>NC_048232.1:38360689-38693077 GCF_002007445.2 Ailuropoda melanoleuca
TTTTTTTTCTCGATTTTTTGAGGAACCTTCATACTATTTTCCATAGTGGCTGCACCACTTTACATTCCCACCAACAGTGCACAAGGGTTCCCTTTCCTCCACATCTTCTCCAATACACGTTATCTCTTTTTGATGATAGCCATTCGAACAAATGTAAGGTGATATTTCACTGTCGTTTTGATGTGAATTTCCCCAATGATTAGTGATGTTGAGCACTTTTCATGTTCCTATCTGCCTTTTGTATATCTTCCTTGGGAAAATGTCTACTCAGTTTCTCTGTCCACTTTGTAATCAGATTGTTTGTTTCTTTGCTATTGAGTTGTAGGAGTTCTTTATGTATACATTTTTTTGTAAATTTCTATATATGCTTATACGTACATTTTATATGAATATATATCTATATATACTGATCTGTATACATCCACATGTGATGTTTCATATACCATAAGACTTTGATAAAAGATTTTCAAGATGACACAGATAAGTGAAATATTAAATGCTCAAGAGTTCGAAGAATTAATATTGTTAAAATGTCCATGCCACCCAAAGCAATTTACAGAGTCAATGCAATCTCTATCAAAATTCTAATGGTATTTGTCAAAGAAGTAGAATAAGCTTAAAATTTGTGTAAAGTCACAAAAGACCCCACATAGCCTAATGAATCTTGAGAAAGAAGAACACAGAGTCATCATACTTCCTGATTTCAAGCTATACTACAAAGTTGTGTAATCAAAACAGCATGGTACTAGCATAAAAAAAGACACATAGGTCAATGGAACAGAATAGAGAGCCCAGAAACAAACTCATGCATATACAATCAAGTAATTTATGACAATGGAATGAATAAATAATGTATGGAAAACTGGACAGCCATATGCCGAATGAAACTGGATCTCTATCTTACATCATACCCCAAAACAACCTGCAAACGTATTAAAGACTAGAATGTAAGACCTAAAACCATAAAACTGGAAGAAAACAGGCAGTATGCAACTTGACATCAATCTTGGCAACGCTTTGGGGTTTTTTTGTTTGTTTGTTTGTTTGTTTGTTTTTTTAAGATTTGACACCAAAAGCAAAGACACCAAAAGCAAAAATAAACGAGTGGGATTACATCAAAATAAGAGCTTCTGCACAGCAAAGGAAACCATCAACAAAAGGAAAAGGCAGCCTACAAAAAGAAAATATTTGCAAATAGTATCTGGTAAGGACTTAGCACCCAAAATACATAATTTTTTATATTTTTAAAGTCATTATCTTTCAGAGAAATATGGAAATATTTTCAGAAAAAAATTATAGACATCCTGGACCTTCTATCTGGAGGTAGAGGAGTGGGTGGAGGTATAACTGAAACAAAACGGGTTTTGTGGAAGCTGGGTGATTAGGCCAATACCATAAAACTAGGAAGCAAGAAAGCCAGAACTCTCATTTTGCTTGTCTGACCCCAAGCCTACGATCTGTGTGATAGAGATACCTCTCAAGTGCTCCACACAGACAGCAGCACGCAGCCATTTGCAAACTGATGACTACCTATATTACCTAGCTTTGCAGGGTTTTCTGCGCCTTGAATACGTATTTAATAACAGTGTCTATGGATTATAATAAAGAGTGAAACCAACTAAAAGAGTGATAAATTAGATTCAGAAAACAGCACAAGAAATAGGCATTTTTTTAAATAAATGACAGATATTTTTTTAATAAATGCTTCTGTTAATACATTCTATTCAGAACTGATCACACCTGTATAATAGAAATAAGTCTGTGGGGGCACCTGGGTGGCACAGCAGTTAAGCATCTGCCTTTGGCTCAGGGCGTGATCCCGGCGTTATGGGATCGAGCCCCACATCAGGCTCCTCCACTATGAGCCTGCTTCTTCCTCTCCCACTCCCCCTGCTTGTGTTCCCTCTCTCACTGGCTGTTTCTATCTCTGTTGAATAAATAAATAAAATCTTTTAAAAAAAGAAAGAAGTCTGTGGTATATAGTAGAAATGAGCTTACAAGATAAGCACATATCTAAAAAATAAATTAAGATTCTGAGTGCACATAGTGTATGGCTTTCCAAGTTCGTTATAAGCACCATAACTGTCCTCTTGTTTGTCTTGTTGTTCCAGTGATTTATGGAAGCCAGGAAAGAAAATTGTAGTCTCCAGGACCTTAGGGCAAGACTTAATAGTACCTCACAGCCTAAAATAATTGATGCTTCTTTTTTAAATGTCAAACAAAGGCAACTCTAGGCCAGAGTCCAGTGTTACCATCATCATAATTCTAAGATATTTAAGTCAGGTGAATCTGATATTAAGTGATTAGCATCACACTGGGTGAGTACTTTAGACACTCTCTTTGAGGAAAGAAATTTCCCGGTGATGCAGCAAGTGTCAAGATGCACCTTCTTCTGAAATCTTGCCAAGGCATAAAAGAAATACGAGTTTTGAAACCCATCCAACGTGTACATCAAGTCGGCCAGGTTCCTGAGATAGATCACCCTGCTTTTATGTTCTTCCATTTCTACATTTGCTCTTCCAGAGTTTATATATTTATTTATTACTTCTCTATAGGATTTACTAAATAGAGAACACATAGAGCTATAAAGCCCAACTACAGAATGGGTTTTATCAGCAGACTACCTTGGCTATTGGCCTATTATTATGTCTCTCCCCAAGAACATTTTATACCCCCTGTTTTCAAAACTGTTTATTCTTAGTTTTACACTTCAACTACTATAACATTTCTTGATTGACCTGTATTTTAGAACCAGGAAGTAGTTTGCAATCTAGCAACATTATATTATTCACTTTGCTATGACCCACCATATTTAAGGTGTCACAGAGTCTAACTATACATCGTATTATTGCTATTATTATTTTAGTATTAATCAGTTATTATTTTAGTATTAATCATCTCCTTTCTTCTGCTGGCTGACTCACACAGGTGGTCTATAGTATTTAAGAGAAAAAAAGAATAGAGAACATAAGTAAGCAAATCCTCTATGCATAAGTTTTTAGCTCCACACTGCTAAAGTTTCACATTAGAGAACAATTCCAAATTCTGAAACATCAGCCCTGTACTTTGATGGTATGGAAAGAAAGCTACAGCTGTTACTAGGACAAAGTTGGAGCAGCAACAAGAAATCTGCTGCTGCGTGACATCCCCTTGGTAATCAACTGTCAAGAAAAAACACCCCCCAGAAAGTAAAAATTTCACAAGATACTTTATAGGACTCTTTTCTTTCCTTTTGAAGCATTACATACTGATAATACTGAAATCAAGTAAGAATAAATATATAAGTCTATTTTAATACTAAGAAATTGGCCACAGGCCCATTATCTATCATTTTTTTAAAATTCAGGGAGGATTAAGAAGATGATCAGAATGTAACTGTATTGTCTCTCTTACATGTACGTGTATTTTTAAAATGTAACCGGAAACTTAGTAAAGCAAATCATCACAAAAAATTTCTTTATCAAAAAGAAAACAGTATTGATCATGCAGCAAAACCATTCTCTTGAAAAAGAAAGCACTTCAGACAAATTTAATATTCTTACTTGACAAAATTATAGGTCCAGAAGATAGAAAACAAGGATGTTTTCCTTCCTCCCTTCCTTTCCTTCTTCATCCTCCAACAAACATTTACGAAGGGACAATGACATGCCAAGAAGTTGGCAAAGAACAATCCCTTCCCTTAGGAATCACATGGTCTACTGGCTAAGTCAAACTAATAATTTCATTAAAATAAGGTGGATGCACGGATAGATGTAAATCAAAATTGCATAACACCCAAAAGAGAGTTTCAATAGCTCCATCTAGATAAAAGACTCTTGACATTTCTTGAATGATATATTCATCAATACACCAAAAAGAGTTTCCAAGATCAGGTAACTACAACGATCCATCAGGAAAAAAGAAGTGCTATGGGCATTAATTAATCTTAGATCCAGAGTGGTTTAAAATCTTTTTTTCATGGGGTGGCTGGGTGGCTCAGTTGTTAAGCGTCTGCCTTTGGCTCAGAGCCTGATCCCAGCGTTCTGGGATCAAGCCCCACATCGGGCTCCCTGCTCCACTGGGAGCCTGCTTCTTCCTCTCCCACTCCCCCTGCTTGTGTTCCCTCTCTCACTGGCTGTCTCTCTGTCAAATAAATAAATAAAATCTTAAAAAAAAAAAAATCTTTCTTTCACAACCTTCATGATGGACCAGACAGCATGCTCAGTAACACTGTAGGCAAGTACATGAAAAGTTCTTTCAAGGCAAAGGCTGATTTCTGTCTTTTTTACTGTATTTATGCTTTGTACTGTATTTATACAACACAAAGTAGGTGCTTTAATACATAGTAGTTGCATACGCAAAGCTAGAGAAACATGCAAATTATTTTCACCATAAAGATAGAATTAAAATGCCAGTGACCTTGGTGAGTTAAAAACAGAAAATAAATGAAAATTAGAGCAAGCTTTTGGCTTTAAATTCAAATAACCTGGTTCAAATTCAAATAACCAAGTTCAATCACCCACTAACCTTCAGCAGGGTACCTAACCTCTTTGACTCTAACTATAAAATGAAGATGGGGAGTCATTCTGAGGCCTCAATGTACGCAGGCGCGCGCGCACGCACGCACGCACACACACACTCTTAATTCACAGTATGGTCCATGTAGAGTACTCAATAAACATTAGTCTCATGTCCTCAGTATATACAAGGGGTAAAAAAAAAAAAAAGATTTCCCAACTGTAATAGACCTTGCAGGGTCTCCTCATCATTCTCCTTTTTAAGACATTCTAAGCTGAATGCATGTGGAAAAGGTTATTCCACAACCTTTCTTATCAAAAGTTTCAATCTCTCGAGAGCAGTAAAACAGTGGCATCGATATCAAATATAAACTTCACCCATTCATTTATTTGACAACTATTGCCTGTCTACTCCATGTCATGGATTCTATTCCGGACCAATGTCTTGTAAACTCGGATGTGAGTTTCCGATCTAGATAACCTAGGGGGTTATGGTAATGATCATTACAACCATGTCCAGTGCTGGAAATTCACCACTTTCTCAAACAACTTTCAGTCTTTGGAGAGAATGAAGTATTATTCACCGACAAAGAAAAACAGAGGGAGAAGAGATTTGGCGAAGTAGAAAATGAGTTCAATCTGAGATGCGTGGAGTTTGAGATTCCTCTGAAACATCCAGTTGGAAAGGCCTAATATACAGTTGGATGGTCAGACCAAAGAGCTCTTGCCAGGCCCCAGATTTGGAAATCGTCAACACAAGGGCAGTAGTTAAGTCATGAGGGTAGAGGAGATCAACAAGGAAATAACAATATGGTGATAAGAGAAACATGCCATGGGCAGAGTCCTGGGGAACATCAATATTTCATAGAAAGGCTAAGCAAGAAAAGCCAGCAAAAGAGGTTCTAAAGAAATGGTTGTAGAAGCAGGAAGAGAACCACAAATACTGTTAACAAGCCTAGAGGGGAGGAGTTGAGCAGAGAAAGAACGGAATGGTCATCTAGAGCAAATGTCAAAGAGAGCAAATAAACCCTAAATAAAATCCACTGGATAAATAATTTAATTTACTCAAAAAAAAGTTCAAAGATAACAATAAAGGGCCCATTTAATGTTTGAATGCCTCCAAAATAATGCCTTCCAGGAACTGTCCACTTGTACTTTCATGAACGCTCCCAGTGTTAGAAATTTAAATAAGTCAAGCAGAGAAAGACAATTATCATATGGTTTCTCTCATCTATGGAACTCAAGAACTAGGAAGATCAGTAGGAGAAGAAAGGGATAAAGAAAGGGGGGAATGAAGCATGAGAGACTATGGACTATGAGAAACAAACTGAGGGCCTCAGAGGGGAGGGGGGTGGGGGAATGGGATAGGCTGGTGATGGGTAGTAAGGAGGGCACATATTGCATGGTGCACTGGGTGTTATACACAGCTAATGAATCATGGAACTTTACATCAGAAACCAGGGATATACTGTATGGTGACTAACATAATACAATAAAAAAATATTTTAAAAAAATTTACCACTTTCTAAAACCCTTACTAATCTTTGGACAGCTCTAAATACTCCCAATTTTCTCCTTTTGAATCAGAATCTTTCTCCTTGTATGTCTGTGCACTGATACAAGACTGTTTTCTAAATATTTGAAGATAACTTTTCTGATACAGCACTTACCCTAATTTGCAAACACATGTGTATATACACAAATGTGTATATACATACCTGTTTATTGGCTCGTTCTCCCACTAGATTATAAACTCCAAGAAGGATATTCTCTGCTTTACGTACTAAGTATCTGCAGCATGTAGCACAGTGCCTGGTGCATAGTAAGTGTCCCATAAACGATGAAATGAATGCATACACTGACAAACAAGATTTTAAACTCTAAAATTACTGAATGAAATTTCAGCATTCCTTTTTCTGTTTTTTTTTCTTAATTGGATTAATGTTCATATAACTTTCTAAATTGGTATGAGAAAGCAAGATATAGACTAGGTGCCGCTCCAACTCCTTTCCAGAATGCTGATCCTATGGAAAGCTTACAAAGATGAGTGTTTTAGTGAAAACGTCCCACTGGGAAATCAGGAAACTGGGAAAGTCTCAGCCTGGTCCTGCTACTATTTCTCTGTCCTTCAGCACATCTGGCTCCTTTTTTGGATCTTGGGGTCTCATTTATAAAGTTATGCTTTTGGACTATATACACCCCAAGGTTTTTTCCTGGTTCAAAACTTCAAGATTATACGGGAGGGGAAGTAGACTCACTTTATAATAAAATGTGTAAAGAAAAATATTTGAAATGCCTACTCATTGCTCTGATCATATCATTTCTCCAAACTTCACATTTTTCTTTCCTAAAGTTATTGTGTATCTACAGTAAGCTCCTTTTATACCGCATTTTCACTTTGCCATATCCCCAGTCATTGGAAATAAAACTGCCCTGTCATCTTCGACAAAGTGACTCTTCAAGTGGAATTATATTGTTGTTTGTTATGATTTTAAATCTTATCTTTCACAAGGGGCTTTTCCCTTAGCCCCAGCTAGAAAATTTTGTTGCTACTTATAATTTAAAGCACAATCTATAATGATAACTACTATTCCATCCTAGAAGTAACAACTATAATTAAGACCAAAAAAGTGAATCAAGTATACAAAGAGGATATAATATATATTCTAAAAAATATACATTTTACACACACACACACACACACACACACACACAGAGGTATTGCATAATACCTCTTGTTTAAAAAGAAAGGAGTCAGTTCCCATTCTTTTCCTTCAACGACAGAGTCAAAAGAAAAAAAACATAGCTGTAATCAGTACTCCTCCTTTGATGTCGTCACCACATTAAAAACACCCATAACCTTCAAGAATAGGAACCTATTATTCATTTTACCATAGAATGTCTGCTGCCTGCATTATCATATCATTAGGGAAAAAAGTCCATTTACAGATATATTTTGTTTTACTCAAAAAGGGATTGTCTGAATTCTTCCAATATAATTAATGTTTTCATGAGGCTTTGTCATTAATCCGAAAATTAGAAGATCGCATTGTTCAATACTCACCAAGCATTTAGCATCTAATTAGCCCTATATTGATGTTCTACAGATGCAACGGAATTGTGTACCCAGGGCCTCTGCATCGTCTATTCCCGCCCTACCCCCAAGTAACCTGTTTCTTACACAGCAAAGAGCCCAAGAGAGATTCTTCTAAGATAGATGAATTAGGACATTTCAGTCTGAATTTAAATTCCAGAAAAAGACCCACTTTACCTCACATTTGTTTAAGAGTTGGAGTTTTAGCGATTTTTTTTCAATTCAAAGGAATAAATATTTGAGTATATAAGTGAATTTTTCAAATTTTCTTGAATGCTAGTATTGTATCTCATTACTTCAAGTTTTTCACCAAATGAAATTAAAGAATCATAGAAAGCCACTTATGGGAAATTTGAAACTTATTCAAAGAACGTTATGGGTACTAGTGTAATTTTAATGATACAATTCTAAACTTAAAAGAATAGGATCTACTTAGAATGTCTAGATAGAAATAACTTGAACCAAGACAATTTGCCAATCAGCACTGGTTAAGCAGAGTGAGTCTCATTTTCCAACAAGTATGATTGAGATGCGTACTGTACGGATATAAACTCAGCTCTGAAGGCACGGTGTGCAGCTCCAGACTCGTCTCTGCTTCTTACAAGCTGTGTGGCCATGGACAAGCCACTGATTTATAAAATAGGGATAAAATTAGCTCTTGCCTCTGGAATTTGTGTGAATTAAATGAGATAGTTCATGTAAAGTGTTTAGCACAGTGGCTGGCACATTGTAAATGCTCAGGTTTTAAATGTTAAAAATGCTTCTAGAACTTCACAGAGTAAAGACCACAGGAAAGAAGTCTCTGTCCCCTCACAGTGTTCTTGTCCATGACAGCTGTGCAGGGACCCAGCCTTGGCACACAATGATATTCAAGGAGTAGCAGGGGCAAAATGTAAAGCAACTCTGGGTATGCTCCCCACTCTATTCCACTGCTCTCTCTTCTTTCCCAGGCAGCAGGTCACTGCAGGAAAGGTGGACTCCACGGTTTATGGGGCCCAGTTGCCGCAAGCTGGGCAAAACCCAGAGAGAGAATAGAGAGAAAGGTGACTCTTCCTGCGGACATGAAGAGCTGAGATTCTTTTATACACACACAGTTCTCTAAGGCTTTCTCCTTGGTGCGTTTTAAACACTGTTCCTGGAGATCTCATCCGGCTAGAAGGTTCCGACCGCTATACGTATGCTGGTGCCTCCCAAACCTCTATCTGTAAACCATAATTCTGTCCTGAACACCAGACCCAGGTTTACCAGTACTTACTGAGATGTTCTTTTGGTATCCCAAGGATGTCTCAAACTCATAATGCTTAAAACTAAACCAATCACCTTCATCTAGACAGACCGCAGTAGGTTTTGAGATCTCACAATGTAAACAGCATGAGTCACCTAACTAGGACCTATTCTTAACTCTCTCCCCTCCCTGTTCCATACGTTCAGTCTCCAAGACAGTTGATGCCATCTTCCACCTCTAAATTGCACCTTCTTTTCCTCCCTTCCTCCAACTCTTTTCTTCCAACTCTTGCCAGTTCTCACCATCATCACGATCTAGCTCTCTAGGTGGTTTCCCTGGCTTCCTATCCTCTACCCTCCAGGGAAAGCATCCGCTATACTGTCACCAAAGAATCTAAACACCAGAGGAGGATGGACCTCAAGAGGGACCCAGTGAGGTAATACTAAAAGCCTGGCAGCAGTCTAACAGGTCACTCAATTTTGTTAGTTTTACTTAGAATAGCTATGAGAGTAGACAAACTAGGAAGAGAAAAAGATTTCCTTTGATGTGACGAAAGATAGGACTGGGAAGGGGCTGAGATTTTTACCCTGCTTGCAAGCGTACGAGTTAGTCTGCCATATTTTATGGATGATGGCAAAAGAACTAAGACTCCTGGGTCAGAGACAGAACACTATTTCTCACTGCACAGCAAGCAGCATGAACATCACATTTACATTGGTTTCCTTTGCCCCCAAGTTCCACAGGTGGGATGCAAGGCAGCCCATGCGGCTGTTGCACAAGCATTGATTTGTGGAACGCTGAACTTCAGGAACCCAAATATTTAATAATGGACTACAAAGAGATCTGCCCTTTTCTGGAGGGAAACGTTTTTATTATGCTGGACAGTGAGCAAATCTGCCTGGTGATTCAGAAGGAGACATTATCTTCCAAGGCTATTCACTTTTTAAACATCCTTAAAAATGTATTATGGGCAGTGTCTTGAGACTGTCTCCCAACAGCTAAACCAGATCCTTGGCACCCACTAGCTGTATGATTTTTACCACTAACAGTTTTCTCACCTACAGTTGAGGATAGCACTCATCCCCTGCTCACAGCCATTTTACAAAATCAAATGAAATCACATGCATGAAAGAGTTTTGTAAGCAATACAGCATTAACTTAGCAAATATAATCATTTATGCCTCTGGAACTTTGTTATTATAGAAAGAAAAGATGAAAATAATTTAGAATTTTATACTAAAAAATTAAATATCAATTAATAAAATACTTATTAAATGCCTGAATATGTCCTAGGTTAGGCTTGGGTAATACAAGGTGAAGAATAGGGCACATTCCTTGATTTCAAGAATTCCAGTGTGGCGAAGCAGATAGGACAGCATCCAAGATATATTCAAGTGACAGGATAGAAGCATAGAAGGATGATCTAGGGTCATCACTGACTTACAGAGTTTGGAGAAACTTAAGTAATCATTAAACCTAATCATTTCATTTACCAACGAGAAAACTGATGACGAAAATATTCAACAACTTTGTTTTTTTTTTTGTTTGTTTTGTTTTTTTTTTTTTTTTTTACAGAGTTGACAACTATCTGGTGGCAGAGTCAGAACTAGACCCATTCTTTCTGACTTTTAATTTGGTAAAAAGCCTTGGCAGAAATTTCATACTCCTGATAGAGTTTTTGCAAGACCAAGGGAAAATCTGGCCTGGTGCCATGCATTTTTCTCTCCCCTATAGTCTTATTTCAGTTCATTGCCATGTTACCTCATTGTTCCTCAAGAATTACAATGGGTTTATTCATACTTTGTCTAACTTTTTACCTCTATCAAAGGTCAAGGATTCCCTCTTTTATTTGTATAAAAAGGCCAACTAGAACAAACTTCCCTCTGACCTCTATTTTCTCTCTTTTCCTCCACCCAACACCCTACCTAATTCCTCTGCCCTTTCATGTTCCACAAAATGCTAACCCTGCCACCTTCTCGATCTCTGCCAGTTATTCAATCTGCTTCTTTCATTTCACTTCAGTCTGCCATACCATCTACCTAGTGAACTGGAAGCAGATTTCACAAAATATAAAGTGAAACATTAACCATGAGCTCTTAAGTCGACCTCAAAGTTGAATGTAATGAGCTCCTAGAAAAAGATAGAAGGCAAGGAAAACCACAGCTCACCTGCTCTCCTAGAAGTACCACTGGCCTTGAACAACATGGGAGTTGGGGGCACCAATCCCCAGCACAGCTGAAAATTTGTGTATAACTTTTGACTCCCCAAAAAACTTTACTATTGACCAAAAGTCTTACCTGTTACGTCAACAGTCAACTAGCACATATCTCCTATGTTATATGTATTATGTACAGTATTTTTTACAATTAAGTAAGCTAGAGAAAAAAAATGTTAAGAAAATCATAAGGAAAAGCATTTATAGTACTGTATTTACAAAAAACAAAAACAAAAACCCACACAGTTCAAACCCTCAAGGTGCAAGGGTCAACTATTTAACATGGACTTTGCTCCAAGGTAAAATTAATTCACCCACAAGCTTGATTTTAATTCTATTTATTGATTTTGAAAATCTTTCAGTACTATATAGTACCTAAGTTCTTCATTAATCTCATATGTGGGAGTGAGGCAGGGATAAGGAATAAATCTCTTTTTCAGTAAGTTCCACCAGAGCCCTCACTCCATAACCTTAGAGGGTGCACATTATTACACAAGTACGAATGTTTTGGGACAATACAGGGAAAAACTAGATCCATTTAATTTTAAGCCTTTTGACTCATTGAAAAGTTTCAAAAATACTTCAAAGCGTAAAGACATCATATTCAAGGGCTCTGAGAAACTTTTTGAGTATATAGTTTGTGTGTATATATGCATATGCTAATATATACAATTAAGTGCAATCTTTTAAAATAAGGCAATGCAAAAAATTCAAATTAAAGTTTTTAATAATCTAATGAGTTGGCTTTTTTGGTTTTATAATACACATAGGTTTCCTTAATAATTAAATATAGTGAAAGAGTTTTAATTTTGTGAAATCTTCCATGGCAGCAAGCATTTGAAAGCTTTACTTAATGCAGAAGGATTAAATAAAAATCAATAAATACTTGAATGTATACTACCCATACTAAATAGTATTTAAAATTAGAATACCAATAATTTTCAGTATCACTGAAGCCAAGAACAATGGTATCACAGTCAATAGTGTTCCTGAAGGTGAAAAAAGCAAGTCTGGTTCATGATAAATTATGAAAATGGTAATTATGTAGATAAGAATAATGGCTTTAAATTCCCTAATGAGTGATGAGTCAAGTCACTGACAAGAGCAGTCAAAATATACTCCATATGTGATTAACACTTAAATTTGACATTGACAAATATTATTTAATTTATACAACAGTAGAATCACAAGCATACATAGCCTCTAAACCTCCAGGTTACAATAAACTGTGGAAAGAATGGAAATATCTGTCAACATGTTTTTGTCCTTTATGATTTGCCTAAAATGTATGTGTTTTTTTTAGTACTAAAATATCTTTCAGGTTAGAGTTGGAAGGTGAAGTAAAAAAAAAATGGCCAATCTCTCGCTCACACACACACTCAGAATAAATGACAATTCTTCACAGAATACTTCCTCACACATTGAAGAAATATACAAAAAGACATTCTACCTATTATGTGCTAGAGATTATACTAAGTGCTGGGATCAACAGAAACACAATACACGTGGTTCTGCCTCACAGAGCTTACAGACTAACAGACTCAGTAAATTCATGACTCAGCTATTAGCAAAGATATTCTATATAATAGAAACTTCTAAGCACTTTAGAGAAATTGAGTATGAAATAATAGCATTACTATTGCAAACTATATTTATCATACAACTTGCAAGAAAACAAATTGCTTATCTCCCTCAGACTGACATGTCTAAATCTAATCTCTTTTTAGAATTAATATACCAGCATAAGAAAACTTGAGAATGTCCAGGGCATTGACATAACTGACAACAAAGGGGCATCTGGGTGGCTTAGTCAGTTAAGCGGCCGACTCTTGATTTCCACTCAGGTCATGATCTTAGGGTCCTGGCATCAGACTCCCCACTCAGTGGAGAGTTGGCTTGAGGATTTCTCTTCCTCTGCCCCTCCCCCCACTCATGTGCTCCCTTAATAAATAAATAGATCTTACAGAAAAAAAAAAAAAGATGACAACCAAATATTCTGCCCAGTGAACTGAACTTGTGACATGGCCAGGTCAGACCTCAGTAGAATAGAGTCACACATCTGAACTAGGACACCTTCTAGCATTAGTAATACTGATTTAGGAAAACAAAAATAGTACTAAGTCAAACTTCTAAATAATAAGTTACTGTGTCTTCAATCCTAAAGAAACCACTTTTGGAAAGGTATTTAGGATCAGCAAAGCAAAAACAAAAAAGGGACTCACTTAAAAGTGGTAAGTGGTAAGCCCAATAAATACACAAAACCATCTCACCTATTCATAAAAACTACTCAAGTAGAACAAAAATCTAGACATTGTGCCCAAAATTTTGACATTTAAGCCCTAAGAGGAAGTAATTGCTGTTGAAGTTCCAAAAATGATTTGGAGGGCTAAAATTGACCTTGTCCGCTAGAATACATCCATATATAATATAATGCTATGGCTAAGAAATACACTTACTCCTTTAAACTATAGGAAGTAAGCCAAACTTGCATTAGTATGTGAAAAACAGACAATTTCTGATTTATTCTTTGGGGCAAAATATGTTCTCTAATAGAAGACTAGTAGATGAAGCAAATGCTTATAAATTCCACACTCAGATTAGAAAGCCTTTGAGGCAAGTGTTTTGAGTCAGTGGCCAGGTTCAGGCTGTTTACTACAGGGAGAAACCTGTCAGAGAGTAAGAGTGGGAGGCCTCCCACCTCGCTACATGCATGGAATAAAATTCAGCGGTGAAGGAGCTCTCTAAAACCTTGCAATTTAATGTAGTCCATGGGCCAACGGCAATAGCTTCACCTAGGAGCTTGTTAGAAAGGCAGAATCTCAGGCCCCATCCCAGAACCTGCATTTTAGCAAATTTCTCCTAGATGATTTGTGTGCAATGCAAGTTTAACAAGCACTGACCTAAAAGAATAAGGCATTACAGAACTATGGTGCCTATTCCAAATATTTGGCATCAGTTTAAACTTCCGCCTTCCCAGCACAACCCTCAAGCTCTCCAAGACACTATCAACTTCAAGGTGAGCTCAGCATCAACCGTACGCTGAGTCAATAAGAAGAAAGCAAACTAAATGCAGAGGTGAGAATGAACTGCACCTCATTATCATTCAGCTCCTCCAGCGGAGCCCTTAACCGGGAACCACCCTGGCTCCAAACGTAAGTGGGGTTGGAGGATTATGGGTAGAAATGACAGAAGGGCAGGCACACACTTATCTCCCTAACTAGCTGTCCTCACACATCCATCTGTCAACAGTGGCACCTTCGTGCCCCTTAGCCTGCATATGGCCTGCAGATACACCTGTGAGCCCATACAACATTTCGAATTTGAATTCATTCCCTTCATTTATAAATCCGGAACTTTCACGTTTAAAAAAATCTATACATGCAATTCTCTTCTACAAATCAGAAAATCTGGCCACACCAGACCCACATTCCAGAATGGCAACAAACGAAGCCAAGGCTCAGCTGTCCCACTTAGATGCTGACCAGGACCTCCACCACTCCCTACAGTCTCCCCAACACCGTAGCTGAGGCTGAGTGTCCATTGCCATTTGTTATCTTCCTTCTGGCCTGCTTTACTCATTCACATTCCCAGCCTTTAGGTTTTTGAATTTTTGACCCCTTTACTGATCTCAAGTCATTCAATCTACCTGAATTTATTCTTTCATATGTGTAATTCAGGAAAAGGAGCTACGGTTTACATCATCTTCGGTTTGATCATAGACCTTGTGAGCTGGATGGAATCAATCCACGAAATTACATAGTACCTCACCTTAAATAAATACGATGCTGTTTTTCTACACAACTCATTCCGATTCTGACATTTTTGCTATTTTAACTATTTCTTTTCAGAATGGTATTTCACAGTTATACACAAGAATTAATAGAACAGACACAGAAAAATACATTGTTAATTGTCTTTCTCTGCTTGACTTATTTCACTTAGCTATGGAACATAAGAACTAGGATGATAGGTAGGGGAAGAAAGGGATAAAGTGGGGGGGGTAATCAGAAGGGGGAATGAAACATGAAAGACTATGGACTATGAGAAACAAACTGAGGGCCTCAGAGGGGAGGGGGGTGGGGGAATGGGATAGACTGGTGGTGGGTAGTAAGGAGGGCACCTATTGCATGGTGCACTGGGTGTTATACGCAACTAATGAAGCATCGAACTTTACATTGGAATCCGGGGATGTAATGTATGGTGACTAACGTAATATAATAATAATAAAAAAAATACATTGTTGAATCATTCCCCCAGATTCATTTCAAAACTTGAATATACTGTAATGGTAAATTCTAGGAGGGCAAGTACCTTGCCTTTTCTGTTTACTGACATAGCCCCAAGCACCTAGATTGTGCTCAATAAATACGTATTGAGTAAATGAAGAATTGTAAATTCCAAAAATTCTCAAAAATTCATACACAGATTTTGAATGTGTCTTTAATTACCAACAACTATATGAGGATTATTCATTCTCTAGCCTAACTCTATTTGGGTTCATCAAAAAAAAAAAAAAAAAAAAAAAAAAAAAAAAACTTTTTTTTTCAGTGACTAAGAAAACTGGTAGCAGAGAGAAAACATGTAATCCTAACAAGCCTAAGACTCGTGGCTTATCACAATCGGTTTTGCAGCCAAAGAGCATCATGTAAACTAGGCAAAATGGCTACACTGAATTATGAGATTTCATCCGATTCAATTCTATATACCCACATCTAGAATCTTTTGGTCATCACCGTAATCATCATCATCATCATCCCAATTTTTTTTAAAGATTTTATTTATTTATTTGACAGAGAGAGAGTGAGAGAGCACAAGCACAGGGAAGGGCAGAGAGAGAGGGAGAAGCAGGCTGATGCAGGGCTCAATCCCAGGACCCTGGGATCATGACCCAAGCCGAAGGCAGACGCTTAACTGAGCCACCCAGGCGCCCCATCATCCCAATCTGATAAAGCTGGACAACTGTCACAGACCACTTATTGAAAAGCATTTATGGAACACTTACTAGTAGGCCAGGAACTAGGTACTAGATGTCTGACTTCCTAACTAAAAGTTATGTCCTGCAATACTATTATATCTCCCATGCCATGACACTTGGTAGTTCCAGACATGGGGTGGGGGGGGTTGGAATTACATTTTTAATTGTCTTGAAAACTTGACTGAAAAATACATTGCTGAGAAACTGAGTCACAGAGAAATAAAGTGATGTTCTTGTGGTTACAGGTTGTTATTAACTATTTTGTAGAGCTACAGAAGCATCTCCAGAGCTCTCGCCACTGCCCCATATTGGTTTTATAATAGTCGTTTTCAAAATTTATCTGCTAACCAAAATGCAAGCCAATGAATTTTAACCACTCAACAAACGATATGATGAGCAAATGTATCTTCAAATAGCAAAGTCTAAATTTTGGCCCAATTCTGGTATATTTATAAACATACCAACAATCAATCTAAAAGGAGTTTGCAATAAAGCTAAATACATGTATCCTAGCAGGAAACTACTGTGATAGAACATTTCAAGAACTAAAGCTAAAAAAAAATTGTTAGAAATTTTCCTTGAACTTAAAGCTGCCCCAAATGGGGTCTGTTTTATGGAGTACGAGATTACAACGCCCTTTCATTCTCCTGTTGGCCTTTGGATTGCCTGACTGAAAGGTGGATAATCTGCCTCCATTCTCGTTATATACCATAAAAGAGAAGAACTAAAGGAGGGCTGTTTCACTCAATTCAACTCAACTTTCTGTAGAAAATACAAATAGAAGCAGGACCAGGTCACTGCTACTCCTGATGGCCATTCTAAGAAGGAATTTACTGCCCTTGCCAGCCCCAACAAACATGAGTGTGCCATTCACCACACATCTGTAACAAGGTAGAACTAAACTAAGAGGGAAATGGTCACATTAACCAGTTTCTTCCACCTTAAATACATTTGGAACTGCCCATAAACTGATATAAATAAGAAACACAAGTGTACAGGTTGTTTTCCTCACAGGGTCTGAACTGGCCGTTCTTCTGAATTCTTGATTTATCTGAGTAGTCACAAATTCACTCCATTGGTATATAAAGCTCCATTGTTCAAATACACCAAATTTCAGAGCTACAGAAGGCCTGCCCTCTGGAAGAATATATTCTAACAGAAGTCTCTGTGTTCTATTACTAGGTTGAACTCTTGTCACTAAGTTTCCTATGACCGCATAACCCATTTGCAGTTGCCTGCTTTTGCTTACTCTCTAACGACAAAGAATATGAAGAGAGGAAAAGCACCGGGACAGGTAACCCAGCCTGCTTTTCCGCACATGCTCTTTTTCATAAGAGAGCAAGCATATTTAGTTGCTCCAACATTTAAACACAATTCTCACTGGAATCTCAAAGAAGGATGTTAAAGAGAAAAACTGATCCAAAATCAAATGAAACCATGGCATAGTTTTTTACATATAGGTAGTAATTCTGAATGATCAGTTTTTTGTACCAGGAAGAATCTGTCTCCTCATTGCCCAGGCCATTCAGACTTGAAAACTTTAATGGCAAAGCACAAATACATTTTTCCAAAAATCTTCTGTCATAGTGCCTACTGCTGATACTTTCATATATTTCTTTATAGAAGCTGCATAATCCACCACAGAAAACCAAAGTGTTATGCTGTATTATTAAACTCAGCAGAAAGCTCCATATGCAGCAACAGGAGGCCATAGGCAATTAACTCTGTAAATTGAAAGCTTTAAAATTTTTGCATAACCTTTAAAGGTCAACGCAGTTGCCCATTCACATGCATGCAATTATACAGGGACTACTTCATAGCCAAAAAAAAAAAAAAGAAGAAGAAGAAGAAAGAAAAAAGAAAAAAGTAAAAAGAAAAAGAAAAACAAGAATAAATACTTAGTGAAACTAACCTTGCATTCATTAAAAGTACCGTGCACTCTCCAGGCTTTGTGTAGAGTTACTTTTACACAGCACGTGGAGATAAAAGAGCAAAGGAGACTTGTGTGTCTTCTTGTCCCCATATTGTCAAAGTACTGAATTCAGCCCAGCACTATCATTGTTAAGAATGCAACATTAGCACATTAACCAACCACTCTGAAGAATTTCAAAAATTTACTGTATAGAATATAAATATAAATTGAATTAAATGAGTATGTTTGTGCTATGGCCAAAGGAAAGGGAAATGTACCTTTGCTAACGGGCCATTCAGAGGAAGTCATAAAACAATTATAGCTCCTATGTAATAAGTTAGGAAATTGAAGTGATTAAAAAGACTTTATCTAATATAAGCATATATTCTGATTCCTTAGTTATAGCTCATACCTCATATGGATCACTGAACAAAATGGAATATTCTCCTTATACGTATAGATTGTTTTCATCTGAATCAAAAAGTAACCTGAAAGTCTTCTATTTTCCAATGGCAATATCAATCAATTGCCTAAATAGGTGAGAATGTCACTGATTCCAGTGACTAGCTTGCCCATCATCACAGCACGGGATGAAATCCAACATATACATGTGGTATACACGTTAGAAGTGGGTGGGTTTTGGAAATCTAACAAATTGAAATATATCAATATGTTTCTGGGAAAATTATAGATACCATTTGTAAACCGGAGTCATATGGTCTAATGTAATACATGGCTTGCTTTAACTGTGGAGGCACATATTTAATAAAGATGGCATATGAATATAGTTAATGTTTTAAATGTGTTGAAATTCCCAGTCATAGGGTCAATAAACACATCCTAAGCACCTCTACATAAAGGACAAAGTTGTTTTGTTTTGTTTTTGCTTTTGTAACCTTACAAATAGAACTATCTCCAAAAGAAAAACCAAAGAGAAAAATATACTACATGTAACAGGGGGTTAAACAGTAAAACTCAATCATAAATGACCTTGTTAAACTATAGATACAGTTGCACTGTAGGTCAAATCATGTAAAAAAGTGAAAAATGTAGACTCTTTTTGAAAGTCATTCTTTCCTCTTTAACACAAAACCAGTATTTCAGATGGGTGCCATTAAATGCATACATACATATGCACATGGATATATAGAGAGAGAGATAAAGATAAGGTAGATAATACAGAAATTTAGATTTAAATACTACTTTTCTTCACATTCCAACAGGTCCAACCATACATGTCAAATTTCTGTTAAAAATAAGTAGAAAACAAGAATTGTTGTTATAGTTCATGGACAAGGACATCTGAACCATTGTGCCAAATGAATGGAATCAGACTTTCTAAAAATGACCAAATAAAGCAGTGGTCAGTGACAACTAAAAAATAAAAACTTCTAATTATGTTTTTTGTACCACCTTTCCATCTCCCGTGTTTCAGACTATGCTCCAAATCTAAAGTAAAACTTTTCTCTAAAAAGTCTTATGGTAACTCCCTTATGAAATTATTTCTCCTCTTTCAGTGGTATAATTCAATATGCTTCAAGTAGTTTAAAATAAAGTGAACCAAAGAATTTTGGAATAAAATGGCAAAGGCACCATATTACATAGCATTAAAAAAAAAAAATCAATGGTTTGTAAGCAAGATACATCATGTCAAATACTGTGCAAGTATGTAGACCAGATATGAAGTTGATTTAGTTAGTTTGGCCTTCAGATCTACCAGCAGCCTGTATTAACACATGCCTTCTCTTTGTTTTGATGGAGCCTTACTAATGACAGGTTGATGAACTGCATTTGTAAATGTCAGGTACAGATCAAAGGAGACTATGTTAGATGCTTATCTTACTTCAACTTAGAGTTTTTCACCACAAAAACAAAACTGCATTGCACAGTCAAGTTCTTCATTTTTACTTGAATCTTCAATGAACAAAACAGCTGCAGAATAATATGACTTAATGAGGCATCCCTAATAAAATACTGGAGAAGTAAAAGCGGGGGCACTGAACTGTTAGCACTCTGGTTGTTTCATCTTCTCAAATCTATTAGAAGTAGCTGATGACACTTGCAAACATTCCTAGTTTGGGACATACATCAGACAGGCAAATGGTCATCAGTTTGCAGCCACAGCTGAACTTTGGCAGAATCTGACAATACCTTTCACTACGGCCCATGATAATGCCTGGAAAATGATGGAAAGGCACATCTTATCCTACATGTTTGGGTTAATCCATACCGGCAATTATGACAAATCAACCCAAAAATGCACTTTCAACATTTCGATATTCAAAAACACCTTGTCAAAGGATCATCATTAAAATGCAATATTGAAGAGATTGGATCCAGGACCACTAAAACTTTTTGATAATACACAAAATAATTTTTATAAAATCTTTTATCATCCAAGTTTCATCACTTTATAAATTTTTAAAAAGGAAAAGTGACCATGTCTAAAAACAGATCTTTTTACAGCTGTGTCATCACATTTTATAACTTGGTGGTTAGTAAATACTATAATGCATTCTCTAAGCAATATGTATCTTTTTTATCACGGTTCCATGGGCATTTCAATGAATCTTCATTTTCCAATTCATCACTGTTAAAATAGCTAACATTTTTCAGATTCAAAAATCACACATACTTAGAAACCTTAGATTCCCCTTTGGCACAACTTGTAGCATTATAGGTGTTTGCTTTAAGGTCAAGGTTTTTGATTCTTCTTAAAGAGGCATCATCATAGCATTATGTATAAATATGTAAGTTCAAGTATCCTCAACTACACAATTTTATTAAAGGGCAAGGAAAGAATCAAGATTTGAGTCTCAAAAAAATGCCTAATTTAAATAAAACAACACACTAAAACTGTGTTCTTCCTCTTAAGAATCACTGTGCCTAAGTATTCAGTTAGTAGTGACACTGCTCTCATAGTACTATTTCTATAGACAATGTAATCCAGTTTTTTTCACCGATAATTAAGAAAATAAAAATAAGCTCCAGTGTGGTTACTGATGGCCTTTCAGTGGCTACTGATGGCTTTAAAAATTAGGACTCTAAAAAGGTCAACATGCAAACAACTGACTCAGGAAGAGATCCAGAACAGATAAAGTAGGAAAAGAGAAAGATGCATCTGATCATTTTTAAGGATGTTAGGTACCAAATTTGAAATTGTAAAAGATTCACCAGTTTGAGAATACATGTGCAAACATGGAAAGGCTGCAATAAATACAAATAATCTTAATGCTTTGTATTTTAAAGGCTTTAGAAGGGTTTCTAATCTCCTTTGCTA
Organism: Ailuropoda melanoleuca; assembly: GCF_002007445.2. Classification (NCBI taxonomy): domain Eukaryota; kingdom Metazoa; phylum Chordata; class Mammalia; order Carnivora; family Ursidae; genus Ailuropoda; species Ailuropoda melanoleuca. The sequence goes on from NC_048232.1 coordinate 38,381,887, forward strand.
GTTATTGCCATTTAGCACCTTTAAATAGAAATCTTAAATTACTCATTTATCTTAACTTACATTGTCTAATAGAGCAGTTTTAAAGTGTTAATTGATAACAATCTGATTATTGATGTCTCAATCTAGTTGGGAAGACAGGAACCAGATAATTATCATCCATCAATAATCATTGATATTCATCCTGTCCTGAGTGAAGGACCCTTCTACACTAATGCTTTGGAGGTACTTGTCAGAGCAAAGGTTGTATACAGGGTCTTTGTTTTTTCAAAAATGATTTTTGCAAAATTCAAGAAGGGATTTAACACTCACAAAACGAAGGTTGTTGTTCTTTTCTGTCTTATTGCCACAAGCCAAAGTCAGCCAGCACAGGGGGAAGAGGCTAGCTAGCCACTGTAGTAAGTACACATTTGATTCCAAACGCTTCAGGCGATGGTTTAACACTTGGTCAGGAAGCGGAATACTGAATAGGAAAGCGTCGCGTCTACCCAGGGGCTCAGCAAGCTCCCACAGCTCGTCCTTTTCAAGTAGAGACTAGATAGCTCAGTCTGCAGTTCTGGGAGAAATAGGGCGACGGATATCAAACTTTCCTTTGCAAAGGCAGTTTCTGGAAATAACACGTTCCCCACTGACAAGTGCAGATCAGTAGCCTAAAGAAAATACCTCTTGGTAGGAACCTGGCCTTTTAGAACAGAAGGGGGGAAGGGACAGCAAAGCAGTGGGGCAGAAAAACCGTGTACCATTAACAAGATTTGGGAGGCATCTATCAGGAAAGAAAGAAAAAAAAAAAATTCGTTTCTCGAAGCTGTTCTTTTTCTGAACCCCGTTCGCAAAATGATCCTTTTCCTAAAGCTCTCCTGGAGAATCCTTTACTAAAGCTTTATTTCCTTCAGTCATGAAGTGTCCGTTCCCAAATCTAAGTAAATTTTTAAATAGATGAGGCTTCAGAACTTACCAAGATGATTCTTTATGAAAATAGTTAGAGGTGGGGAAATCAATAGCCTCATTGAAACGCCCACCCTCTGCAGACAGGCCCGAGAATTAACTAATCAGAAGTGGACAGAAAGTAGGGATTTCAGAAAGGCGACCTGACACATCCCATTGATCCTCTCTCGAACGCGACCCCCAACTCCTTATTAAGAGTCCAAAATGGTTACCAAGAAGGCTTGGTTCTACTGAGGAATGGAATTAAAACCCACTGCAATCCTCGGCCGGGTCGCTCGCTGTGTTAGGAGAAATGGGGCAGGGAGGGAGGGCACCGCTCCCGGAGCCTCCTTCGCGTGCTCCGATCCCCTCTCGGCGTCCCTCTACCCCCGCCCCTACCCTGACCGCCCGCGAGGGAGAAGCCGGGAGCCTAGCCAGCACCTGCTCTCACCTCGCGCCTTCCCGGGGCGGGCCCCCTACCGCCCCCGACCCCGGGGAGGGGAGGGCTTCCGCGCCCGGGGTGCTGCAGCTGCCGCCCGGTTCCCAGCGCCGGCGGGGGGCCGGCGGCTAGGCTCGCACCTACCTGCAGCCCTGCTTCCTGGTGGCGGCAACACCTAGCGATGCTCCTGCAGCTTCCGCGGGCCCGCGCCAGCCTTATCGCTCTTGCATCGCTTCCAAGATGCCAATCCGCCGTCACCGTTCTGGGGCATAGGGAAGCCAAGTCTGGTGGTGTGTGCTCGTGGAGGGCGTGTGAGTGTGGCCCTGAGCGTGCGTGTATGCGCGCGCGTGTTTCCTCCTCCGATAGCAAAGAGGGTTCAGGAATCTCTTGACATCCAAACTGGAGTCCCCTGAGAGCGGGTGCAAGGTGGAGTGCGTGAGCCTCGTCTCTTTTCCCCCCGCTCTTTATTCCACGGAGTCAAAGTAATTCAAAGATTTGTTTACTGAGGCAAAGCCAAAGTCCCGCAGCCCTTGCCAGCGCCCGCGGTCGTACGCTGTCCTCGTCGGAGGCGTGGGTTGCGCACGGCTCCCCGGACTGCGAGAATCGAGACGGTCTTGCAGCAATTACCTCTCTTATTCCATCTCGGATTTGTTTGCTTTTAACGCCGTGTAACGACTTTTCCTCTCGCCTCACGTCGTCTCTCCCCCTCACATACACACACACTCACACATCCTCCGTCCCTCTCTTCCTCCCTCCCTTTGGCTCTCTGGGGAAAGGCAATTGGATGGAACGATTCACCTTCAGGAAAGCAGTCTCTGCCACGTACTTCTCCCGTTCCCTGGCTCTCGCAGGTCCCAGGTCTCCAACGTGGAGGAGTTGCAGGGGAGGTTCGGGGCGGCAAGGAGGGGAGGCTCTGCGCTTGGCCTGGCAGTCCTCCCCCCTCTGGAAGCCGGCTTCCTCGGATCAGGTGCCCCTTGTTCCCGCTTTTAGCAGCTAGGTCCCAGCCGCTGCCCTTTTGGAGACTTTGCGCCCAGTCCACTTAGCAGCAACTCCTGGCCAGCTGCAGCCCCTCAATCCCGCCTCGAAGTGCTGCGGGCAGAGCCCCACGCAGCCCAACCGCTGCCCTCCTAGGCATCGTGGGCTGGAAGGAAGGGAAATCCGCCGCTGTCCCCTGTGCCCAGTACGCTGCCACCGTCACCACCGAGAAGGTGCGAGTTCCAACGTCGAACACAAGCGAGCAGGTGTTGCCTGTGTCACTTCGCTAAAGGCGGGAGGAAAAGAGAGAAGGGGTGGAGGAGGGGGCCCAGGAAACAAATCCAGATGACCCGAAGGAAAAAAAAAAAAAGTAATTGGTTTAGTAATCCAAACCCTCTCTCCGCCTCTCACCCCAGGCGCTGTACTGTCAAAAGACACCGGTGGTGTCTTTTAGAAAGTCACCGTAAAGGGCAGAACCCCCTGTTCCGCCCAAGACCCCTTATTCCAACCAGCCTGGCTGTCCCGGGAGGACGGAGTGAGGGCCTCCTTGTGCAGTGCAAGGAGCGCGCAGGGAAAGAATGGGTCCCGACACTCCAGGGCGAGTTAAGCAGTAAAATGGGATAGCAGAACCCGGTTACGTCGCCTCCCTCCGTCTCTCCCAACAGCCTGTTCTGTTAGCAGCCGCGGCTACTGCTAAGAGCAAACTGCGGTCCTGCAGAAAAAGAAAGAGTAAAAGATGAGAGGGCGGCAATCGGTATAAAAGCTGGACTATGTCTCCCTCTAGAGGGAGAACCGGGTTAGAGAGCTTGACTGGCGGTAAGTAGGACTCCTAATTTCTCCACAAAGAAAAAGAAACCGGCATCTGGTTTCAGAGAATTTTACATTTTTACAAATTCCAACCTCTAATGGATTTAGAGAGAGGATTTGCAGTGCCGCCCTATGTAAGCAGAGTCCTTGCTAAAGGAACTTCGTGATATTTACAGAAATGTAATAGCAAGATCCTGGAAGGTCATGTCCTTACGGGTTTGGTCAACTTGGGTGTTGGTTTAAGTACTATGCACGTGAACTCAAATGAAGGGTCTTCTTATGCCCACTTTGGCCAAGTTTGGTCTCGAGCAAAACCTTAATCTAATAATTAGAACATTATTTTTTAAAAGCATAAGTAGTAATAATAGATTTAGAAAAAGAAAATCTGAAGCAAAAAAATAGGATGCTGGTCCACAAAATCTTATAAGTCCCTTCCAAACCAAGATCTTGTTTTGGAGCCAATATTTATACCTCCTATTCAACTAACTGATAATTTCTAAGGTAACTAAATTCCTTCCAGCTCTAACGTTTTGTGCTTTTACAGCTCCAATTCACTGAAACCTTTGACAAACTAGGTATCACATGCTCCCTCCACTAGCTAAAAAATAAAAGTAAAACTAGCCACCATATCTACAAACAAATATGGAATATATGTTTCACTTGTTAGTGATTTTATCTTAACATGCTTTGTAATTCCAATGTATTTTCTATCTAAAAGGCATCAAGTAATTTAGGTTGGCGTGGTGGTTTTAATAAAGGTGCCCCAGATTTCATGATGTTTCGTTACTTTGAAGTTCAAACGAGGTCCCCTTAGTAACTTTAATATTTAGATTTTGTGAAGTTTGCTTTCCAAATGTTTCTGTGTGTTTGAGTTATAAAATATGTACTAACATTATGATTAAATTCCTTCCCATTCACCATTCACTCTGAATTTTTGGAGTGATTCTATTTTAACTTGATAAACCTTAGTATAAGCTTAAGAAAGGAAAGAATTTATAAGAAAATACATTAGACTAACAAGGAGCCAAGGCTAAATCATGTGGGGTTTATTATTTTAGCTAATTGTACTATGGTAGATTTGAATCAGCCTAGCACATGACAGTCATTGCAGGTACCCTCAAATGGTCTCTTTCAAAAGCTTCATGTCATGTATCAAAGATTTTTATTTCATTCCTTTTACCCAGTGACTTATTTCCCCAGGGAGCGAAGTTTTTGTTTTAAAACAACTGGCACTGTTTTATTGCAAATCTTACAGCAACTCTTTGTCTGCTATGTTAAGTAATGGGATGGAATCCAAACAGGAATGGCATTGGAAACCGGGGCTCTGTGTTGGGAGGAATAGCCATTTACAAAATCACTTTAGAACACTGGCCTTCCTTTCCCACAAGAAATAAAAAGCATACATCATAATCCTTTTAGTTTCTAATTCATTAGCTCTGTGTGGTTGTAGGAAAATCTATAATTTTATCATATGGTTAAAACTATTTTATTGTTAAAATGTATGACATTTTCATCCTTATTGTCCTAATTAAACTTGTCTTATAAAAATATGAAAAAAGTAGAGAACAAATGTATACATTAATTACAAAATAAAACAGAGAATGTCTTATCCGGAATCCTGTGATGCTGAAATTCTCTAATAACATTTGTACTATTTGTCAGTATCCAGATAATTCCTAATGATTTTTAGATCAAGGTATGCCTATTTCCAGCACCTCCTAGACTTTAAAACCAAATCTTTGGTTTTCTCTCCAAAACTAAATAGCAAATACCTCCCCAGTTTAATAGAAATCTTGAAACGATGCCTCTTATCTATTTGTTTAAGCTGCCCACTCCCTCCGGTGAAAACAGTAAATAGTAATTGCTTGGAAGGCAGAACTTCACTGACCGTAACTCTGTGCAGCTCTTCATATTCTGAGGAATTACTAAAATGTCACTTGCAGGCACTTGAAGCTTTCTGCCAGGGCTTTAATATGTGATCCCAAATCTTTATCTCAAGTTCTCACAATATCCCATAAAATAGATATACCCACATTATACATATTTTTTAAAATTGAGACTTAATTTCACTGTCACAAAATGGCCAAGCTGAGAGATTCAATCCAAATCTACCTAAATCCGAAGCCAGTTTTGGGATTTTGTTTGCTTTGGTCTGGGCTTTGATTTTTCTCTAACCTCCCCAGCACCACCACTGAAACATGCTATCTCCTGTGTTAGAAATAAAAATCATTTGGACCTAGATATGGAAAAGCCTTACCTGAGGAACTTGGGTCCATCAATAAGCATAGAAAGAAGTGGTGGAAAAGAGAAGAAAAATTAGCACCAGCTCCCCTTAGTACTCGGCTGGGTATTAAAACAAATGAACACAAAGTTCTAATTCCTAGTGCACAGGTGGACAGGAGTGTCTCATACAAGCCACTCACTCCCACTTGTCTCTTGTTTCTTTGGCGCTAACCACCTTTTTTCTATCTTTTTCAATAGTGCTCATCTTTTCAGTGTTTTCATCTAATTAGGTGAACAGAAGGAGGCCCAGAATCTATTCTATATAACCCAAGGTAACATGTGCATGTTATTAACTTGGAGAATCCCCATCATCTAACACAATAAACACTCTTTAAATACTTTGTGCTCAGTAATCAGGACAGCAAAGATCAGATAAGCAGATGGACACCATGGAAATAAAGAGAACTACTCCCTGAAATGGTAGGAGAAAGAAGTGACGAGGGAAAACTGTTCTATATGCAGTAAGTAGGCAAATAGAATAAACCGCTTCACAACGTAGTGACTTAAAGAACAAATATTTATTGGGACGCCTGGGTGGCTCAGTCGGTTAAGCGTCTGCCTTCTGCTCAGGTCATGCATGATCCCAGGGTCTTGGGATTGAGTCCTGCATCAGACTCCGTGCTCAGGAGGGAGACTGCTTCTCCCTCTTCTTGCTGCTCCCCCTGCTTGTACGCTCGCTCTCTCTCCCTCTCTCTCCCTCTGACAAATAAATAAATAAAAATCCTTTTAAAAAAAAAGAACAAATATTTATTTAGTTCACATCTCTGTGGATTAGCAGTTTGGGTTAAGCTCAACGAGGCTCAGCTGGGAAGTTCCTCTGGACTCAGCTCATGTGTCTGCAGTCAGTTGGCCATCTCGTGCCTCGCTCACCTGATAATTGGCTGACTGTAAGCTGCAGCGCCAGGGAGTAATTGGCCACGTGTCTCTTACCATCCAGTAGGCTAGCCTGGCTGTTTCATACGGTGGCAGTCACAGGCTTCTAAAAGAAGCTTCTAAGGGGAAGCACCTTCCAAGTCTTAGCTTGCATCATGTTTGTTACAGCCTCCTTGACGAAGCCTTTCATCAGGCCAGCCCGGACTGAAGGCGTGAAAAAAGTCTCTACCCCTCCTGGGTAGAGCTACAATAACACATTCAAGAACCTGGTACAGGAAAAGGGACAACTTGTTTTCATTTTTACCGTCATGTCCAATAGCTATCCCAGAAGGCTAGCATTTTGCCCGGTAGCTTCACCCACCGGGCGTCTGTCTGGTGGACTGAGCTGTGGAAAGCAGAGTATTTCCAGTATAGAGTAAAGGACACCGATCTTGGGTAAGAACTAGAAGATTGTCCAGATTAAAAGTCTCCAGACTTGCTTCCATTATCAGATAGAGTCTGTCCAACAGCTTTCAGCAATACAATGGAACATGTCTCTTTAATTCTTTCTCACTAGAAAGCACAAATTTTCCAAGACTTAATCTACTCTCTGGGCAGCCATTGAATTAATTAATCCCAAAGCTTTAATTTACAGTTCAGATTTATCAACACTATTATAAAATCTGACTTGTTCCATTAGAAATCACTAGCAACCTTTACATGGCAGTGATGATTTCATCGTTGGTACATGGACCTCATGTTATCTACTTTGGCTATTTAGAGATTTTGTTTACTTTCTGATTTCTTAACATGTTCCAAAGACTTGAGATGAAAAATACCTATCATAAATGACTTTCAAAATGGGCTTGATTGAAACCCTTGGCACCACCAAGGGTGGTGTAAACAACCTCACCTAGTTAACCCCAACTCACTCATTAAGGCTCAGGACCAGAGTTACGTCCTCTAGGAAATCATCTGCAATTCCCTTCCACTGTAGTAACTGTTTCTCCCATGGCTCCAAACACCTGAAACTCTCTCCATTTTCACACCCACTACATTGTATTATAATTGACTTATTTTTTTGTAGTTTATAAATTATCCCACACTAGTATATTTGTGTTTCACCTAGTAAAGCTGCAGACATGGAAGGATGAGTAACCGATATATTCAATTGACAAGATTTTGGAGTAACATATGATCACATTTATTTTCATATCCAATAATAATGACTTAAAGCTTCCGAACTGCTGATCACATGAATTACATTCATCTAGATATTACATTCTCAAGTGATTTCCAGAAATCTTGAGCAATGCTGACATGGTCTATGAAATTAGCCTTCTTCATTGCTGTGCATGCACGCACACACACACACATCACCAGAAACAAGGATCTCAAATGCACTCCTTAAGGTCTATCTTGTCCTGCTGACCTTCAGAGCCCCACCTACTTGTTTCTATTTCCAACATTCAGCTGTTTCCATGCACAGTTTAACACTAAGCCTCACTTTAGAATGGTAACTGAAGTCCAATTTGCTCCAACAGCTGAACTACAGTGGTTCCTAAGGTACACTGGAAGTTCCGCTTCTCCAGAATACTACATTCAAAGATCAAAGAAAAATAGCCCTAGACTCCAGAAGCCCTAGGTTTTTATAATCAGCTCATTTAAGTTACAAGCACATAAACTTTTCTCCCACATCGCCAGAGAAACTAGGTAAGGAAGAAACCCAGCATTAGCTCCATGCTGAGCCCAGTAAGAGCCCTTCCCTTTGACAGCTTAAATGGTGGTGTTTTGCCCAGGTCTCTAGGGTGTAGATATCCTCATCCCTTGTGAACATTGAGGTCAGCCACAGGGAAGGATGAGGTGAGGGGGCATTCTTGGTCTCTCTGCCTGCCTGAATGCTTGCTGAGTTGCAGAGACCAGAGAGAAAAAGATCTCTTGGGAGAAACTAACCTTTGTTTCCCCAGTAGTGGGGACAAATGTGAAATTACAGAGGAGTGCCTGCTTCTTGCCTGAAAAATTCTAAAAGTGGGAGGCTGGCTGAAGTGACCAAGAACAGCAGTCCAAAGTAGAGGGATCATATGATAAGTCAAGAGGCAAAGCTATTACTTCACAGGTCAAAGACATATTCGTTTTATAGACATCACAAAAGGCTGTAGCCTGAGATATCACGGCATTGGGAGAAAAATAAAACAATGTGTTGATTGTACCTCACAGTTTGTACCCATTTATTAATGAGCTGAACAGTAGGTTATATGAACAGTGGTCTTTTGGACATTTTAGTTCTGTAGTATAAGGCAAAAAAACAACAACAACAAAAACCCAGCAACCCTATTTTATAGACACTACTTGCTCGTAGAAAGGAACTATTAATATTAAGGTAGTCTGAGATCTCATGATTTCTAGAACTGGGTAGGCAGCAAGTAAGTAGCTACAGAGTTATTATGAACAAGTCGCACGGATAGGATTGGGAAGAAGTTGACAAATCCCAGATATGTGAGAAATTAATGGTCCACACAATGAACGTATCAGTCTCAGCAGCGTAGATTAGAAGACGGGATCATCAGAATTGAGGGTGTTGCCCTAATAACCGTTCTCTTCCTCCAGCAGAAATAGAAATTTCCATTGGCTTGAGGTAAGAAGTCCAGGGTCTTTAACCACTTTATCTCATTTAATTCATCGGCTGTCTTCTTTCAGAAATTCTCATAACAGTTACCCAGATTTGGTCCTCCTCCAGTCTTCACTGAAGGAGTGACACAACCTCCTACAGCCAATACTACCAGCTCCAGATTGTCCATCTCTTGACTTTATCATGCTTATAGTAATCACGAGCATTTACTATTTCTTCTAATCCTCATTCTTCCTCCCTGGTTTATTGGATTCATTAGATTGCTTTTGGTCTCTCACTCCCTTTTTACTCTCTTTCCTCTCCCTACTTACCCCCATGCAAGGTTCTGGAAGCAGATAGACTCTCACTTTAGCAGGGAACCAAGATTTCATAGAGCAAGGTACATCCTAGAGGTACAGACCAAGATGAAAGTCGATTTTCAGTGCCATACTTAAGAGGCTGGGTCCTCCTAACCTTTAGCTCAAAGTCCCATCTCCCTCTATAATTTGCTGACCAAACAGATATTAATAACCCACAGTTTTGTTCATTCATAGAATGTGGCTAAGAGTTGGGAGAAGGGGAGTGAAATCCACTGAGCCAATTGACCGAACAAATAAAGACCATTTCTCACTGAAGCTAAGTAGAGAGGAATGTTTACAAATTTTCAATCAAAAATGGCAAACAAAAATAAGAAAGAAAACTAACTTATCTCTTTCTTCTCATAATAGTTTCATAAGACAGATATTATCTCACTTTATAATTTATAAACTAAGTTCAGAGGTTAGATAACTTGTTCAACTAATTCAGTTAAAAAGTGAGGGCAGACAGAATTATAATTAGATTTTTTTTTACTCAAGAACATAAACAAGAACTCTTGTCTCGCAGTTCCCAATCCAGTGTACTTTTCACTCTATGTATTGTTATGATTTAATTATTTCGAGAGAGCTCAAGCTCTGAAATTTCCCCATGCAAACTCTCTTCAGATTCTTGCACAGAGTTTCCTCCCATTTTTAGTATGATATAGAATGATTTCTGTCATCCAACAGGATCAAAATGGGAAAGTTTTAGGTTCAATGCCTCCATGCATTTTGGCCACCCAGTGTCAAAACAGTGCAACTGCAGGCAAATACTAATGTTTCTAGACAGAACAGTATTATATACTGTCAGCTTTACAGCAACAAAAATAAATCATGACAGAGGTTCCAGCATTTTTGAATGGTAAAGCTTATACATATAGAAGATACTCCCACAACAGAAAGATGTGCATAAAAATGAAAAATTTAAATAGCATAAGCGAAGATGTGCCTGTTCCAAAAAATAAAGGAGTAAAAAGAAATGAGATAATAAAATTTAACGGTATGTAAGGAAGCAGTCAAAAATAAGAGAAATAGTATTCAGGTTTTTTCTGCACACTTTTTTGATGTAGAGGTTAATTAGACAGTGTAATGAGCCACACAAAGAATTAGTGGAATTGCCAATATTAGAGGTATTCAGTGAAATCTCTAGCTAGACAACTGATGGGAAACCTATAGAAATCAAGTTCCACCAAGTTGTAATGACAAACACAAGTGAACAACATGCAGCAAGGGATCCATTAGGACTAGCATTAAAACATCATCATCTAAGTGGACTTACTACACATTTAATTGTGCACAGATTGCACCTGCCCTCTGGAAAGCACAATCTAATAAAGCAGAAATGATGACATCACCACAAAATGATGCTATTGGCTCATTAACCCTGTTACATGAATGACAAAGAAGAGTGAATTTTAGAGATTGGAAATAGAGCATATGTTTATTTTAGATTTAAAAAGTAGAAAAATAGCCATAGAACTCTGAGTATAATAAGAAAAAGATTTTTGATGATATTAGGTCTTCTTTCATAATTATTTAGGATTTGTGTTTGGGCTCTCTGGGTCAACCTCTCTTGTGAAATCCTATCTCTCTCTATTGGGGTGTTGGCCTCAACACAACAAGTGTACAAGGCTATAGATCAGACCAGTGGCTCTCAACATTTTGATTAGTTTCCTTATGTGGGATAGGAGGCATTCTCATAAATGTACAAGGGTTATTAAAAATTTTTGGTTTCTTCCTTTAAGCCCTTTCTCTCCCACTGACAAAGCATAGCTAATACTAGTGAGTGAAAAGGACATTTATGAGGATAACATTTCCAGTTTACATTTCAAAATAAATACTTCCCAAAGTTCGGTGCTTTATTAGGAGTAACTTCATTATTAACCACTAACTTTACAACAAATCACCACATTGCATGTGGTGATGCACCCTGCATTGTGCTCGAGTAATAAATACTGTTAAAGATCATAACACAATGATCCTTTGTGGTTCAAGGCATAGAGCAAATCAGGAGAAAGTGGGTAGAAAGAGATTCAGTCTATACTTACCATCAACTTATAGAATTGGAAAGGAAGTTTTCAAAAGTGCTCAGTTTTTCTTTAATTCTAAAAGTTTGCCTTCAAACTATCCCATACCCCAAATCTCTTTCTCATTTTTAATAATATTCAATAATCAGGTATGGAAATTCAATACTCAGCTATGGAAATTCAATACTCAGCTAGGGAAATTAAGCACCTCATAAGGATGTGCTTCACCGAGAGCTCTATTTCACAATATGCCTATTTCTTCCAGCTCTGTCTTTTGTGGTTTTGAATAAGAATCTCCATCTCTTTAGGATCAGGTTTCAAATTCATCAAGGATATCCTTTAGGAAAACTCATCTTTGCTGCCATTAGACATTTTGCAAATTGACAAGGTATGATACCTGAGCCTACCAAAGTCCTCTGACGTCTTTGGAGGAAAAGTCACTCTACTCCTCTCTGCTTAATAACCATTGTCTAAACATCAGTTCTTTCTTTAGCAGAGCTAATTGTTTTCCTTTAAAAGCCTGTTAGTATAGTTGAGATTGTAATATGCTCTACCCCTCCAAAAAAGCACTAATACAAATGAAATATTTGAAAACAATTTATTTTTTATTCATTTGGCATTCTAAATTACCAAAGGTGTAATCCAACTCTTGAGAGAAAGAACATAAATTGCAACTGTGCTGATAAAATAAGTTTCTTAACTATTGCATGATCTTAAGAATAAAAAATACACCACATTTAGTCCAAGAGATTAAATTCCAAGGTAAAAATTATTTGCAGAAGATTAAAACTTAATATTAGAGTGCCAGAAGATGCCCAAAAATAAACCTAAACAAATGATTACTACTCAAAATATTTGCCTCATATTCTAGGGGTTTTTTTAAATGCAACTATGAAATTTTATACAACGGAGACCACAAATAAACGTATTTTGTTCTCTTTGGTGGAAATAATTATAGTAAAGTTGTGAAGTAACTGTTTTAGTAGAATTTATACCAGCAACCCAGCAAGTTTTGAGACCACAAATTTTACCCCTTTCTCTGAATCAGCTCATATCCAGGAGCCACTACAAATGTCTGTCTTTCTTTCCTGGGTTTAGACTGGGCAGTCGCTAGTATACCACACAGCTTTCAATCCCTCCTTATTTGGGTAAGGGTGCAGTCAAAGAAGTCCTAGGAAGGAGGGATGGAAAAATTCTAAAGCCATGCTTTAGAATTCAGAGGAAAAAATCCCTCTGTTTATAGGCAATTTGCTTAGTTTTCAGGATGATTACTTGAAAATTTAAGCAAGTTCAATTTGTTTAATAATTATTAAAAGTATGAGTTGCTCTTAAGTACTCTTGTGTGTGGTACTGTGCTTTGTAAATATATATGGTCTAGTGTTGTAGAAATTATAATCCAAGCTAACGAATAAAAATGTTTATCAGCCACTGAAATCCTTAAAACTCAATTATTCTTTATCCTAACTATGAGTAGCTTCAATTACCAATGGGATGTCTTTCAAGACTTTGTTATTTGGAACTCTGATTGTCCCCCATCCCATGGAAACAACGATTAAAATGGAGATTAGGCTCCCAGACCTGTGTACCAAGATAAAAAAAAAATTCTGAAAAGGCTGTTAAACACAAAGATGCTGACTCGAGTACCCAACTGACACTACCACCGGCGTGTAAACACCATTTGGCCTCTTCACTTTTCAGAGAGTCATAGAGAACCTGATGAAAGCACGTACTTCTCTAAAATTTCATGAACTCTTTCAAGGAGTCCAGCAATTCCTGACCCATCCTAGCACCCCAAGTTAAAAAGAGCTGATTTAGACATTTGAATGATGCCAGCAAGATGGTAGCATAGGAAGTTCCAGCCCTTGTCCCCCAACAGAGACACGTAAAACAACAATACTTGAGCCAAAACACCTTTATGAAAACTCCAGAATCCGGTTAAGAATTTACAACACCCCAGGGGATCATAAAATTAAGAATTTTGCTTTGAAGTAGCTAAGAGAAACAGTTTCACTTTATCTATGTCAGATCCTCCCTCAAGCCATCCAGCTCAGGGCTGAGAGAGATCTACTCTCTCTCATCCAGCCTGCAATTTCTCTCTCAAAGGAAAGGCATCCTCAGGCTTTCAGGGCACTGCCCCCAAAGACCTACTACCTCCTCACCTCACTCAGAGCGCTGAGGCAACCAGCATAATTAGAATACCTGGGGGCCACTAAGAACAAAGAAAAGATGGCTTCACTAGTGAATTCTACTAAACATTAAAGAAGAATTATTACCAATCCTTCTCAAACTCTTCCAAAAAACAGAAAAGGAGAGACCATTTTAAACCAATTTTATAAGGCCAGCATTACCCTAATACCAAAAGCCAGATGAGGATACTACAAGAGAAGAAAATCACAGGCCAATATCCCTGATGAATGGAGATGAAAAAATCCCAAACAAAATACAAGCAAACTGAATTCAACAGCTTATTAAAAGGACCATACATCATAATCAGGATGGATTTATCCCTGGGATGCAAGGATGGTACAACATAAGAGTATCAATAAATGTGATCTACCACATTAACAGAATGAAGGATAAAAATCATAAGATCATCTTAATAGGAACAGAAAATGAGCTTGACAAAATTCAACATCCTCCATGATAAAAAACTCTCGACAAATTAGTTATAGAAGGAATGTATCTTAACATAATAAAGGCCAAATATAACAAGACAGCATCATACTCAACAGTGAAAAGTTAAAAGTCTTTACGATCAGAAAAAGACAAGGCTGCCCACTCACATCCTTTCACCAGTGCTGAGGCCTACTCTCCTGATTCAAGACAAAAAGGGACATGTCTAGAAAGAAAAGGAAGTTATAGAACTCTCACCTAAGAGAAATTACTAAAAAGCTAAAATCATTATTTTTACATAAGGTATATTTGTATATGAACATAGGAGACTGAAACTTTCCAAAACACTCACACCCTCCAGTTCCTCTACTAGGCAACAAAAGGCAGTTTCTACTTGTTCACATTTGGGGCTATTGATAATAGGTTAACAAGTGTCTTAGTCCCTCCCCAGAGGGACTTAACCTAATCCAATTACTCAGCTAAGAAAATACTCAAAGATTTCAAGGGCTGTGGAACACAGGGTTTGTGTTGATACTGAAGCATCATCATGTTTCCCCTGTTACAGTAACCAGCCTTAGGGGGTGAAATAATAAATGGAGTGTTGGCCAAGTTTCTGCTAACAGTGGGTCCACGGACCCATCCACTGGTCACCTCTCCTGTCCCTAAATGCATAATTATAATGGACATACTTGGTAATTCGCAGAACCACCATATTGGTTCCTTAGACTATGGAATAAGATCTATATAACACAGAAAGCCAATTAATAGCCTCTGAAACTTTCCTTCCCTCAAGATTATACATTTTTTAAGAAGTATGTCATCCCTGGGGCGCCTGGGTAGCACAGTCGTTAAGCGTCTGCGTTCGGCTCAGGGCGTGATCCCGGTGATCTGGGATCGAGCCCCATATCAGGCTTCTCCGCTGGGAGCCTGCTTCTTCCTCTCCCACTCCCCCTGCTTGTGTTCCCTCTCTCGCTGGCTGTCTCTGTCAAATAAATAAATAAAATCTTTAAAAAAAAAAAAAAAAAGAAGTATGTCATCCCTGGATGGAGGGCAAGGGGAATAGCAGAGACCAGTGCCCCTCTGAAAGACCTAAAGGGCACATGGCTGCTGGTTCTCATCATTTAATTAGCCAGCCTGAACCCTACAAAAAAATAGACATATCCTGAAGAATTATAGTAAAATAAGGCAACCTCGATGAGAAAGTAATCCCAAATGAAACTGCTGCCCAGATGTGGCCTCTCACCTGGAACAGATGACCATGGCCTCTAGTGCTTGGTATACGTACTATTATTGATCTGATGAAACATATCATTTTTCCATCCTTATTGGAAAGATCAGAAATTGTTTGAATTCACTTGAATTAGCTATGTGTATATATTTACAGTCTTAACCAGAACTAGGTTAATATTTCTGCTCTCACATAATACAATCAAAAGAGACTTGACCTGGTCATTTGGTAAAACATTGTATTGGTTGCTATATTGATAGTACCATGTTAATCAGACTGGAAAAGCAAAAAGTAGCAGTATAAATAATAGGCCTCGGTATAACATGTCTTACAGAGAATGGGAGTTAAATCCTGTAAGATTCAGGGAAATGCCACATAAGCAATACGTGGAAGTTAAGTGGTCTGGGATAAGCTATGACATCCTTTCTAAACCAAGAAACAAATAATCGCATCTTGTGTTTCCCCACACAGAGGAGGAAATATAATGCCTCATATTCCTCTTTGGGTTCTAGAAGCAGCATATTACATACTAGGAGATACTGCTCAGACACCCTTACCAAGTAGTATGAAAGTTTGAGTGAGGCCCAAAGCAGGAAGAAAACTTGCAGCATGTTCAGCTTGGGCCATATGATCTCGCAGAACCTTCAGTATGAAAGGACTCAGTGACAGGAAAGGATATTATGTGGAATTGATGCCAGGTCCCCAAAATGAAATCACAGCAGAGATCCCTAAGGTTCTGGATCAAACTACGCCATCTGTAGCAGTGATATACACTATTGAGAAAGAGAGAGGGTGAGACAGAGAGAGAGAGCTGTCTGTAATGCTGCTGTGCCTTGGAGGAGACAAAGAGCCTGACAGCGGGAGATCAGTAATCAGTAGGCCAGAACTGATCATTATGAGGTGGGTTCTGCCAGACTTCTCCTAAGTCAGCTCAAGAAGGCCATTGTGCCCAAGACTTAGCCCTTTTCCTGGGGACAACCCACCTCCAGTGACTAATCTAGATGTAAGAGCATAAAGGCCTAGCACTTGCTTCAAAGTTGAACAACTCTGGAGCGGCATACTAGTTCCAGAGCTCCCCCCCACCGGAAATGGCAGAAGCCATTGTCACAACTGCATCACACACAGCTTAACCCTCACTCTTGCCATTCTTACTTCCCTTGCTCCCCCAAGGATATTCATTCCAAGGGCATTCTTCAATAAACTTCTTTCAAACAAATCTGCATCTGAGAATCTTTTTCCCAAAAAAACCTCCCTAAAAAATACATACCAAAATTCTACTGAATTAGATGGGTGAACGTAAGTGAAAGAGAAGCTTTACTTCTGGATTTTTTATAGTAAATCTGAATTAAATTGATTGCTAATTTATAAAGAAAAAGAGTAGAAGAAAGGAAGAGAGGGAAGTGAAGGAAAGGTAGAAAAGACTCCCCTCCCCGTGTTTGATAAACACACTCTGAAATACTGTGTAATCAGTTCAGTAAACTTTCACTTCCCAGGTTAACTAAAGTAGAGGATAATGTTAGTCCAAAGAAATACTACCATTTGCTATTCAGCAAAGAGCTAAACGTTTTAACCCGAACTATACTTGTTTTTACCTCCTTTGAAAAGTCTGAATTTCATTCATTCACTTAGTAAAAACTTATTTATTATCTATAGCATACCAAATATTCTATAATATAGTGCTACTATCTCTATGTACACTCTTACTATGAATCAAGTAGATGTTTCGAATATTCTTGAATAAAATGTTATTCTAGCTACTTATTTTTGTTCTTTTTTATATTTTGTTGATTCCTCATCACAAGTCACTAAGTCCATAAAGCAATGATAATCAGAGTAGATATCAAAAGGACATTTAAATTGGAATCATTTTCTATTTACCAAAGATATTCTGAAGGACGTTTTTCAAGCAGTTACACATTTACATAGGACATTCAATAATATCATACTTGCAAAGTAGCTAGATGTTTTGGCATTTCAGATTTGAGATGGTGGGATTAAAGTGGCAATATGTGAAAGCTGTGATTTGGACTAATTGAGAAAAGATGAGGACAAAATTATATTTTATTTTTTATTTTTTTATTTTTTTTTAAAGATTTTATTTATTTATTCAACAGAGATAGAGACAGCCAGCGAGAGAGGGAACACAAGCAGGGGGAGTGGGAGAGGAAGAAGCAGGCTTATAGCAGAAGAGCCTGATGTGGGGCTCGATCCCATAATGATGGGATCATGCCCTGAGCCGAAGGCAGACGCTTAACCGCTGTGCCACCCAGGCGCCCCCAAAATTATATTTTAATTAATAAGAATAAATACATCAAGATGAGCATAGTAAAAGAAAAAAATTTTTCATGGAAAAACATTTCTGAAAAAAAAATTTAGAAATTCCTCTTATTAATATTGTATCTCCATAAATTGATGAATAAAAATATGCTCGACACCCAGCTCTGAAAATAAAACCCTAGGTTGATTTAAAAGAATTCAAACGTATAGCTAAAAGAAATTAATTTGGTTATCTGAAGTGTAAAAATGAAAAATTAGCTTTGGTTAAAATTATAAATGAAACCATAGGTCACAATTTTATCTGTATTTAATACACAACATGAAATAAATTGCTGACACAAGTGCTTTTGGAAATGCAAAGCATTGGTAGATATGGGCGAAGGTTAGAGAATATTTACATACGGTAACCACAAAATAAATTAAATCTACACTTAATCTAAACCAATGTAAGCCTAAATTTCTATATACCAAGGACAAAGAGTTATTCTAAAATATTCACAAGTTAATTTTAATAGTAAAATTCCCAAGACTGTTTACTTGAAACATTTGAGATTTTCTGAGAACTTTTCACTTCAAGCTGTAAGCAAAATTTGTGAGGAGGGGTTGATTTGCTCACCAAATTTAAGATAATTAAATCACTATCTATAACCTCATGGCTCACCCAGGCTCACCCAGTACATGAAAACTGTGCCTCCTTCCACTAAGTCAGAACTGTATCTGTGAGTCTTCCTTTTTCGATGGGTTATTAAAATAAATAAGTGACTGGGAATGTACTGTATGGTGACTAATATAACAAAAAAAATTATTAAAAAATAAAATAAATAAGTGATTCTAAATATTAACTTTATACACGATGCAAAATCTCATTCTTTTTTTTTTAAACTCATTCATAGGGATTACTCAGCAAACTAACGTACAGGTTGGAATTTTTTTTTTTTTTAGACCCACTGATGAGCAGATTAGAGAGAATATGAGATGAAAACTGAAAATACTAATGGGAAGTGGAAAAACCTATAACAAAATTATGGAGTATTTTTTAATTATGGATATTTTTAAACAACTAAATTACCGAAATGTCACTAAAAAGAAAATTCTTTCAGAATGACTTTACTGAAGGTAAATAACTGGAGGCAGAAACAAACTGCCCCCTGCCCCCAGGATAAAAAACCGAGTAAGTTAGAACTAGAACAAAGTATGAGTCATAGGAAAGTAAGAAGTAGAAATAATAATCTAGGAGGAAAAATAGATACACTAATGAAAAACACGAATAGTTATTTTGAAAAGAAACTAAAAAATTAAGCTCACTTAGTGAAAACAATGCAAATTAACAAAATGAGAAATGAAATATAAGAACCAAGATAGGAGCACCTGGGTGGCGCAGTCGTTAAGCGTCTGCCTTTGGCTCAGGGTGTGATCCTGGCGTTCTGGGAGCCTGCTTCTTCCTCTCCCACTCCCCCTGCGTGTGTTCCCTCTCTCGCTGGCTGTCTCTCTGTCAAATAAATAAATAAACTTTAAAAAAAAAAAAAAAAGAACCAAGATAAAAGATTTTTGAAAACTATCTGATTAAAAGAATGAGATACCACTACATACCTGTTCTAGTGGCCAGTCCAAACACTGACAATACCAAAATGTAGAGGGTGTGGAGCAGCAGGAATGCTCACTTGTTGCTGGGGGGAATGCAAACTGGTACAGCCACTTCTGAAGACCGTTTGGCAGTTTCTTACAAAACTAAATACATTCTTCTATTTTCCTTAGATTTTATTTTTACTTACTATAGAGAAAGAGCATGAGCAAGCAGGGAGAGGAGCAGAGGGGAAGGGAGAGAGAATCTGAAGCAGACCCCATGCTCAGCACAGAGCCTGAGGTGGGGTTCGATCCCACAATCACGAGATCATGACCTGAGCAGAAACAAAGAGTTGGACGCCTAACCACCTGAGCCGCTCAGGCGCCCCACAATATTAAATATATTCTTAACATACAATCCAGCAGTTACGCTCCTTGGTACTAACCCAAATGAGCTGAAAACTTATTTCCACACAAAAACCTGCACACAGATGTTTATAACAGCTTTACTCATAATTGCCAAAACTCGGAAGCAACTAAGACGTTCTTCAGTAGGTAAATGGTTAAATAATGGAATATGATTCAGCACTAAAAAGAAATGAGATATCAAACCATGAAAAGGCATGGAGGAAATTTAAATGGATATTACTGAGTGAAAGAGGCTAATCTAAAAAGGCCACGTACTGTATGATTCCAACTATATGACATTCTGGAAAAGGCAAAACTATGGCGACAGTAAAAAACAAAGATCAGTGATTGCCAAGGGTTCTTCGGGGAAGGAATGAATCGGCAGAGCAGAGTATTTTTAGTCCAAGGAAATTATTCTGTATGATACTGTAATAGTGGGTGCATGTCATAATGCATTTGTCAAAAGCCATAGAATACACAACCCTTAGAGTAAACCCTGATGTGGACTAGGGTTTTGGATGATAATGATGTGTCAATGTAGGCTCATCAATTCTAACAAATCTACCACTCTGGTGGGGAAGTTGATAGTGAAAGAGGTTCTGCATGTTTAGGGGCGGGGATATATGGGAAATCTCTGTACTTTCAACTCAATCTTACTATAAACCAAAAATTGCTAGAAAAACTGAAGTCTATTAAGAAAGGAAGGAAAAAAGGAAGAGGAAAAATGTTTGAAAGAAAAGGCACCAAATTATTTAACAAAATAATCCTCTCTGGGTAACTAGAATATTAATTTTTATTTGTCCTTTATACTTTTCTATATTTTTCAATTTTCTATGATACACATGTAATACTATTATGTGTTAAAACCAGATATTAAATATACTATTTTTTAAAAATTTGGAAATTAGTGAAAATATTTTCCAATATATAACAATAAAGGTGATATCAAAGGTAAATGGATGAATAGTTACAAGACACTAAAAACATATTTTTAAAAATAGGTTTTAGGAATAGATGAGTATGATCAAAATAGACCAATTTGATCAAAGAATTTATCTTAAAAAAGTTTTAGACCACAGAGAATTCACTGAAAATATAACTTATTATTTTCTAAATGAGCATTGTTTAATATACACTGTCTAAAAATACTGAAAAAAAAATGAAATGACATCCAACTTATTTCAGTAGACATTCAAGTTGGTAACAATTCGAAGGCTCATTATTATGATATGATAATTAAGATAGTGTGTTAGTAGCACAGAGATAAATAAGTAGATCAGCAACTCAGAACAGATAGATAACCAAGAAAGATCTCTACATATATGAACATTTGATATATGACAGGGGCAGTATGAGGTATTGGTGGGATGGACTCTTTATTAAATAGACCTGAGATAATTGGGGAAAATGACACTGGGCCTCAAACTCACCCCATTCATGAAAATCAATTCCAGGAGGATTAGAGAAGCAAATATAAAGACAAAATGATAAAGATTTTAGAAGATAATGTTAGAGAATATCTTTACGACCTTAGAGAAATAGTCTTTTAAAACAAGATACAAAAAACTGTGACTATGAAAGTAAAGACTGAAAATTCTAATATATTGAAATGAAGAATTTATGTTCATCAAGTGGCAGCATACATAAAAAAAAAGAAAGTTACAGAGAGAAGAAAATAAATTTTCAATACAGTATCCAAAATATATAAAAACTCTTACAAATCAAAAAGTTGCAGGAGATTTTCAGATTAAATTTCTAAACCATGTTAAACAAAGAATTTGAGTCCAATAAAGAGATGGCATAGGGCTAAATAAGGATCAAAGCAGGCAAGACTTATTTTGGGAGGTAGTCTGTGTCTGTGGTAGAAGGGTGAAGAGAGATATTGCATTGTGAGAACCCCTACTCACTGGGCATGGATGCCTGTCTCCACTGACCAGGGAGAAGTAAAGGTTTAAAAGCACACCAAAAAATCCTGAGTCATAAGGAAATTTCAGCTAGCTTCTATATGGCCATGGCTCTTTCCAACATGAGGTACGCACTAGTACCTTGCCCTGGAAAAACTTCCTTCCTTCAAGGTGAGTAATCAAGAAAGAACCGGCATAAGGTCTATTCAAAGATGCTGCCAGAGTAAATGAATAGGAAAAGCTAATGGTACACAAAGAACATTCTCAAGAAAATAATGCTGAAAAATAAATGAAAGTTGTGACCCACACATTTCACCATGAAATTAATATAAATATTCAAGGATGCTATTTTTCCCCCATGAACTGAAAACAAAAGAATTTAGTAAGTCTTTGTACATATGCAGCATGACCAGTTATAACGTATAAAGAAAAGATCTCACTTATAATAACAATAGAAAACATGAAAACATGAGAATGCATTAAATTAAAAGTATGTGACATCTATATAAAGACTTTATTTTTTTTAAAAGATTTTATTTATTTATTCAACAGAGATAGAGACAGCCAGCGAGAGAGGGAACACAAGCAGGGGGAGTGGGAGAGGAAGAAGCAGGCTCATAGCAGAGGAGCCTGATGTGGGGCTCGATTCCATAACGCCAGGATCACACCCTGAGCTGAAGGCAGACGCTTAACTGCTGTGCTACCCAGGCGCCCCTATATAAAGACTTTAAAATAACATTTAAGTATATAAAGGAAGACAAAACAAATGGAGAAGCATACCATACTCTTAGTTAGGAAGACTCAACACAATTAAGATATAAATTCTTCTTAAGCTGATCTATAAATTTAATGTGATTCCAGTAGGAACATTAAGATTTTTTAATTAGGCAAGCTGATTCTAAACTTTACACATTCAAAAATTAACACGTAATATATGATCTAATGATTTTTTTTAAGATTTAATTTATTTATTTGACAGAGAGACAGCCAGTGAGAGAGGGAACACAAGCAGGTGGAATGGGAGAGGGAGAAGCAGGCTTCCCGCTGAGCAGGGAGCCTGATGCGGGGCTTGATCCCAGAACGCTGGGATCATGACCTGAGCCCAAGGCAGACGCTTAACAACTGAGCTACCCAGGCGCCCCTGATCTAATGATTTTTGACAAAGGTACCAAGACCATTCATTCAGGAAAGGACAGTATTTCAACAAATTGTATTGGGAAAACTGGATATCCACTCACAAAAAATCAAGTTAGACTCTCACCTTGCACCATATAGAGAAGTTAATTTAAAAAGGATTAAGACCTAAATGTAAGAGTTAAAAGTACAAGAATGTCAGAAGAAAACATAGGGGAAATCTTTATGACATTGGGTTTGGCAGTGATTTGTAGGATATGACACCAAAAAGCGCAGACACAAAAGAAAAAAAAAGATAAATTGGACTTGATGAAAATTAAAACTTCTATGTGTCAAAGAACATTATCAACAGAGTGAAAGGGAATATAAAATCGTGCAGCCACTGTGGAAAACAGTATACTGGTTGCCCAAAAAATGGCACATAGCTACTATAGGATCCAGTAATTTCACTTCTGAGTATATACCCAAAAGACATGAAGGCATGGATGTGAGCAAGTATTTGTACATATATTTACACAGCAGCATTAGTCACAACAGCTGAAAGGTGAAAGCAGCCCAAGTGTCCATCAACAGATAGATGAATGGATAAACAAAATCTCACACACACACACACACACACACACACACACACACTGGGATATTACTGAACCTTATAAAGAAAAGAAATTCTGATACATGCTGCAAAGTGTTTGAATCTTGACATTACACTAATTTAAATACATCAGTCACAAAAAGACAAATACTGTTATCATTCCACCAAATGTCATACCTAGAATAGTCAAATTATAGAAACAGGAAGTAGAATTGTGGTTGCCAAGAGAAGGGAGGAATGGGGAGTTATTGTTTAATGGGTACAGAGTTTCAGTTTGGGAAGATGAAAAAGCTCTGGAGATGGATGTGGTGGTGGTTGCACAACAGTGGGAAATTTGTACTTAATGTCACTGAACTGCACACTTTTAAATGGTTAAAATATTAAATTTTATGTTACGTATATTTTGCCCCAATTTTTAAATTAAAGTTTAAAAAACAAATAATATCCAATAAATTTCTGAAAAAAATGTTAAAAGGGAATTAGTTCAACCAATTAATTTAAACACTGCAGTACTAGGACAACAATAGAACAATGATGGAAGAAATGACTAGAATGTCCAGAAATAAATCAAATATAATGAGAATTTAGATGTTTCAAGTCACTCTAAAGAAAGATGGATTATTATTACTTTTTTATTGAAATATAGTTGACACACAATGTTACATTGGTTTCAGGTGATATAGGCCTTACCTATTGCCTTTGAAACGTTTTCTTTGTCAACTCTTTCAAAGATGTTCATAGTGATGTGTTCTCTCTGATTCCTCCTGCAAATACCTTTGCTTAATTTCTAAGGATTTGCCATCATTTGCACCTATTTTGTGCATTGGAGTTTTAGCAGTCTCCTGCTCTGTGTTCTTTTATTTTCTCATCCTCCTAGTCACTTTTAAATGATTTTTAGGCAGAGGAAAGAGAAATGCCAACTATTTATGCCACCATCTGCAAACTCCTCCTGATTACTCGAATCTTCTAATCCCTTGGTTTCTGAAACTGGAATCCCTTCTGCCTCTTCTTGTCCTGTATGACCTACCCTTCTCACTCGCCTTCATGAATTCTTCTTCCTCTGCCCATCCTTTAAATGCTGTTGTGTGTGTGCCTGGGTGGCTCAGCTGGTTAAATGTCTGCCTTTGGCCCAGGTCATGATCCCAGGGTCCTGGGATTGAGTCCTGCATCGGGCTCCCTGCTCAGTGAGGACTGTGCTTCTCCCTCTCCCTCTCCCTCTCCCTCTCCCTGCCCCTCCCCTTGCTTGTGCTCTCTCTCTCATGCTCTCTTTCAAATAAATAAATAAATGCTGTTGTCTCTTAGGATTACACATCTTTCTTTCAATATGCTCTTCCTTAGGAATTCCATCCACTCTCTGGACCTTAACTACCATCAGTATCTTAATGGTCTCCCAAATCTTTAACATTGACCCTAATGCAAGTCATTTGAGTAATAAGTACTATTGCTTTGCTATATTGCACTTTAATTTCCTGTTTCTTATGTTATGTAATTTTTTAGTCAGCAAATTCTACTTAATTAGCCCTCCAATTATTGGGCGTGGAGATCTATAATAATTAAAGTTAGCTCTCATTTAAGAGTTGTTCTGACATAGGAAATTAGAAATTGTAAACTTGGGTAAACTCTTTAAGATTTGTCTGTTACTTACCTTTGTGTTAGAAACACCATAGTAGCCAGACTTTTAATATTTTAAACCATACAGTCAAACATAGAAGAATTCATTAATCTGGCCTGCCACTGATTACGCCCTTATTATCATATCCCATAGACTTCCAATCTCTGTTTTCTCAGTTAAAAACAAGCACCTCATCAAAATGTTTTGAATTATTCAAAGTAACAAATGTGCATTGAGTACCCACTTATAGGCAAATGCTTTGAGAGTTGTAAATATGAATAGAGGCTCGATCCTTCCAGGAATTTATAGGCTAGGGATGATAATAACAAATAGTAAGTATAAGTTCTCCATGTGGAAGAATTTAGTATGTGCCATAAGAAGTATATAAATGAAGTGCTACAAAGGATCAATGGAAAAAGAAATAATACCAGGATAGGGCAATGGACATGTGAAAAAGGGCAGGAAGAGGTTGAGGTTGTCCATGAGATGACCAGAAACAATGGGTAGAATTTTACTGCAAAGAGGGCTAGGGGCAGAGGAGAAAAGGGATGATAAGGACATTCCTGACCCATGGTTTTAAATCCTGAGTGCACTCTGGATCACTAGAAGAATATCTAATTCTCCACACCTCCATCCAACACATACAAGCCAACGCTGAGAACCATTTTTCTATGAGGACAGAATAGTATGTGTTTTTGTGTAGCAAAAACATATGAAATACAGATATGTTCTAGGACACTGAAGGGTCCATTATGGTTTAAACACGAAATGCATGTAAGAAAGTAAGAAAAGATAGATTTGTAAAAGTTAGATTGGGGCATGTGATACAGCAAACTTGCCTCACAATGGTGCTTCCACTATAAGCACTTAGATCTGACCACTTCCTTTCTGACTTCATTTACTGTGTTTTGGGGATACGAATGTCTTCTAGGTTTATCAAAGATAAAGGGTGGGTTTCCTATTTTTGTTCTTTATTGTTTTGACGTTATTTTCAAAAGGAAGACTCAGAAATGTCTTTGCCATCTTTAAAAGGAGCTACTTGTTGCTTTATTTTTTTACACTCAATTTAATTTCCCAATAAAGTCCTTATCCTGCCTGATGCAGGAATTTTAACTAGTTTTTTCCCCCCAGGTGATCTCATTCCAATTTAGTGGTATGTCAGTCGACTTCCTAATTTGGTTCCAGCAAGTGCTGACACAGTAGTTATTGGGAATGTGGAAGTCTAACTTCTGGATCACCTGAAGAAGCAATATACCATGGCAGAAGAAAGGAAGATGTTTCCCACTGCTTCCCCATTTGAAAATTACCTCCAGCAAATAAGAAACAAAACAACAACAACAACAACAAAGTACATCTTTGCCTGTACTGGGAGAAGCAGAAAGAGGCAAACTGCCTTAGCCCTCAAAATGCTATGAGGGCTCGGGAACTGGAGATGGTGATGCAGAGAAGGGACTGAAAACATAGGGATTGTTTGTAAGATGGTACAATTAGTCTCTAGACTCCCAAGTCCTCTTCCTCGAGGAAGCCAGACAACTGCCCTATCCCAGTCCCTGTAGAGAAACAAGTGTTTGTTCTCTGAAAATACAGAGAGGTTATCAGGCATAAGGGAAGGTGTGAAAGAGTTCATACTGAGCACTGAGATCCTTCTCTCTTTTCTCTGTCCAGATCCAGAAAGAAAACAAAGGAAAGCAATGAGAATTCCAAAAATGGTGACAAGGGGAAGTTCCAAGAAAACAGTGAACATCAAGCAGAGAAAGCAACTTATTCGGACTGCAGGACAACACATATATCCAGTGTTGATGCTTCTAAGAGGGAAAATAGAACAAATAGTCTTAAAATTTAGACTTGATGAAGATGATATTGAGATATATTTTAAGGAGACTTTGGAACCATGGGAACACTTTAGCCAAATTTTCAAAGAAAACTGATGAATGAAATGAAAAATCAAACAATTATCAACTTCAGAAAAAGAAAAAGAAAGTACAAGATAGTAAATAAAGGCACAGTTTCACACCTGACTCAGCAGTGATCAATATTTATCAAAAGATTCACACACAAGATGGAGATTTCATAATCAAAAATTATAATGTTAAATTATAATTAGAAGAGTAGAAGGAAGGAAAGAAAAGCTATAAATGAGCTAAAGTCTTTATGTCCTAAAGCAGGAAGACCATAGATGTCTACAATTAATAATCAAGAAATGCCAGTATGGGCATATTATATTTAGTGGAAGTAATTACCAGAATCAACTTTTTGAAAAATTGAAAGTGGTGGCTTCCAGGGAAGAGCATGAGAGAAGGTAGAAGAAGAGACTTCAATTTTTATGACATACTCTTTACAGTGCCCACTGAATTTTAAGCTATTTGGGTAGAATACTTTGGCAAAAATGGTGTGGCTTAATGAGGAAGGCATGAAAAAAAAAAGAATACTTTGACAAAAAGTAAATAGAGGACATAGGTGTTAACATAAACATTCTGCATATGTCAACATTTTTATTTCTAGATACATACTCTAGAGAAACTCTCATACACATGAGGGGATGTATGTAAGGATGTTCATCTCAGACTTGTTTGTAAAAGCAAAGTGTTAGCCCAAATTGCAATGTCCATTAGGAGAATAAGTAAATAAAATGTGGTATATTATATAGCAAGTACTAGCAATGCACTTATTATATATATATATATTTACACACACACACACACACTTATATTTTTGAAAAGGCAGTTGCAAAATGACTTATGCAGGATGAATTCATTGAAGTAAGGTTTAAAACATAAAACAAGACTATATATTTTTTCTGATACTATATGTATATAAAACCATAAAATTTGAATGTAAGGACACACATTAAATTTATGGGAAAAGGGAAAGGAATTGGACTGAATGGGAAGGCAAAGACTTCAATTTATCCTTAATATTTTAGTCATTATATTATAAAAAGATAAAGCAAATACAACAAAATATTAACCTTTGAGGATTATGCCATCATTTCACAGGAAATATTTTAAAATATTCCCAATTTTAAAATTTAATTTCACACACATATAGTCTGTGACTACATCTACAAAGCAAAGTCTTCTTAGTCTGAGAAAATATAGTACTTTGGAGTAAAGTTTACATAGATTAAATTTACATGCCTTATAAGAACTAAGTACAAGAACTAAGTACTAAGAACTAACCAACTTGTAAAATTCTCATCAAAAACTTTCTTTCCAGCTTTCTACCCAAAAGCTGGATTCTCGTAAAAGGACATTGAAATGAGTCACTGACCTGAAAAGCAGATAAGAAATATTTGCTTGGGGCGCCTGGATGGTTCAGTCGGCTGAGTGTCAAACTCTTGATTTCAGCTCAGGTCATAATCTCAGGGTTGTAGGATTGAGCCCCTTGTCCAGGTACTTGCTGGCCATGGAGCCTGCTTGGGATTCTCTCTCTCCTTCTCCCTCTGCCCCTCCCTGCTCTCTCTCTCTCTCTCTTTCTCAAAAATGAAAGAAAGAAAGAAAGATGTGTTGAACACAAAATTGAAAACTATAAGCTAGCCCGAGATTTTAAATGAAGTTATTAAGATTTTTTAAATATTAAGAAAATGAAAACAATTTTAGTTAAGATTTACATAATAAGAAAAATTCTTGAGATATCAGTTTTCCAGCACATATTTTTGTATGGGGACTACATTTGAATGTTGAGCTGCTCCACTTAATAATAATGATATAGGAAACATGGCAGGAAAAAGCTTTAGTACTTATGATGCTGGACCTGCAATGTAGCATTAGCAAATTTGGCTTTAAGAACTGTCTAATTACATATTTATAAATGCATATCACATACCTTTAAGCTGGAATGAAGCCCCATAGCCATTTCAGTTTATCAAGTAGATAAAGTAATTTTTTTTAAATATTATGCAGTCGATTAAACCAAGCAACAATATATACGCATGATTATTTGTAAAGGCTACCATTTATGGACTGATTATCTATTTTATTAAGTGGCTAAATGCCAGGGACTTGAGCTAGCAAAAACGAACTACTCTGTGTAAGTACAGACAACTGAAATGATGGCCAGGAGACTCGACTCTCAGTCATCCCGGCTTGTTATCTACCAGTCACTGTGCATTGGCAACATTCTACACCTTTTGTAAAATAGCCCTGCCTTTTCAAAGGCCAGCTTTTGGCTTTTGGGGATCCTTCTTTCTGTTTCTGTTTTCTATTTTATTAATTTCTGTGGCTTATTCTGTTGTACTTTTTCCAACATCTTAAAATGAAATTTTAGCTCACTAATTTTCAGTTTTTCTTGTATATACATCAAAGACCTTGAATGTCACCCTTTGTTCTGTTTTAGCATCAAGCTATTTTCATTGTCATTCCTTTATCAGTCTTATGCAATTTCCAATTACGATTGATTTTAGCCACAAGCTATTTAGTTTTGTTTTTCAAACACAGAGTACTTTGGCACCATCTTTTTCTTAAAGATTTCTAATTTTGTTCAGAAATGGAGATCATTACAACATGGACTGTTTGATATTTTTGGAAATTTTTTTGATCATTTCATCCTGTGCAATTTTCATGAATGTCTTATCCTCATTTGAAATAATCTGTATTCTCCAGTTACTGGGCAGAAGAGTCTGCAAGCTTATTGATTATGTTGTCCTAATCGTCTATATCTTTAGTGATTTTTACTTGATCTATCACTGTCTCAATTTCTATTTATAATTCTTCAGTCTTTCCACTGTATATATTTTGAGGTGATGCATTTAGGTACAAAAAGATTCAAGATGTTACATTTTCCTTATAAACCATTTTTTTTTATAATTCGATTGTGACTTTTTCTAAAAAGTTTTTTTTTTTTTGCCTCGGTGTCTACATTAATTGATATTTAATTAATAGTAGATGGTAACAGATTCTGATATGCCAGCAAAACCAACTTTCTTTGATATTTTTTCTACCAAGTTATTTTCCATCCTATTACATTCAGCATTTATGTTTTTATGTTTTAGGGGCCTGTTATAGATAGCTTAAAGCTGCTTTTTTTTGTTCCTGTTTTGTTTTTAGGTATAAGAACCTCCATTTTTTTAACAAGTCAAATTAACCCACTCGCATGTATTGTGATTACATTCGGCCTTATTTCTACTATCGTAGATACATTATGTTTTCTATATGCTATGCTTTCTATTGCTTCCCTTCTCCGCCACCTTATTTGCTATTATTGTTGTCATTGTTCTCTTTGTCTGCCTTCTATTGCACTGGCTTAATTTATTGTATTATTTTTTTCTCTTCTACTCTTTTAGAAATTGTTCTTTATTTTTTTCTCCTTTTTATAGTGACCTTTAAAATCTTTAACATACTTGTCTTAAGAAGGTCTAAAGCTGGGGTGCCTGGGTGGCTCAGTCATTAAGCGTCTGCCTCCAGCTCAGGTCATGGCCCCAGGGTCCTGGGATCGAGCCCCGCATCGGGCTCCCTGCTCAGTGGGAAGCCTGCTGCTTCCTCTCCCACTCCCCCACTTGTGTTCCCTCTTTTGCTGGCTGTCACTCTCTCTCTGTCGAATAAATAAATAAAATCTTTAAAAAACAAAAAAAAGGTCTAAAGTTATATGGTGGCTAATCGAACATAATTAAAAAGAAATTTTTTTTAAAAAAATGGTCTAAAGTTAACTGCTTTCTCTATACTTCTGCCATTTATTGTATTTGTTAAAATTATTTCCCTTCAGGATACCTGGGTGGCTCAGTCGGTTAAGTGTCTGCCTTTGGCTCAGGTCGTGATCTCAGGGTCCTGGGATCTAGTCCCACATTGGGCTCCCTGATCTGTGGGGAGTCTGCTTCTTCCTCTACCCCTTCCCTGCTCGTTCTCTCAATCTTTGTCAAATAAATAAATAAAATCTTTAAAAAATAAATAAAATAAAATTATTTCCTTCATTTTCTTTTTAAAAAAATTTTGTGGTAAAACATATACAAAAATTTTACTATCTTAACCCTTTTTATGTATACAGTTCAGTAGTGTTAAGTACGTTCACATTGTTAGGTATCCGATCTCCAGAACTCTTTTCATCTTACAAAACTAAAACTCTATAGCATTTAAACAGCAAATCTTCATTCCCTGCTTTCTCCAGTCCTTTGCAACCACCATGACATTTTCTGTCTCTGTGAACCTGACTACCTTAGGCACCTTGCGTATGTGGAATCCTATAGTATGTATGTCTTTTTGTAACCGGCTTATTTCACTTAGCATAATGTCCTCAAGGTTCATTCAAACAGCTTCTTTTTTTTTTTTTTTTAAAGATTTTATTTATTTATTTCACAGAGATAGAGACAGCCAGCGAGAGAGGGAACACAAGCAGGGAAGCAGGGGGAGTGGGAGAGGAAGAAGCAGGCTCACGGCAGAGGAGCCCGATGTGGGGCTCGATACCACAACACCGGGATCACGCCCTGAGCTGAAGGCAGACGCTTAACCGCTGTGCCACCCAGGCGCCCCCATTCAAACAGCTTCTTTTTAAAACGCCTCCCCCTCAGAATCAGTCTAATGAATTGTTTTTATTTATTTCCTTCCTCACCCGTGCTCCCTATAGTGTACTTACTTCTAGATTCAAGTTTTATCTTATTAAAGTACATTGTGTGAGAACCTGTGAGAAGTCCATGTGCTATAAACTCGATCTTTTCCTAAAAATCTCTTTATTTCCCTTCATCTTAAATAATTTAACTGAGAACACAATTTTAAGTTGGTGGTAATTTTCCCCTCAGCACTTTGAAGATATTCTAATGTCTTCTTGCATATACTGTAACTGATGAGAAATCTTCCATCTAAACAGCATTTCTATAATAGAGAACTGTTTTTCCCTTTTGTATTGAAGATTTTCTCTGAGATTCATATGTTTATGTTCATGAAAATGGGTCTAGGTATTTATAGTTATGCTGTGTCTGCATCGATTTTTTATTTTTATTGTTCCCATCAAACTCATTGCAATTTCTGTACATACAAGTGTGTATGTGTATGGATAGAGAGGGTGTGTGTATAGAGCATTGCTTTTTTTTCATTTTCATGAAATTCATTTTAATTTCTGAATCTTAATCTGAAGATTTCTGAATTTTTTTGGGGGGGGAGAAAAAGTATAGGTAGGTCTTTGAATATTGCTTATTTTTAATTCTGGAATTCCTATTAGGCAAATGTCAGGTTTTGCCCATTCTTCATGTGTCTTGTTCTTTCTTATTTTCTTTTTTTTTTTTAAGATTTTATTTATTTATTCATGAGAGACAGAGAAAGAGAGACAGAGAGGCAGAAAGAGAGGGAGAAACAGGCTCCCCAAGAGGCAGGAAGCCCCATGCGGGACTCGATCCCAGGACCCTGGGGCCATGACCTGAGCCAAAGGCAGACGCTCAACCCGCTGAGCCACCCAGGCACCCCTCTTTCTTATTTTCCATACTTTATCTCTTTCCTGCATTCTGGTAATATAGTAGATCGAAGGATTTTTTTTAAGCAAATGATCACTCCCCTCCCTTTTCCCCACAGGAGGAAAATGCTTCTCTGCAACAGATTTTAAGCCTGCATAGCTGGCTTATCTCTTGATCACCAGCTTTTAGCATGAGAAGTTTTTAGCATGAGTAGAGTCTCGCTTGAGGAGGATGAGATGTGGAGCAGACTTGGGTCCCACCTGCAGGTTGCAGACCAGCTGAGTCTTGCCAAGATCAGTTAAACTTCAACCAACCTACAAATGCATGAGTAAGAAATATATGTATATTATTGTATGCCACTGGATTTGGGGTGTTTTGTAAGGCAGAAAAATTAGACTGATAGAGAATTTGATATTTAGAGTGGAGCACTGCCATAACAAAAACTTAATATTGTGGCATTGGCCATGGGAGCGGAAAGTAGACCATGATGCAAAAGAGTGGGAAAAAGGCAGCAGTGTTATGTAGTGGCAAAACACTTGGGAAAATTGTTACCTGTGATAACACAGAAGGCAGAACATGTAGTTAATAAACTTGTGAAGTTGGATGACATGATTTCAAAGCAGAATGATAAAAAGGTAGCTGCTGCTAGCTGCATTGCATTTAAAAAGGCGTAAGTTGTGATGAGCACCAGGTGTTGCAGGTAAGTGTTGAATCATTAAATTCTACACCTGAAACTAATATTACACTGTATCTTAACTAACTGGAATTCAAATAAAAACTTAAAAGAAAAAAAAAGTCATAAGAAATGAACTCCAGGGGTGCCTGGGTGGCTCAGTCAGTTAATTGTCAGCCTTCGGCTCAGGTCATGATTCTGGGGTCCTGGGATCGAGCCCCACGTTGGGCTCCCTGCTCAATGGGGAGTCTGCTTCTCCCTCTCCCCCTGCTAGTGCTTTCTCTCTGGCTCACCCTCCCTTTCTCTCAAATAAATAAATAAAATCTTTTTTTAAAAAAGTGAAATCAAAAACAATTGCCTGGATTACAAGCAGAGTTGAGGAGGAATATAAGAATCCAGAAATTCTGAAATTTGTAGGGTTAAAAATGAAACTATTTGTCTCAAAATCCCAACTTCAGAGAAAAAGCAAATCTAGTTTGCTGGCAGTAACACATGGCCTCTGAGTAAAGGGTGTAACTGCATCATCCTTTGGTAAAACCTCAGAAAAGATAAAGATTGTATTCCAGGTCAGAGTGCCATGAAAGCAAATCTTGACATGGAGATTAGCCTGCAAAGAAATGTTCTCAGAATCAGCACCTGTGGAAGAAAAGGAAGTAAGCAACACAGGGCAAAGAAGGTAAGCTTAATGCATTTATAAAAAGACTTCAACCAACCCACTGAAACTAGATGGCTCCTTCGAGTTGTTCCAAACTGAGGCAAAGGTGTTGGGCCACTATAACCCCACATCAGCCAGTCATTGCATACTGGCTGCCCCCCTGGAAGTGAGCATGTCCTGGGCATGGTAGTCCTTCATTTCATCTGTAATGAAAGATCCTATGTCATGAGATCGAAACCGCTGTAAGCCCTCTGATGGTGGAAATGGTTGAGGCACTGTTGGCAGGAAAGGAAAATCCATATTCTAACTCTAATCAAGATGAATCATTGCCTCTTCCAGAATAAGGTCCAATGTACTTAACTCACCACCATTTGTGTCTCTTCTGGAGTTGATTACATGTCAGAGGCTCATTATCGGACTCTGTTCCTAGCAGGTTAGACATCTAGCAGCAGTAACATTTAGATCAGCCTTGGTAAAAGGGAGCCCATTCCTTGGGGCCTTTGTATAGCCACTGTCCCTACCACTGTGGCTATGCATTCATGTGTTCATTGTTCTAGCATTGGGGATAGAGGCTATTTGATGTCAACTGTTGGAGTCATTCAGTCTATTTGTTCAATATCTCTAGTAGTGTATGCTTTATGACTGGTGTTCACATGTAACACTAAAATCTTGACACTTTTGCCCACTCCCCATAACTTTTCCTTAGACTTCCTGGTGCTCAGCCTAACAATATTTTTCCTTTCAGGCCCCTGGCCAGACTTGTCTTTCCATACAAAGTGGATGACCAGGTATACCATTCAAAGCTCTGCTCACTGGGAGAATTTCCCCTCACTACTTGCTTTCAAGTCCACCTGTGAATGGATCTATAGGGCAGACACCATCATTTTTTGGCTTATACCCACATACTGAGCTGAACCATTTATAAACAAACCTCAACTTATCCCCTTTATTATAAACTAGTCATAAGGTACCCATCATACAGACATAGGTATGAGCTTAAGTACAGTGTCTACCACATGTATTATCTACTAGATATTTTAACCTGGAAGAAAGGGAACTAAGAGAGGTTTAGAATATGGTCTAACAGAATGTTGATGAAGGTATCTGTAGCTAAGGCTATAAAGTGAGATGCTCTCAAAGAGAATTGTGGGTGCAGCTTTTGGTATGTAGCATTGACTGGAATCAAATATATAGAAAATCCATAACTATTGAAAGCATCATAGTCTTGGACTAAAAGACACTGAGACTCTTCAGGTTTAAAAAGAATCTTGGGCCCCAACGTTCTATAGGTAGGGGCTAGTCCATAAGTGCCTTAGCCACCAAGAACAGCCTTTTTCAGAAATGGCTAAGGAAGATGATGAAAAAGGAAATATGCTCCCTCCCCGCCAGGAAGCAGAGCACAGAGCCATGAAGAAGCATATATGGGAAGTGTTTTTCAAGAAACAGAAGACTTCATCAAGGAACATTCCACACTCCCAAGATGGAGGGACTTAGAAATATTTGCCTAGGGGCACCTGGGTGGCTCAGTCAGTTAAGCATCTGCTTTCAGCTCAGGTCATGATCTTAGAGTCCTGGGATCGAGCCCTGTGTCGGGCTCCCTGATCCTTGGGGAATGTACTTCTCCCTCTCCCTCTGCCTGCTGCTCCCCCTGCTTGTGCTCCCTCTCTCTGTCTAATAAATAAATAAAATCTGGAAGGAAGGAAGGAAGGAAGGAAGGAAGGAAGGAAGGAAAGAAAAAAAGAAAGAAAGAAAGAAAGAGAAAAGAAAGAAAGAAAGAAAGAAAGAAAGAAAGAAAGAAAGAAAGAAAGAAAAAGAAAGAAAGAATGAAAGAAAAAGAAAGAAAAAGAAAGAAAAAGAAAAAGAAATATTTGCCTAACAAGATTTCAGAATTGCTGTAGACCGGTGACTCCCATATGTATCTCATTCCTCTCCTTGTCAGATTTAAGTGTTTACTATAGTTATCCTACCTTTGTTCCACCATCATATGTTAAATGTGTGAGAGCAGATATCTTACCGTTTAAGTGTTTAGGGCTTTGACTCTCAAGGAGGTACTCTAAACCTTATATAAATCATGTGATTCTAGACTTCAACTCTAATGTCATGTTCAAATGAGACTTTTGGGGTGTTTTGAAATGACTGAGTACATTTTACATATGGTTAATGAATGAATATTTGTAACTAAAAGGGCAGACTGTAGTCAAGTAGATTTAAAACATTGTCCAACAAATAGTCATTCCTTCCCTTCTCCTCCAGACAGGAATATACTTTCCCAGTATTTGATTTAGGGCTTAGCCATATAACATCATCTGGCCAATGGGCTATTAATGGACATGACAGGACCAATGGCTTACAATGTGCTTGCACAGCTGGACTTCCTTTCTCGCACTCCAGCTTTTCCCATCAGAAGAACATGCCTCAGGTAGCCACTGATCCTTATGATGACAGAAATGTAGAGCATACTTGCAGCTTAGAGCCAAGGTCAGTTGAGTCTAAACTAGATCTTCCAAATCCTAGTGCCCATACACATGGAAATAAATGAAAGTATATTCGTTGTATTGCCACCCACTATATGGGTGGGTGGTTACAAAACAGAAGACAATTAATACAGGGAAATGATCTCAGATTAAGAATTTAATTTATAAATTGTTTCTTCATTTGCATCATATATGTAATTCAACCTGTTGCCATGAATATTTTTGTCCATCCTCCCACCGCCCATTCATATGTCAAAGCCCCAGTCCCCTATTTGGAAGTCAGCCTTTGGGAGGTAATTAGGATTAGATTAGGTTATGAGGGTAGGGCCCTCATGATGGGATTTATGGCTTTATAAAAAGAGGAAGAGGGGAAAGGAGGGAAAAATAAAGTAAGATGTCAGCCTGTCCACACAAAAAAATGAGAAAGTGTGTTGAAATGAATGCTAAGGGTGTGGCTGACTGCCCATTTAATTAAAAGATTAATATGGGTGTTAACCATGGACCTAATCAGCCACCCCAGCAAGAGCACTGCCAGTTTGAACTGAAAGGAACAGATAGGACAAAATTAAGGAAGGCTGTTGGATTTCTTAGACCTTATAGGACCCAGACCATAGAACTATTTGGCTGCAAATGCGTGCTATTCTTCAAGACAAGGGAAGAATGACCCTGATGGTGATTTAGAGATCACTAGAGTCACCACCTCACATTCAACAGGCCAAATAGCCTCCAACCAAAGCCATGGGGGTGAAGCTGTTATGAGCTGTGGGGGCATGACTCCCACTAGCAGAGCTGTGATGTAGACGGGGCTTCTCATGGAGCCATAGGGAGGAATCTGGATCTGGAGGGCAGAGCACCAAACAAAAGAAGATTATTCTCCCACCTTAAGATCAAATGGGATTTGCCTTGCCAGATTTTGTACTTATTTGGGACCCACTCTTCTCCCTATTTCTCCCTTTTGGAATGGAAATGTCTATCCTATGACTATATTACCATTACATGTCAGAAGCAAGCACATAACTTGCTTGGTTTCATAGGTTCACAGCTAGAGAGGAATTTTGTCTCAGGATGAATCATACTTCAAGTCTCACCCATATCTGATTTAGATAATCATTAGATGAGACTGTGGACTTTGGAACTGAGAGTTGATGCTGGAATGAACTGAGACTTTAGGAGATGTTTAGACGTCATGAATATATTTTGCAATGTAAGAAGGATATAAATTTGGGGAAGGGCCATGGCAGAATGCTATGGACTGAATGTTTGTGCCACACACACCGCCAATTCAAATGTTGAAGCCCTAATCCCCAGTGTGATGGTATTTAAACGTGGGACCTTTAGGAAGTAATTAGGCTTAGATTAGGTCATGAAGGTGGCTCTCTCATGATAGGATTAATGCCCTTACAAAAAAAGGAGGAGCCAGGAAATCTCTCTTTGCCAAGTGAGCACATACCTAGAGGGCAGCCATCTGCAAACCTGAAAAGGGCTCTCACCAGAACATAATCACGTCTACACCCTGATCTTAGACTTCTAGCCTCCAGAACTGTAAGAAGTAAATTTCTATTTTTTAAACCACCCAGTCCATGGTATTTTTGTGATGCTAACTAAGATCCCTATCCAGGGGCACCTGGGTGGCTCAGTTGGTTAAGCATCCCATTCTTGGTTTCAGCTCAGGTCATGATCTCAAGGTCCTGAGTTTGAGCCCCCGCATAGGGCTCCCTGCTCAGCAGAAATCTACTATCCTTCTCTTCCTCTCCCTCTGCCCCTGCCCCCACTCATGCTCTCTCTCTCAAATAAATAAACCTTTAAAAAAAGAAGATTCTTATCCATTTAGATTTTAGTTTCAATAATCATATTACATATTCATAGAAGTCTAACTGATTCATTTTCTAATTTGCTTTTTCATTTTTGCACATTCTACTGTTTCTATTCTTTATGTTTATAATCATATTAAATTTACTTATTTTTATATACACAGATTTTTCTATTAGGGCTTTTAAGATACTAATTTTCTCTTTTTGTTGCATATATCGACTCTTAAATGGTGGTTTGTTTCCTAGTGTATCTTGTAAGTTTTATGTTATATTCCCTATATGATACTTTTTCTATGGTGTCCAGGAGAGCTAGAATATAATAATGCTTCTATTGGGAATTAATTGTTCATTTGATTTTTTCTGATCCCTAGGGGTTTCAGTATCATTGGATTGACAGCCTCCTTTCAGCAGATTCTGATCTGTACCCTTTCCCCATACATGTATAATAGTTATGTATGGTTAGAACTTTTACTTACTATTTAAATTTTATTCTTGTTTTTAATTATGATACCTGCAGATTTATTTTTTAATTCTTGATTAATTTTTTGATATAATATCTACCATTTCTATAGGTTCAAGAGGGATTAGATAAACCATGTTGACAACTTTCTACATTCCCAAATTCTTGTAAAAGAATGTTTATTTTATCAGATCGCTTATGCTGTATGGTACTGCACCAGCACTGTGATTTAAAAGATTGCATCGGGGCGCCTGGGTGGCACAGTGGTTAAGCGTCTGCCTTCGGCTCAGGGCGTGATCCCGGCGTTGTGGGATCGAGCCCCACATCAGGCTCCTCTGCTGTGAGCCTGCTTCTTCCTCTCCCACTCCCCCTGCTTGTGTTCCCTCTCTCGCTGGCTGTCTCTATCTCTGTCAAATAAATAAATAAAATCTTTAAAAAAAAAAAAAAGATTGCATCAATTCTGTGTAATAATTGAATGCTTTAAAGATAGTAGAGCTGCTCTAGAATGACTAAATGAAAAAAAAAAGAGCTGGCTTAGTTGCTTGCAAAAAGATAACTGACAATCTAAGCATAAATTACAAGTATAAAGGTCTGTTGAAGTGGTCTAACTGATAAGTAAACACTGCAGAGATAGCAAATAATAAGAACATTGCAGAATAGATTAATATTACTTTGGGCTTTGAGGGGGCGACTTTATTTTTTTTCTCTTGGTTTTTCATTTGTTTCAAGCTTTTATTTAAATTCTAGTTAGTGAACATATAGTGTAATAATAGTTTCAGGAGTAGAATTTAGAGATTCATCACTTACACCCAGTGCTCATCACAACAAATGCCCTCCGTAATACCCATCACCCATTTAACACATCTCCCACCCACCTGCCCTTCAGCAACCTTCAATTTGTTCTCTATAGTTAAGAGTCTGATTTGTGGTTTGCCTCTCACTTTTCCCCCCATGTTTATCTATTTTAATACTACTTTGGAATTCTGTATTTGAAGAATTTAATCTAAGTGTATATTAGCATATCCTATGTAGTTGAGTTGGGACTCAAAGGGAGTATTAGGTATTCAGAAACATTCATTGATTGAATTAACTAATGAATAACTAATGAATAAATGTTTCTTTCTTTTTTATATATAATAGAGTTGTTATAGGAAAGCAAATCAGTATGGTGGGGTGAAAAGTGCACTAGAGTGGTAGAAAACATAGGTTCCATTTCTCTGCACTTAATAGCTCTATGATTAGAGGAGGTGACATGCCCTCTTTGAACCTCATTTTCCTTATACATAAAGTGTAAAAATATCTTTCTTTGCCACCTTACAAAGTTAAAGTTGGAATAAAATAAGATGAATATATATGAAAGCATTTTGAAAATCATAAACCACTATGCTGTTAAAAATATTATTTGTACTGAAATAAATATACATGGAAATGAGACCCTCCAATAGCAAAGAGTTTTCCTTTAAGAAATATATTTGATAGGGTAAAGGTTTGGCTACAGTAACAAAGCAACCCAAAAGTACAGTGTCTTAAGTAAGATAGAAATTTCTCTCTCACGTAGAAGTCCACGTAGACAGTCCAGGTCTGATATAATGGCTTAACGATGGAGTTTCCAGAATCCTTGTATCTTTTTGCACTGCCATCCTCAATCGGTGGCTTCCAATATGTGGGGAAAGGTGGTAACTCTAGCTCCCACTATCATCTCCAATTTTCAGCCAGCAGAAAGGAGGTAAAGGAAGGGGAGAGTGATAAACATGACCCTTTCTTTTAAGAGCATAAATAAGAAGTTTCACACATCGCTTGTGCCCACATTCTATTGAACAGAACCTATAATATAACCACGTGTACTTGGAAGGGAGATTAAAAACCATGATGTAATCCCATCTTCATAAATTGGAAGACAATATTTTTAAGATGATAACAATCCCCAGAATAATCTGCAGATTCCAAGCAATATTTATCAAAATCCCAACTGACTTCTTTTAAAAATTGAAAAGTGAATGTTAATATTCATATGGAATTTCAAGGGACCCAGAATAACCACAACAATGTTGAGAGAGAAGAACCAAGTTGATGGACTCACACATCTTAATTTCACAACTTTTTATGGAGCTACATTAAGGCAATGTGTTACTGCCATAAAGATAGACAAAGAGATGAATGGAATAGAATTGAGTCTTCACAGTTATGGTTGATTTTGACAAAGCGTTCCAAGACAGTTAAAAGGGGGAAATAACAGTAGTTAACAAATGATGCTAAGACAATTAGACATCCACATGTCAAAGAACTAAACTGGACCCTTTCCTCATACCACATACAAAAATTAACTTAAAATGTATCCAAAGACTAAATATAAGTTCCCAAGGCATAAAACTCTGACAAAAAAACAAAGGCATACATCTTTAGGACATTGGATTAAGGTATGGTTTCTTAGAACACCAAAAGAATAAGCAACAAATGAAAAAAATTGATAAAACTGAACATCACGAAAATTAAAATTTTTTTACTTCAAAAGACACTAACAAAAGGTGAAAAGATAACTCATAGAATGGGAGAAAATTTGGGGAAATCATCTATGTGATAAGGGTCTAGTATGTAGAATATTTAAAGAACACTTACACCTCCATAACAAAAAGACAAATTACCTGATTAAAAAATGGGCAAAGGATCAATCTGGATACATATTTCTCCAAAGAAATACAAATGACCAATAAGCAAGCAAGAAAAGATCCTCAACATCATCAGCCATTAAAGGAATGAAAATCAAAACCACAATGAGATAATACCTCATACACACCAGGTGTCTATAATTAAAAAGACAGATAATAACAAGTATTGCTGAGGACGTGAAGAAATTGGATTACTAGTGGCAATGTAAAATGGTGCAGCCACTTTGGAAAACAATCTGACTGTTCTTTAAACCATTAACCATAGAGTGACCATTTGACCCAGCAATCCCACTTTTAGATACATACCCAAGAGAAATGAAAATGTACATCCACACAAATACTTATACATGAATGTTCATAGCAGCATTATTCATGTAATCCAAAAGGGGAAACCCAAATATCCACCAACTATGAATGGATACATTAGTCCGCACAGTGGAATATTATTCAGCAATAAATAATGAACTACTGATACATGCTACAACGTAGATGAACCTTGAAAACACTATGCTAAATCAAAGAGGCCACCACAAAGGACCACATATTGTGTGGCTCTATTTATGTGAAGTGTTCAAAATAAGCAAATCTATAAATGTAGAAAATAGATTCATGGTTGCTTAGGGCTGGAAAATGAGGAGTCGGGGTGACCACTAAGGGATACGGGGTTTGGGGGGGGAAATAATGACAATATTCTAAAATTGATTGTGGTGACAAATGTACAGCTCTGTGAATATACTAAAAGCCATTGGACTGTACACTTTAAATGGGTCAAATGTATGGCATGTGAATTATATGTCAG
Organism: Ailuropoda melanoleuca; assembly: GCF_002007445.2. Taxonomy (NCBI): domain Eukaryota; kingdom Metazoa; phylum Chordata; class Mammalia; order Carnivora; family Ursidae; genus Ailuropoda; species Ailuropoda melanoleuca. The sequence continues at coordinate 38,423,399 of NC_048232.1, forward strand.
TGTTTTAAAGAAAGAAAAAAAATCCAAAGTTTGGTTGTGTGGCCATGTTTTCACCTGAAACTTCTATTGCTGTGGAAGAAAAAGAGAACATATATTTGGGGACAGAAAGCAATCTCTGACATAGGGAGTACTATAACTTTTGGCATTGTTAGTGAGTTTCCAATTTAGTATCAAATCAAGTTACATTAAGAATGCCCAGCATCGATCCCTGCTCAACAGGGAGTCAGCTTCTCCTTCTCCCTCTACCCCGCCCCCCGCTCATGCGAGCTCTCTGTCTCTCTCTCAAATAAATAAAAATTAAAAAAAAAAAAAAAAGAATGTTCAGCATCAATACAGTAGTGTATTGAATTAGTGTGATATTACAAGAGCAATGAAGGAAGAGTCAGGTTATTTGAAAGGTAGTCCTGGCTCTACCTTTTACTAGCTTTATAACCTTGGTAAGTCACAGTCTCTCTCATTGAAAAGGTAAAGATTAAACCAGATGACTGCTACAGGCCCATGAGGTTCTAAGATCATTTGGTTCCAACTATACAAATTTATCTATCTTTTCACAGATTGTTTCCTACCCATTTGCTATTTCAAGTCAAGCACTTGTGTACTGTGTTCCCTTGAGTGTCCTTCATGTGTATCACCCACTCTAAATATTGTTCCAACAATATTTACTTCTCATCCTCAAATAGTTGATCTTTAATTTTCTTTGTCCTTTCCAAGTCTGTATTTTACTATTTGAGGTACTAAATGTGAATGAGAGCTTTGCTCCTCAACATTTATTATAGATTCTTAGTGCTGAGTTCAACAACAGGGCAACAAATTCAAAGTCCTGACTTTAAACATGAAAACATTCAAATATAACTTTAAATATTGTTAATAAAGGAGATTCCCTGAATTTTTCAGCAATAATTTCCAAATAAGAAATCTTAGTTATAGCTAACCCAAACCTTTCAATTCCATCTGTCTCCAGTTAAGGGAAATGCATCTCTAAATACTGTTTTTCTGGATGTTTTGCTTTTAATTATAATTACACTTAATCATTCTTAGTTATTTTAAAAAGCCATGTTTATTTGCCATAGTCTCTGTGTTATCTAATAAATAGTTTATTTATTCGACTCTTTTTGATTCCCCTGTTATACTCCTTCTTGCCTGTCAAAATAGGAGAATCTAAAGGACTTAGTTTCATAAATCAATACATAGGAACTTTCAGTACTTTTTAGGGAAGTTGTGTTTTCAATCCCAGGGTCTCTAAGCTGCTCATACGTATGCTGTACTCACAGAAGGGAAATGGGCCCAGGAAGAAAAGATCATGTAAGCCTATTTCGGGGTAGAGGAAGAACTGGGGAAAGGTATCCATTGCCACAATACACAATGGAGAATGTTTAGAAATAAAAAGAATAATTACTGATCTTTCATTTTTGTTGCAGTCTTTTTCTATAGAAATCAAGATTTCTCAAATGACTGCTTAACTGCATAATCATCTGGGGGCTTTGAACACAGCAGATTCCTAGTTCTGACCTCCCAATTTTCGGATTTGGTAAGTACTGAAGAATGCACCATTTTTACATATTCCCTGCATGATTCTTATATACACTAAAGTTTGAGGATGACAGCAGCCTACCAAAAAAAAGTCCTTTCCTCTTTTCAGTGCTTCCAGAATGAAATCAACTTTTAATAATAACATTCTACTGTAGTGATCCTTATGCAGTAACAAAGACTATGATCCTTAAAAATATAAACCTACCAAGGTTTTGGTACAGAATCTGCAACTTATTATACATTTAAATTGTCATAGAGAATACATATGGTTCACTACACAAATATTTCATTCTGTCTGCTTAAAGATTATCTGTAATTATAAATACTTACATGCTATGGTATAATTGTTATATTTATATTTAACCATTTATGGCTTAAATCTTAAATTAGGTCTTTTTATATAGGCAGCACATCTGTTTTAACAGAAAAATTAATTACTTTTACATTGTTTAACAAAAATATTTATCATCAATTGGATACACAATTCTTAGCCGTATAATGTGTTTTAACTGATATATGATTTATATACTAAAAAGGGAAGCCCAGTGGACTATAAAATGGTTAATGTACATACAGCAAATAGAAGAAATTATTGCATATGAAATCAATCCACCAATATAAGCCAACATCTTCACTGAAGAAATTATCATATTTTTTAAAAGAAAAAAATCCTATTTGAAGTGATGACAATTACAATATGTGAGTTATACTAGAGTTATGCATTTAATTTACTGAGATTAAATAATCCTAGAGGGCTGGGGAGAAAAATCATTCTATCAAAAATGGACATTTCATCCCTGCAGCTACAATACAATTTATTCTTATCACAATGTCATTGCCTGAATCTAGGCAAAATTAATTGCAGAAGCCAAACTATCTCCTTACACTAATGCTTCCCAAACTTTGGAGAGCACAAGAATCACCGGTAAGCTTGTTAAAATGCAGAATTCTAAAATTTATCTCCCAAAGATTCTGATTCAGTATGTCTGGAGTTGGGCCAAATAATCCACATATTAAAGTGCACCTCAACTGTTTATGATATACAGCTGATCTACACACCCCACTTTTAGAAGCACTACCTCAGGCTGAGATGATTTTCTTTTTTGACCCTCCAGCCATGAATCACTAAATTGTACATCTGAAACTATATTACACTGTATGTTAACTAACTGGAATTTAAATTAAAACTTTTTTAAAAAAGGAAAAATAAATAAAAAGTTATACCGGGAAAAAAAAACAAAACCCAACCAGTCCGTTGGATATTTAATACCTGTAGGCGGCCAAAAAGAAGAGCAAATTCCAATTGAGTTCCATCAACCTCCTCTGACGTTCAGATGAAGAATTGCATTCTCTTGTTAGATACCTTGCTTCCTAATTTAAGAGTTTTTTTTTTTTTTTGAGGCAAGGAGCCCTAGAATTGAATTTGGGATCCATAAAAAAATTCCTCAGTTGATTTCATCATAAGTTTTCCCCTATATCATGATATGTAATAGAATTACATGTAATAGAATTCATGTTGATAAAGAGTTCCTTCTTATCATTTCCCATAGATGACTCTGTCTACATTTTTAAAAGCCTATTTACTTTCTTTAGCATAGTTTTAAACTTCTTTCAAGCTTGGAAAAAGTGTTCACATCTTTATAAGATTTTTTTTGTTTTGTTTTCTGAATTTGTGCAATATGAAAATAGAAATCTAGAAAATGCAAACCTTGTCAACAACAGAAGAATTTTGGGAAAAATTATTTCTTTTACAAGGCTGATAGTTCTGAAGTTTTAATTTTCTAGTTTCTTTTAATTCTACTTCAAGAGAAAAAAGTTTGGAATTCATTTTTCTCTGAAAGGACTGAAAGAAACTTCCAGTACAATGCCATTTACATGAGCCATTCAAAAGCGGTTAAGCATACAGAGTTTAAAGGGCATTACTTAAAAGCACTCAGCCTTTGCTCTACTAAAAGCTGGGTTTTTTTTTTTCTTACCTTGATCTACTTCTATTTTCTAGTAACCACTTTAAGTAGTCAGTAGAGTTGAGTTTTATTCTTAGTTTAACCTGCCTGCAAAGACATTTCATTCAGTAAGTACTTATCAAGGAACCACTGTCCACATAAAGTTTTACCAAATGCCTTGGGAGACAGGAAGAAAGCAAGCGAGGGAGCAACTAAAGGAGGGAGAGAAGGAAGGAAGGAAGGAAGGAAGGAAGGAAGGAAGGAAGGAAGGAAGGAAGGAAGGAAGAAAGGAAACAAGGAAGAAAATTTTGGCCACATGTATTGATTTGTAATCTATCTTGGCTAGCAGTTATATGTATTATCTAGCTTTATATGTACTTACAGATCCATTCTTCATAAGTCACCTTGACTCAACTTCCTCTGACTATAATCACGAGGTTGGCTAACAGCTGCTTTAGCTTGCCTGCACTGATTCAGCATCTCTATTAGTAAGTCTTGATAGCATTTCTTTTGCATGGCATGCCAATAATTATTCTACTACATGTCTAAAAGCTGTTTGGGGATCTACTGTTATCTATCTTTGGCTTATATCTGGCCAGTTGAAACGTAATCAGCACAATTCATAAGCTCCAGGCCCCACCTCTGACGGATATTTATTATAATTTGATGTTAAGAATTTGGTGACATTGCCTACAAAGTTAAAATAATCTCATAATCACTTGGGGCACCTGGGTGGTTCAGTCAGTTAAGTGTCTAACTTTTTTTTTTTTTTAAAGATTTTATTTATTTATTTGATAGAGATAGAGACAGCCAGCAAGAGAGGGAACACAAGCAGGGGGAGTGGGAGAGGAAGAAGCAGGCTCATAGCGGAGGAGCCTGATGTGGGGCTCGATCCCATAACGCCGGGATCACGCCCTGAGCCGAAGGCAGACGCTTAACCGCTGTGCCACCCAGGCGCCCCAAGTGTCTAACTTTTGATTTCAGCTAAGGTCATGATCTCAGGGTCGTGAGATGGAGGCCCGTGTTTGGCTCTGCACTGGGTGTGGAGCCTTCTTAAGATTCTCTTTCTCTCTGCCAATCTCCCACCCCACCCCCCTCTCTCTCTCTCATAATCACTGAAGACCTTGGTATGGCTATTACTTTCTGTATTGTATCAGTTTTAGAGCTCATTGCTAAAAATATCTTCTATACTTTTGTCAACTAGTAGCTGAGATAATATATCTTATTGAGCCCAATTTCTTATAATTGTCATCCATGACCTATCTGTGTAGTGATACAGTAGATGGACACATTGGTCAATTTTAGATCTAAAAAGATTTTGCTTTGTCTTAATTTCCTTAGGGTAGGCTGCTCTACTACCTGTATTAGTTTTCTATTACTACCATAACAAATTACCATAAACTTAGTGGCTTGAGACAACATAAATGTATGATCTTATATATTTCTATAGTTTAGAGGTTAGAGGTCCGATACAGGTCTCACAGGCTTGACAACAAGGCATTGGCAACACTGTCCCTTTCTGGAGGCTTTAGAATAGAATTCATTTCCACATCTTTTCCTGTTTCTAGAAGCCATTTATATTCCTCAGCTTATGGTCCCTTTATTTCATCTTCAAAGCCATACCTCCACTGTTATATTTACCTCTGACTGCAGCCAAGAAAGTTTCTTCACTTTCAAGGATTCATGTGATTAGATTGGGCCAAATTGGATAATAAAAGATAATCTTCCATTTCAAGGTCCTTAACCTTAACCAAACCTGCAAGGTCCCTTTTGCCATGTGATAATATATTCACAGGTTCTGGGGTTAGGACATTGACATCTTCGAGGAGCCATAATTCTGCCTTCTGTGCTGTCAGTCTATAGGTAAAATGCTGTGACACATGCATTTGATCTGTTATGTATCTTCTTTTGTAATTAGAGAATCTTCATACGCATGTGAATACTTTTCTGTTATATTCTGTTATGGCTTCCAAGTACATTGTTTTATCCTTCAGAATACCTACACAGAAAGACTGTGAGCAAAGATGGCATTTTAATATTATCCTTTTCAGCCCCTTTAGTGATGGTTTTCTTTGACATGGGATACCATTAATTGTAACACAACTGTCTATGTTACTGCATAGTGGCTTTGTGATCTGAATGAATTTGTTTAGACAGTTGTGTAGTAACTGCCCCAGTTGAAGAGGGAAAAATATTTCGTAATTGATACTATATATTGAGTTCTATGAAGAGTTTCATATTCACTATTTATTCTCTTCTTACTGAATCCTATGGAATAAGTCTATTACTCTCATTTTACAGATGAGGAAACTAAACTTTTCAGTGTTACAGAACTAGCAAGTAGCAGAATGGGATATTCACCTATAGGTCTTTCCAATCCCAAAATGTATACTCTTTCCACTCTATTCTATACACATTTCCACAAACATTAAGTTAAATTACATGTAGAGGTGTATTATCATTTTCTGCACATCTCATGAATCCTTCCTACTATAGAAATCATGTCAAATATATTACATAGCAGCCTTTCTAAAATTTTAGAAATTTTAGAAATCCATCATTGACATTGCTCAAAAGGATCCATCATTGACATAGCTCAAAAGGATCTAGACAGTAGTTTGCTGGCTAGCAACAAAAAGCAATGGTAAAGATTTTATAAAACCACTAGACTTGTTTTATCTTCCTGGTTGAGGTCTTCTAACAGGCCCTTAATAGGGTCTGTAGTGCCCTATTGCTTAGAGATACCTGGAAGACAACATCATGAAAACTGCCTCATTTAATGTTCACATCACTCCTGGAACATACATGTATTCTTTAAGACCTGCTATTATATTGTTCTAAAACTCTTTGTAAGCAGTTTAAATCTTTTTGCTATTTAAGCCAAAATGAAGAGAAGGATTGACCAAACAGAAAAACCGAATAATTCAGTCATCTCTTGGGAGAAAACAAATTAATCAATCTCCCTGGAACCTAGATAGTTGCAGAATCGGTGGATCATTACACAACTCTCTACTTGATGTTGGATGTGTAGATTTTTAAAATCCATGAACAGAAAACATTTTTAAACTCTTGCACAAGACTGTTAGAAATTTAAAATGATCAAGTATATAAAGTTAAGATCAATATTTTGTTTGATTTAACTTGTTTTTTTGATTAAAATATCAGCATATCTAAAATGATTTTGCTTTCTAAAGTTCATTGATTATTATGAAGTTTGGGAAAGGATTCAGAGGCTGCTTAACATTTCTATTTTTTTTCATTTAGTGGTTCTTTATCAACCTTAAAATGTGTCAGTAAATATAAGTAACTATAAAACAGGCAGATTTTCCCTACTAGCAACCTTGAATCAATCTCTATCACTTGATATATCACTATATCAATCTAAGATAACCCAATTCTTTCTTGGAAAAGTTTCCCACCATACAAGTATATTTCATTTAAAAATATCTAGGAACCACAGGATATGCTGTCTTTTAAGAGTTTTTTGTTGTTCATGATAGAATTCTAGACCTATAAAGACTAATTGATTTGTTTATTGATTCAATTCAGTTTAGTTCTATTATTATTCAGTGAGTATCTACTATATCATTCAGTGAGCATCAGCCTATAGTGTAGGCTGACATCAATCTTCAGGGTAGTGTCAGTTTTCAGAGCATTTTGTGTGTGCTTCCAAAATCAAGTAGCAACTCAGATTAATCAATTCTGAGACCTCATTCCCATGTTAAAATGAAACTTTCCAGATCCCTTAGGGTAGGAGATATAATTTTGTTTGTTCTAATTTTTTTTTAATTTAAATAACTTGGAGCATCTGAGTGGCACAGTCAGTTAAGTGTCCGGATCTTGGTTTCAGCTTAGGTCATGATCTCAGGGTCGTGATCTCAGGGTCCTGAGATCACACCCCGCATCAATTTCTTTTTTTTTTTTAATGATTTTTTTTATTATATTATGTTAATCACCATACAGTACATCCCCGGATTCCGATGTAAAGTTCGATGCTTCATTAGTTGCGTATAACACCCAGTGCACCATGCAATACGTGCCCTCCTTACTACCCATCACCAGTCTATCCCATTCCCCCACCCCCTCCCCTCTGAAGTCTTCAGTTTGTTTCTCATAGTCCATAGTCTCTCATGTTTCATTCCCCCTTCTGATTACCCCCCTTTTCTTTATCCCTTTCTTCCCCTACCGATCCTCCTAGTTCTTATGTTCCATAGATGAGAGAAATCATATGATAATTGTCTTTCTCTGCTTGACTTATTTCACTTAGCATTATCTCCTCCAGTGCCATCCATGTTGCAGCAAATGTCCCGCATCAATTTCTGATCAGTGCGGAGTCTGCTTAAGGTTCTTTCTCTCTCTCTGCCCCTGCCCTCTGCTTGCTTTCTCTCTCTCAATAATCTTTAAAAAAAAAAAAATCTTAAATAACTTTCATTGGCAGCACACAGCTCATTAGAGTCCCCAAAACTTCTTGCTATCTTACCACAAGATTTGCTTCACCTATTTACAGTAGTTACATAGTCTAACCCTTGAAAGAATTTGAGTTTTATCCTCAAAGAGTCTAACCACCCTATTTTATAATGAGGAAACTAATGGTCAGGGAGATTAAATGACTTGACCAGGGTTACCCAGCTAGTTAGTAGCACTGAGTCAAACTCAAAATCCAAGTATCCTGGCCCTTTGTACAAGACATTGTATTCATTTCACTACTTTTTCTGTTTGTCAGGACCTAACATTTGTCTGAAATAAGGAGCCTCTGTATTTTTTTTTTAAGTTTTAAAAACTATATCATGGTACTTAACAGTTTTTATTCATATCTTAAGTTTCAAAATATCATTAACAGATTAAACACTTTACTACATGCTGTTTTGGTGTTTTCACTACTCCCCCGCCTTTCCACTGACTTTAAGCTATTTAGAGAGCTAGTAATGGGAGAAGGGAATTACATAATTACAAAAGAGAAAAGAATGGTTTAGAGGGGTGAAATCGGGGGGAGAAGGGGTTATCAGAGGGAATAGCTGTAGAGAAATAAGGTAGAAGGACAAAGTGAAATAGTGCTTACTGAAGATCAATGATAGTAAGAGTTGCAAAATAAAGACAGTAAGGTATCAATCATTGTTCTTTAAGGGATGTGTTCATTCTGGAAAATTTTTCCTTAGGCTCATGTAGCTAGCATCAAACAATATTGTGAGTTAGACAAAACTTGTCTTGGACTTCTCTGTATTTTCTTCCATTCAGCTTTTTTAAAAAAAAAAAAACAGTGTTTTTTCTTTTTCCTCTGGTCCATCCCAGGCTGAAAACTGGCTCTCATTTGACACCTCAGGTTTAAACCTTACTCTCTCCCAAAGTATTTACATTTGAAGTCCTATCTTTTAATTGGCGTGTTTAAGAACCTCTCTGAAAGGGATTATTTAAACATCAGTGAGTAGAGAGGGGAGTTATTTGAAGATTAAGGAACTCTTCCTAGAGAATCTCTAATTTCAAAACCAACTCTGCCTTTTTTTAAGGTACACTTTGTTCATATCCAGCCTAATTTCTTAATTTCTCAGCATACTCTTTTCCCCTTCTCAAAGCCCTAGGTTAAAGTTTTAGTGGACAAGAAAAGTGTGAGAGTGTGTGAGAATATAATGATGATCGCCAAGCAAGCAGTACGTTCTTGCAAAGTTAACTAAGGGAAGCATCAAGACACTGATTCCATATAAACAATGTTAAGTCCTGGCTTATATTCAATTATCTATGTGATGCAAGAGAAAGTTACATTTCTCATCAATTACTACCAATTCAGAAGGGAAGTGGACCTCAACCAATTCAATGTTTATGAACAATATCTCATTTCTCTTCATAATTGAAAGAAGCATCAGTAAAATAATCAGAATTTCCCTAAATCAGTAAACTGGGGTCATTAGAAAGTTGACTGCTATAATTAAGATCAATTTCACAATATATGTAAATAAGCCATCATGCTGTACTCCCTAAACTTATACAGTAATGTATGTCAATTGTTTCTCAACAAAACTGGAGGAAAAAGATCATAAAGGTTGGTAGAAAAATTAAAACTTACCCGAACTTCTAGATTCTGGAGCTAGACTTCCTGGTTTGCAATTCGAGTTCTGTCAATTGCCTCAATCCACCTATACAGAATAGGAATAATAACAATACCTACTTCACAGGGTTGCTATGAGAAGCAAGTTAATATTTTAAAGTGTTTAGAACTGGTCTTAGAACTTTATAAGTGCTTACTAAATACAATAATGTAACTGTGATTTCTTTTCTGTCTCTGAATTAGGTCTACAAAATGACTTCATGAATCTGATGTATAATTCAAATTAACATTGAACTTACATATGTATGTCCAGTTAACTCATTGCCTTGAATGTGGTGCAAATGAAAGTTTATTTTACTTTGTTGCATGGATATAGGCTTCAACATTTCAAATGTGCATTTTCTTTGAAAGGAAACTGAATAGGGAAGTGTGCAGGAGGCATCACTTCTCAATTATGCTAAGTTTATAAAATGATAGCATGGTTTTTACTTCAAAGCCTGTGAAAATTTTTTAACAGCTTTATTGAGATATAATTTATATACTATACAATTCATCCTGTCACTGGTAAACAACATTAGCATTCACTAATCGGCTCTTATGTCTCAGGCAATAAACACATATTGTTCCATTTAATCTTCATAAAAATCCTTTAAGGCAGGTATTAATATCCCTAATTTTATGATTAAACTAAAAGTTAAGTACTTTGCAGCTCCAGGTCGAGGTGAGGTTTTTAACTCCTGTTCGTATGGATCCAATATTCTTCCCATATCATGCTACCTCTCCTTGGAAAATTACTTTGTTGTCTTTCAGAGGTTGGCTGGGAGGGGGGAAATGTGACCCTTTGATGGTACTCATAGTTAGAGAAACTAATTTTTTCAACCTGCCATAAGAAAAGCTAAATAATATAAGAAATAGCAGTAACTGGAAGCTGCTTACAGACTCTTAAATCAAGGATGACATGATAGTGCAAAATTGTTTTATTATGAAGAAAATAAGCAACTCTGATGCCGATACACACACATCATAATGCCAGTACACACTAATTTGGAACGGCTCAGTACTTCTCACTAGCATAATTGCATCCATCTTTATTGCATTCCCACCAAATGAGTTAGGGTAGACATTAAAAATGGGGAAGAGAGAGATCATGCAGAATTCTTATCCATCTTTTAGACTTTTCACATAATTTATATTATCCTAAAGTCAAATTTCCAGACCTCCTCATATTGGAAATATTCAGTTTTGCCACAATTCATTTGAAACAAATATTTAGGTTGTTCTTGTATGTTAGGTAGCACGATGCTAGCTACCAGCTGTACAGGGATTTTAAAAAAGAAAGAAAAAACAAAGATGAACCCAGTGCAGCCCAGTTAATATTTCAGGTCAGGTTTTCAAAAGGAGAGGTAGTCAGTGTGCTCTAGTGGACAGAGAGCACGCGGGATTTGGAACTTGGGTTATAAACTTACCTCTCCACCTACTGTGTGACCTTAGCATTTGATTTTTGAGACTCGATTTCCCCATTTGTAACAATCGGCTACAGTAAAAGTTGGTATTACTAAATTTTAGGTATGCACACATGGGAAGATGTGGTTAATTAATGTTACTTTATAATATCGAGGATAAAGGTTTTCTCGCACGTTTCCTTCCCTTTTAATACCTGGCATTATTTGATACATATTTCACACCGTGTTCACCGAGGAACTGGAACATGTTTTTCACTGCAGTTTAGCGTCTGGGTGTGCCTGGGGAGGCGTCACAAAGAGCCTATAAAAGGTTTCCACCTACAGCAGGAGTAGGAGGGCAGGAAGGAGCCCAAGAAGGGCATTGAGGCCAAGCGTTCGGTTTCCGATTGTTCTTTGGGCTGAAATTCACCGAGCTTAGCTTCTGCGACTAGCAACGAAAAGACTGGTGTCTCAGAGCTGTTAATAATTTTCTGCCATATCTTAGCCGTCCCCACGCCCCCCGCCCCACCCCACCCTCAAGCGTGAGTGAATGCGCAAATAAGGGTTTTCAGGCGCCTGTGAGAAAAGAGGGAGGGGAAGGCAGAAGTCGAGGATGGACGGGGCGGTGGCACCGCTCTTGAGAGAGAAGACCGAGGGCCCCCACACAGAAGAGTTAAAACCTGGCGGCCCCGAGCCAGAGGAGGCCAAGGCGCGATGCTGGGCAGGCGGGGGCCGATTGGGGGCAGCAGACCACGGCAGCATACTCAGTCCGCCCGCGGGACCAACTCTTGTCCCGAGGCGCCCCCCCCACGTCTCTTTTGGTTTCGACCTGCCGACTGGGAGGGGCCGCGGGACGCCATTCCCACAATGCTCTGGGGCGTGCCGCCGCCGTCGCTGCCGCCTCCGCTACCGCTAGTGGAAGAAGATGGCGGAAGGCGGAGCGGCAGATCTGGACATCCAGCGGTCTGACATCGCGACGCTGCTCAAAACCTCACTCCGGAAAGGGGACACCTGGTGAGAGAAAGGGGTTGAGGTGGCCGCGGTTGCGGGAGGATGGTGGAGAACTGGGCGGGAACTGCGGGCTGGTGTCTTTCGCTAGTGACAGGTGCGGGCAGGTCCGGCGGCGGCCGCGCTGGGCAGCAGGATTTTGGCTGCTCCCAAAATGTTGGGGCAAAGATTGGACCCGAGTTGAGGGCCAGGGTTCGTGGCTTGTCGGGGCGTGCTGAGAGGCTTCAGAGGAGCGGCGACGGCGACTCACACAATTCTTTTCGTCCTCCTTCCTTCTGTAGTGCCGCTCCCACCTCAGGCCTTCCCGAATGATAGGTTATAGTCGTTCGGCATGAGTCCCTCAATTTTTGACAGGTCCCGGTCCCGCGGCTTACCAAGATCTCACCCTCTTTCCTTCTCCAGTCATTTCCTTTCCCGGCATTGTCGGCATTCAAGTTCCTTGTTATTCTGCTTCTTGTATTCTTCCGGGAGGCAGGCTGCAGGATGTTTGCGGTTCGTACTACACAGGTGGCATGTGTCAGGGCGCCACTTAAGAGAAAGAAACCCTAGTTTCCAGTTTTGTCAAAAGGAGGGAGAGGAGTACGGAACCTTAAGCTAATGAGAAATACCACGTGGTCTTGTGCCTTAGTGGAGGCTTGATAGAAACCGGCAGCGTTTCTCTTAGAAGCGCAGCCCTTCCCTCCTGTTTGAGGGATAACGTAGGCCTGCAAAAACTAGATAAGTCCACTTGAGGCTTAAGTCACTTGCTAATATTCAGACTTATAAAATACCAAAGGATATACTTAAAACGCTGAAGGAAGTATGTGTAGATTTTAATACTTGTTGGCCATAGTAAGTGGTATTCAGAATAACTTAAATATGTGAATATGTAACATAAAGAGCAAGGGCTCTGTTTATTAGGAAGGGTACTGTGCTGCTTTACTATAATAATTATTTTCATGTCTCATTGTCACCATAAGAGTGGTATATAATTAACAGAGTGGTTTTTCCACGTACGCCTCTGTGACTTAGTGGAAGGAATATAAGATTTAGACCTAGTTAGGTCACCGTTTCACCACTTACCCTGCAGTATGACTTTGAGGAGAGTTAATTTAAATCATTGTACCTCAGTGTCTTCATCTATGAAATGGACAATAATAATTTCATTGTAGGGAATTTATCGTGATTCAATGAGATATTCCAAAATATTACCTGTTTATGAGATAACATTAAATTTTAGTTACTACTTGTCACTGCCATTTACTTCTGATAAAATGCTGTAGTATTAGGACATTTTCAAGTAAGTAGATGGCAGTCTTGGGACTTGAATTTTAGTATTTTGATCTAAGTCTTGGTACTTTTTTCCAACTTTGTTAGACTACATAGATTCTGTGTTTATAGGATAAAAATCCCTAAGGGTGTAAGCATAGACTTGTTGAAGTACAACAGAAAATATGATCTTTAGGTGATTTAATAATCATTATTGTTCATGTAAGTGTGAGATGCACATTCCTGTGTGGAAACTAGATATTTCCTAGGACACATGTTTACCTTGGTCTGTGGATTATTAAAGATAAATTAATCCTTACTTCCTATTATTTGTTAAAGAACACTTAAAGATTCTTAATTGACCTAGCCTATTACCACCTCATAAAAAGATAAATGTGGATTTCCATAAAATAGGAATCTATAAATTTAAATATGGCTGTTATTCAGATGGATGTTCTTTTTAATGTTTTGTGTTTTTGTTATTCTGAGTAATTGGTGGTGGTGACACTATGGGATGATAGGAACAGCATGTGTATTGGGGGCATTAAAGTTTAAGTTTGACATTTTTCAAATAAAAGTATTTTTGCTTTTTCACAAAGCTACTATTAAATTGTTTTAAAGATCTGTTTTAAAGAATACAGGAAGTCCATAAATTTGAGTCTTCTCAATGCTTTCATTTTAAAGAAAAGGAAACTGAAGCCCACATATTTAGATAACAGCAAAATGTGGGAAAATTTTTTTTAAGATATATTTATTTCAGAAGGGTCAGGGAGGGGCAGTGGGAGAGAGAGAGAGTCTTTTTTTAAGCAGGCTCCCCGCTGAGTCGGGAGCCTGACTCTGGGCTCAATCTCAGGACCCTGAAGGACCCTGAGATCACAACCTGAGCTGAAAGCTAGAGTCAGATGCTTAACAAACTGTGCCACTCAGGTGCTCCAGAATGTGAAAATATTTGTACTTGATTGATTACCCCTTTAGTTAAAGGAAAAAAGATGCAGGAGCAGGATGGTACTGCGGATTTGCGAAAACCAGTTTGGTTTATATGTAAGCCAGTTAATTTGCAATTAGGTGAATTTGTCAAAAAAAGGAAATAGTTTAGAGCAAAAGTTTGATTCAAAGTTTAAAGGAGAATAATAAGTACACATTTCGTTGTTACTTGGGCTCATGTTTTTGAAACTCATTAAAACTTGTTTTTAACTTGTTAAAAAGTTATCTCTCTTTTTAAAAGATGTTTAGGTTAGTCATTTATGGTTATTTGGGCAAATCCAATCTGCTGTTTTGTAGCTGAAATGGGCCATATGCAGATGGAACATTATTTTGGTGTGTGTGTGTAACCATCGTGAAAAAGACTGATGACTATTGAGAAAAAATGGAAGGTTTACCATAAGTTTATTCTTGAAAGTTTAATACTGATTTTTGATGTTACAGTCAAGTGCCTTAAAATGAATAATGAAAATGAAACTTAATTTCGTTAAGTAGTTTGTAAGCACTTTTTGGGTAAGTATTGTTTCATAGTACTCTGGTAGATAACAGACACTTAGGCAAGGTTTGATTCTGCTTGAAAACTAGAGTTTCTGTTTATTTGTAAATAGCGAATGATTTTTATCTGCAGATTGAGTTTCTAGAGATGAAAATAAGTACACGAGTCTGAGATGAGGAGAAACAAACTTTATGATATGCTTAATACTAGACTTTATGGTGACAAGTCCAAACTGATGAAGGAGAGTTATACCTCTTAAAAAGGTGAGGTATGGAAGTGACATTGATCTGCATTAGAAGGAGTAAAGTAGTCTCATAAAGCTGTTTCTTAATCTGTATTTTAGCTCAAAGGAGGTATTCAGAAAACCTTGAACAAGATTATTTGAATTTAGTAACTATAGGAATAAAGATAAAGGAACTAGAGCGTGTTTAACTTAGATTGAATGAAAGATAACTTAATCTTCAGATACTGGGTCGTTTCTCTTGATGAGACAAAAGCAAAAATTTTTTTAAGTACGTTACGTGTTAAGTATATTAGGGATAGAGGAACCTATTTAAGGGGGATGGGTAATTAAATAAATGAGTTACAAAGACAAGTTGTGGGTTATGGAATACTCTCTTTGGAGATATAAGTGAACAGATAACTATAAATCACTAAAATCCCTGCTTTATTATCCGACTTTTATTAAATGTTATTCTACCAGTCATTTTCACTAATTTTTATGTGTGATGTTTTAAATTTTTATGTATGTTCAATGGTAATGCATAGCTAACTTTACAAATTAAATTTTGTGTGTCATTTTTGCATAAACCCTAATAACTTTAATGGGTTTAAGGTATTTCAGAGAGTAACTTTAATTTGTATTCAGAGTCATTTCAGATGAATATGGTATTTTTGTTTCAACAAATAGGCAAGGAATAGTCCATCAGATCATTGAGGTTTTCGGATTAGAAGACATTGATTTAGTTTAGGGCTTTCCTTCATTTCCTCCTCTTAGAAATCTTTCAGGTTTTATTTTATATGGTCTCTTATGTTTGTGCAACCTTGATTAACACTAACAGAAAATAACCTTATAATGACAAATCAGCTCATAATGTAAAGGGACACTATTAATGTAAACTCCAAATTATTTAGTATATACTTGTTAAAGAAATTTTTATATTACTTTACTATAAATATTAATTTTTAGTTGTGCCAAAGTGTTAACCACTAAATTAGGGTATATGTTACATCATTTACAGGAAATGAGACCAGAAAGCAAAATGGTTTTTTTTTTAGTGTTGGTAAATCGGTGAAAGAAAGAACAGAAATAGTGATGTTATTAAAGAGTATTTTTCACATTTTAGTTGCTTAAAATCTAGAAAGGCAATTTTTCCTAATTTAAGCCTTATTATAAGTTTAAATCACTTCTAAGTTGTTAGTGAATCCAAAATTAATGTTTCTTATTTGCCAGGAAGATCCAGAGTTTTTAGTCTGTGATTTCATTTATTTAGTGACATTCAGGCTTTATGTTTTTTTCTAAATCATATCATTTTCCCATTAGCACATGTAAGGTATTAAATAAATGTTCTTTTTACAAAATAGTTTTGTGACAAATATTAATCTTGCTCAAACATACATATAATAAGGAAAACTTAGCTTGTCAGGCCATGATGTGTAGTATTATATTTGAAAACACTATGTGCTAGGTACTGTTTTAGTACTTACATATGTTAACTTATTTACTCATCACTACAATTCTAGGGCACTAGAATGTGAATGTGTTGTAATTCACATTTGACAGAAGAGGAATCCTAGGCTCAAGTGTTCACACAGGAATAAATCTGGGATTTGAACCCAAGTAGTCTGGGGCTTTAATTCAGGCCCCAAAATCACTGTACTACACTGCCTCTTATTTTGAAGATGTATTTTAAAATGTAGTTCCACTTCAAAAGGAAAAAAATGTACTTTTCTTTTTAAATGGAATCTATTTTATATTTAGTAGCAGAATTCTACCATTTTATTGCAAACTTGTGTTTTATGACTTTTCAGTTTACCTATGATAGAGTATATAGAAAATCTTAACGTCTTGCTTCTGGAAATCTAAATTTAATTACATTTAAAGATTAATAGGTAATTAGCTCAATATGTAGAATAAATGTTATTTTGATCCAAAAGTTCATGTAAACAAAAGAAAATGGGATGACTTATTGTTGAAATTTTGAATTTCAATTGTTTATCAGTAATTACAAACTTTCTTTAGAGGTTATTTGGCTTCTTCTTATATAGTTTTACAGAACTAACACATCAGGCTGATAGTAAGAGCTTGTAGGATATTTTGTTTTAGTACTTTGCATTTTAAAAGTGTTGGTTTATAGAAAACCACAAATATATGACATCTCTTTTTGGACTATGAATCTATAGGAACAACCTAGCCCAAAAATGAAAATATGAGTGTCTAGTATTCTGTGTTCCATGTTTAGTAACTGATTTTTTTTTCTCAGAAAAAACTCTTTCAGTGGATTTACAAAGTCAAAAGACATTTGAATTAAGACAGTGAAAGGTACATAACAGTATTGGCACCTCTTTAACATCTTCCTGAAAACTAACAGTTGAAGTAGCAACTGCAAATAGATCAGTTTTGCCATCTTTGTCTTGAGATGTATCCATTTTATTACATGAGTTTAGAGTGATTTTTCTGTTCCTCACTTTGAGAATTACTTTATTAATAAGCCATAATTAGTAAGCCATAATTATTGATAAAAGTGAATTGAAACCATCAGGCATATTGACAAGGAGATAAGGGGAAGGTTAAGAACAACTAATAAAGGTGTTTACATGCATCATCTAAAATCATTAAGGATCCTTAAAAAATATTTATATTCCTTTCTTATAGGTAAGGAATCTGAACTCTCAGAAATCAGTTGATTTGCATGTGGTTTGCAGGTGATGATAATACCACCAATAGTGAACATTTATTGAATGCTTACTCTGTGTTCTAAATGCTTTATACTTAGGCAGCTTTTAAAGTAAGTGCTCTTATTTACCTCATTTTACAGATGTTTGATGAGTTCAGAGCTAGTTTAAATACCTGGTTTAAAATGATTTTAAATACTAGATATTATCAGTATCTCCTTAGTATTAGAAATGTTTTTCGGACACCTGGGTGCAGCAGTCGGTTAAGCATCCAGCTTTTGATTTCAGCTCAGGTCATGATCTTAGGGTGGTGAGATGGAGCTCTGAGTCAGGGTCCGCACTTAGCACAGTCTGCTTGTCCCTCTCCCTCCCCCCACTTGTTCTCTCTCTCTCTCTCTCCATCAGATACATAAATAAAATCTTTTTTAAAAATGTTTTTATGTTGTCACTACTCAAATATAATGCAAACAGGATTTCATTAGATTATTTTTCCTTCTTAGTTCTACATAGAATTATTTAGCAGTTACTAAAACAATTGCTTTTCTTCCTTGACTCAGTTCACTTTGTGCATTTTATTTTCATTTCCTCAGTTTCCACTGTAATTCATACTCTCTATCTTATATTTTTTCCCTTGAAGTCATTTCTCCATACTCTTTTTCCATCTGTTCTTTAAACAAGGGAATGTAGTTCCTTTCAGTTTTATCATCCAGTTTATACAGAAGTCACTACTGAAGAAACCTGGAATAAGACTGGTAGTAAGTGATCTCAGTTTTGGATACAGATTAAAATGACATCAAGGAATAATCAAGAAATGCTCCTCAAAAAGTAAAGAAGGTCAGATGGTAATACGAGGCAGTAAACCTCTGTAGAGGGGCGCCTGGGTGTCTCAGTCAGTTAAGTGTCTGTCTTCAGCTCAGGTCATGATCCCAGGGTCCTGGGATGGAACCCTGCATCAGGCTCCCTGCTCAGCGGGAAGCCTGCTTCTCCCACTCCCCCTGCTTGTGTTCCCTCTCTCACTGTCTCTCTCTCCGTCAAATAAATAAATAAAATCTTAGAAAGAAGGAAAAAGGAGAGAAGGAAGGAAGGAAGGAAGAAAAGAAAAAAAAGAAAGAAAGAAAACCTCTGTAGAATTAACCTGTATTTGGTTGTACCTGCAACACTTTTACTGCTTCCATCAGTAGGATTCTGCATTGTTTCCTTATAGACCTCCCTCACAAAAGGAGGGTAATGACTACTTTTTCTTCTTCATGAGGAGGAGAACTAGCTGTCTCTTCTCTCCTTTCAGCTTTGAGAAGAGTCAGATATTAGTGTACTAATGCCTTACTGTTAAAAAAAATCGTGTAGCAGAAGTAGCCATAGAAATGACTTCCTTTGTGAAAGAAGTCAAAGGCTCTCACGGGCAAGTCTAAGAGTGGCTTTGAGGCCAGGCTATTCTAAATTTTAGAGAGCCAGTTAAATCAAAATCTGGAGCACTAGAGACAGAATTAATTACTTGAGTGAAAAGATCATCAAGTTCATTGAGTAAAATTTTACACAAAAAAATTAAGAATGATTAGGGTGAAATGATCATGGTAAAAGAGACCTGATAATTTGGGTTACTTTATGTTGTTTAACAATATGTTTTAACAGCTTGACAGAGTTTAACAATTTAATCAAGAATTTATCTTTGATATAGATAGAAAATTTATATTCACAAATTTGAATGGGTAGAAACTTAATTCTCTGGAGAGATATAGTTAAGTAGTTACATGTACCATATAGTTATGGTGATGGTTACAAAAATTATTACATGTTAAGAGCTTTACACATATATGAAATAAGTGATAATATTCTCATTTTGGAGATATGAAAACTGAGGTATAGTGTTACACGTACAATAGTCACACACTTGGGTCAGTGATAGAGCAGAGATTCTAAACTAGACAGCCAACTCTAAACCCTGTGTTTTAAACTGTATTACTTGCCTGTGAGTGATAGAGCCATACCCATATTATGGAAACAACTTTTTGAAAGATGAATACTTTGGCATCTTAAAAATAGCATTTTCATCTGTTATCCATGTGAGGAGGCTGTAGGATTTTTCTGGGGGCTCTCGCCTTGGTTTAACATTCTAATCTTAGTAGTCTTATTTCTAATCAATATAGCTCTGCTTTGATACTGATGGTAGTTCCCATTTCTTGAAAATTATTTACTCATTTCTGCCTCATCGGGCATTACACATCATTATTATTTCAAATATATTTTACTAATTTCTGGCCTTCTCTTTAAAACCTAGCTCAACACCAATCTCTGAGCCTTCGGCTCAGGTCTTGATCCCAGGGTCCTGGGCTTGAACCCTCCATGGGGCTCCCTGCTCAGTAGGGAGTCTGCTTCTTCCTCTCCCACTGTCCCTGTTCTCTCTCTCTCTCTCTCTCTCATTGTCATGTGCGCACACTCTCTCTTTCTAATAAATAAATAAAAATCTTAAAAACACACACCAATCTCTGTAAAATCATCCCTAATAATCTCATCCAGATATATGTCCTTCCACTCTTAAAAAAAAAACCAAACAGCTTTATTGTGATATAATTCACATATTGTACAATTTTCCCACTTAAAATATATCGTTTGCTGGGTTTCGGTATACCCACAGAATTGTGCAACCATTACTTTAATCAGTATTGGAATATTTTTTATCACACCCCAGTCCTCCATACCTATTAGCAGTACCCTGCTTCCCCCAATTTCTCCTCAGATACCCCTACTTAAGGCAGCCACTAATCTACTTTTTGTTCTATAGATTTAGCAACTTTGGATATTTCATGTAAATGGAATCATATATGTGATTTTTGTGTCTGGCTTCTTTCATGAAGTATTATTACTTCTTACTGAATAATATTCCGTTGTATAATATACCACATTGAATTCATTCCTTCATCGGTTGATGGACATTTGGGTTGTTCACATTTTGGCCCTTATGAATAATCTTGCTATGAACAATTCATGTGCAAGTTTTTGTATAGACATAACTATCTTGAGTATATACCTAGGAGTGGAATTCCTGGGTGTCTGTGTTTAATTTTTTAGGGAACTGATAGGCTCTTTTCCAAGGGCGGTGCAGCATTTTACATTGCCATCAACTGTGTCTGAGGGTTCCAATTTTTCCACATCCTTGACTGCGCTTGTTAATATTTTTTTTGATTACAGCCCATCTTAGCAGATGTAAAGCGGCATCTCATGGTAGTTTTGATTTGCATTTTCCTAATGGTTAATGATGTTGCACAGCTTTTTCATATGTGCATATTGGCTGTTTGTATACCTTCTTTGGCAAAATGCTTGCCTAGATCCTTTGCCCATTTTTAAATTAGATTATTTGTCTTTGTATTATTCAGTTTTAAAAGAGTTTATGTATTCTAGGTACAAATCCCTTTTTAGAGAGATGATTTGCAAAATTTTCTCCCGTTCTATGGGTTTTCTTTTCACTTTCACAATCTTACTTGGCCTCCTTCCTGGGTTCCTTTTTTGTCTTAGTTTAGATGTAAAAAGAGGTCATAAAAATTAGTTCTAGCTAACTGATGAATTTAATGTGCAAAGTAGAAAATAGGTTGGAAATGCTCGAAATTTAAAATGAAGATACAAAGAGATTAATCAAGCCATTGTTTTATTTGAAAGAACTACATAGCTTTCAGTTAAGTTTTACTGAAACAGTGAAATCCTGTGTTATAGTTTGGTACCTTTTTAAAAAGCCTGTGATTATCTGGCTTACATGATTTAAAATGCTAGAAATTATTGATATCTCCTCTAGTATTGAAAAAAAATGGTTTTATGCTCTTGTTATGTAAATGTAATTTAAATAGTATATCATTAAATTAGAGAATTAATCTTAGAGTGAATTTACATCGCAAGTTGTTTATTCCACTAATTCTGCCTAAGATAGTTATACGTGTTTTTCTGAAATTGTGTGCTACATTGGATTAGGCTGAAGTATTTGTGTATTTTCTTAGTTGTAGAAAAATGTTTTATATCTATTTTGCAGAGAAAAAGGTAGGATTTTAAGAAATAAATGATGTTATGTTATATGTCAGTATTAGGAAATTAAGCAGGAATTGCTTATCTAAATGCTGTAAGTATAAATGTACTAATCAAAAAAGAAAAGAACTACGTGTTCATTAGCTTTATATTTCTTAAATTCAGCTGCTGAGATTTCCCCATTTCCCTATACTGCTTTTAAACTTCTTTATGTCTAGGGCTGCTCTCAATCATTTATTGGCCCCTATATATCTTTCTTTAAATTTGCTTCTAGCATGAATAAAAATAGTATAAACTTTTAGAACTCTATCTTTACTCCACCACCACCAAAAAAAAAAAAAGGAAAAAAGAAAATTTGGACTTTTTAATTTTTAAAGTAGCTTTTCAGCATTTGAGAACTGTCTTAAAATTGACTCAGATTTCTGTGGGGTCCTAAAATTGACCCATCTTCTCTGGAGTCATTGAAAACTATTCTCTCCAGACCACAATACAAATTGTGTTTCTTAATGCCTTCAGAATATTTAGCACCATGTAATTTAGACCTTTTTGAAGTGCTCATAGTTTTTTGTGAGTTTTTGATTTACTAAACATTTGATTTGTATTTTGATCCTCCCAGTAATCCTGTGAGGTATTCCCAGTGGTCTTCATGAAATGTAAATCAAATCATCTCTCTTCCCTGCTAAAAATGTTACAGTGGCTTTCCGTTACACTCAGGATAAAATCCTTACCATTACCTTAATGGCATTATATAGTCTCGGTCCTGTCTACCTCTCTAGCTTTATGTAGCATTTTTTATCCCCTTGTCATAAACTCCAGCATCATTTAGTCAGTTCCTCCAACATACCAAACTCCTAAAGTTCTGGTTCTAGCACATGGTATCCCTTCAGTCTAGATAGCTTTTTTCTTCTTTTTCCTGAAACAACTCCTGTTTATATGCTAAAATGTTATTTTTCCAAAGCTGCTTTCCTTTATTCCGAATAGGGACCCCTTTATTATCCTTTCATAATTCCCTGTACTTCCCCTTCACAGTACTTACCGCAATATTTTACTACATATATTAATTACTTAACATCTCTCTCCTACACTAGACTTTGAATTCCATGAACACAGAGACCTTGGCTATTTTGCTAGCCATCTATTCATATGGAATAGTAGATCTCAAATATTTATTGAATGAATTACCATTTCTAAGATGAACAAGCTAAAGGTTTTAGCACTAACTTCTCTAAAAACCTCACAGCAAGTAAAATTAGAGGATTTGGGGGGGGAAGAAGAAAAGAAAGTGAATTTGGGCCTCGTACTTTTTTTTTTTAGTATAGTTGACAACGCTGTACATTATGCTGTTATACATTATGTTTACCACAAGTGTAGGTACTGTCAGCATAAACACTATTGCGATATCATTGACCATATTCCCTATGCTGTGCCTTTTATTCCCATGACTTATTTATTCTATAACTGGAAGCCTCTATCTCCCACTTCCCTTCACTCATTTTGCCCATCCCACCACTGCTTGATGTTTTCAATAGTATGTCATTAAATGAGAGAATTAATCTTAGTGCTTCCATCTGGCAACCATCAGTTTATTCTGTGAATTCATAGATCTGATTTTGCTTTTTGTTTGTTTATTCATTTATTTTTTAGATTCCATGTATAAGTGAAATCATACGGTATTTGTCTTTCTTAGTTTGACTTATTTCACTTAACATAATACCCTCTGTAGCCTAGTACTTTTTCTGTAGTAAATTTAGAATTTATATTTACTCCAGTCTGATTTCAGGAGGTAAGAAAATTTGTAAGCGAAATTAATCATGAAGACAAATTGAAATTAGGTGTGAAAAAAATTCATCCACAGTTTAGTTTACCACCATTCTAGAAAAGTTCCTAAAAGAAAGATGGTGTTCACTTTGTAGTCGTAATTGATGTGAAAATGGGACTCTCATATAGGTGTAGCATGAATACTCAGGCTTTTTCTACTAAGTTCTGAATAGGCAAAAATCTAACATTTCCCAAAGATGCTCCACTTTAAATTACTTATTTTCTTCTTAAGTAAAATGGATAATAGTTGCTAAGAAATGCCTTTGAATAAGTATTTCAATTCTTAATTATAACTTGGTAATAACATTTTGTTATTCTTCTGCTATTTCACTTTTTGCAGAGAACCCTACTGTTTCATAAAGAGGGGAACAGAAGGAGTGCCTGGGTGGCTCAGTTAGTTAAGCATCTGCCTTCGCTCAGATCATGATCTCAGGGTTCTGGGATCGAGCCTCGCATTGGGCTCCCTGCTCAGCTGGGAGTCTGCTTCTCCCTCTCCCTCTGCCACTCCCCCTGCCTGTGCTCTCTCATTCTCTCTCTCTCTCTCTCAAATAAATAAATAAAATCTTTAAAAAAAGGGGGGGGGAGAGGGGGAATAGTATATGATTTTAGTAAGAATCTGTTACGTCTTTAAGTTTTTGTTAAGTAAATGGGATTTATAGTGAAGTTTAACATAGGGGGAAGAAAAGCATTGAATTTAGAGTACGAAAGCCAGAGTGCATACTGAAAACAGGCCCTGCATTTACTCATTTAATAGAGTTGTGTTTCGTTGATAAGTTACATATGCTGAGTTTTGGTTTCCCCAACAACTAAATAAAAAAGGAAGGAAAAAAGAGAGGTTACTGTAACTATAACATGAAAATACTTTATACATAATCTTTTTATAGATATAAAGCCTTGGTATTTTGTTATGTGATATTAAAATTTTGATTTAAACAGTGAGTAATATGTTCATATTTATGTCTTTAAAATGTCTGTGACCGCAGAGTGGAGGGCAAATTGGAAGCAGTAAACTTAAAGAGGAGAGATAAGTTGGGCAGCCATTGCAATAATCTGAGCCACAAAAAATAATAGAGAAGGGGAGGTACAGAACTAAGGTACTTTTCTGAAGGTACTTGGTTACTAAATGTTATGGGGTGAGGGAAGGAGGAATACAGGATAATACTTTGCTTTCTGACTTGGGAAATTAAATTATTGATGATATTTATTAAAGGACCCCTGGAGAAGGAGTAAATATGAAGGTGTGAAAATGATTAATGACTAGTGGTTGGAATGTATGAAAAATCCGGGCTGACATGGACCAGTAGGAATTGGAAGTATGATTTAAAGTTGTAAAGACTGGCCCTGGGATGCGGATTTTGGAATCATTAGTATGAATTAAAATATCATTGGCAAGTATGAACAGTGAAAGAAGAAATTAACTCTGTGAAGAGAAGGTTGCAAGAAGAAGAAGATGAAGAAAGAAGAGTATCCCTACCCTCTCTTGCAAAAAAAAAAAAAAAGGTAGAAAAGTAGAATCATATGGTTTAAAGAGAATTGATGAGGTACATAAAATTATGAATCTTTTGGATTTGTGAGAAATTTTTTTAGGGTTCTTTGGGGTAGGAAGACCTCTTATGCTAGGTTGAAGAGTAAGTAAGGGTTGAAGAGTAGAAACTTAAGCTTGGCTGTAAGAACAAGTCAGAAAAATGGGAGTAGATAGAGAAGGAAATGAGTGTGAGTTGGGAGGTGACATGGGGGAAAAGGGTGAAAGAATTGGCCCTGTTTACATGCTGAGTGGGAAAAAAAAAGACAAGGTACGAGGAGAAACAAGAGTAGGGGCTGTTAATAGGGTAAGTTCCCAAGGAGGCAGAAGGAAATTAAATCCAAAGCATAGGAACAAAAATAATTAGCCTTGGATTTAAGGAGGGTTACATCCTTCACTAATTCACGAAGGAATCAGGTAAGATTAAGGTGTAGGGAAGGAGAGTTGGACAGAAAGTAGGGGCTTCTAACTTCCTCAGAAAGTAGGGTAGCAAGGTTGTCTATTCAGCAATGTGAGAGACTGGCAAAAGTTTTGAAATTACTGGAAATGGAGAAGGCTATCTGGAGATATGCTGGAGATTTGTGGCTCTTCTCGGAAGGATGTGAGAGATTGAAGACCATAGACCTTTATCTCCATGAGATTTTCTTTACTAATTTTTGAACCCAGATAATATTAACATTATGATAAAAATTTTTCATATTGGTGTACTAGTATGTGAGGATCATGGTTCCTGCAAGTGTGAGGCACTCATGAATACTTGTTAACCCACTGAAACAGGGAAATGGTAGTAATTAAGCTACAGCCAGAGGCCTCAATCATAAAGTAACCTTGATCATATTTTAGTATATGTACTTCATGGCTTTTTATATAAGAACACAGTCACATGTCTTAGTATTATTCAGAAATATTTCATCTTTGGTCTCATCTATAAGGCATATAGACTCCTTTGTGCAAGAAACTTAAATTGGTGCATTTGTCACAAAGCATTTAATTTCCTATACTTTGGGCTCTCTGGATATTTGCACATTAATATTTAGATGAATTTTAGATGGTTGCAAATCTATAATGTAATACTTCATACTAAAACTTAAATCAGCTTAAAATCAGTATATGTGTCAATTGTAGGATTTTTTATTGTTTTGCTTCTATTATCTTCCCAGATATCAAGGGTTATAATCTGTACTGTTTTTTATGTGCTTTTTTTTTTCCTTTTGAGATGTCACTCAATCATTTCTTCTTTCCTGGTTTACTTACCGGTTGCTCTAGTTTCCAAAAGGAAATAATTTCTTGAGAATGAATACATTATTATGTGTCAGAAACATAATTTGATAAATTTAGAAATAACCAAATGAATCATGCTTTTCCAGAGAAAATTCTCCAAAACTTATGTAAATTTTTTATTAAAATTTAATGTTAATTCATGTTTGGAAGAGGTAATATAAGACACAAAAATAAAGGAGATAACATAAACCTACAAATTTCTTTCAAAAATACATAGTAAAATAAACTCTGCATTTTGTACATTTGGCTATACATATTTTCATCCCAATTTAAAAAAAAAAAAAAAACCTGGGGCGCCTGGGTGGCACGGCGGTTAAGCGTCTGCCTTCGGCTCAGGGCGTGATCCTGGTGTTATGGGATCGAGCCCCACATCAGGCTCTTCCGCTATGAGCCTGCTTCTTCCTCTCCCACTCCCCCTGCTTGTGTTCCCTCTCTGCTGGCTGTCTCTATCTCTGTCGAATAAATAAATAAAATCTTTAAAAAAAAAAAAAAAAAAACCTGAGGAGGCACCTGGGTGGCTCAGTCAGACTCTTGGTTTTGGCTCAGGTCATGATCTCAGGGTCCTGGGATTGAGCCCCACTTTGACCTCCACACTCAGTGCAGCGTCTGCTTGTCCTTCTCCTTCCCCCTCTGTTCTTCCCCCTCCAAAATAAATAAAATCTTTTTAAAAAAGCCTAAGTTGTATTTATAATTACTTATTTTTATGGTTGAAATGTCTTTTCTTTTGTTGACTGTCACTTATCTGTTTTGACCTCAACATTCAGTCTATACATTTGACTCCACTTCCTTTTTGTCCTTGTATATGTGTATATATAAACTATTGTTCTATATTAAGTAGAAAATATTAATCAGATTTAATGTAATATTTCAGGAAGAGAGAAGATTATAAAGAAAAATGTAACAAAACACTTACGCACACAACCCTTAGTTTAAAAAAATAAAACATTACAGAAACAGTTGAGTGTCCTTGTGTATGTTTCCCTAATCACATCACCTTCTGTCCCTTGCCAGAGGGAGCCACCATCCTGAAACAGATTTTTATTATTATTTTAAATTATTTATATATTATTTTATTTAGTTTTATAATTAAATTATTGCATTATCTTATGTATATATTTTAATATATATGCATGGATTGTAAATTGTATATACTATTTGTGGCATGGTTTTAAATTTTCTATAGTCATGCTACACATCTGTTATCTCTATATATTTGTGTTATATTACATGTGTCCTTTTGCAGTTCTTTTTTTTTGGTTCAACATTGTAGTTTTGAGATTTATCTTTGATACATGTAGTTGTATTTTTCATTATAATTTTTGTGTAATATTTTTGAGTATGAATAATTGATATTAAGTTTTTTCCCCTTTTCATTGTTACAAATTATGCTGCACTATATATTCTTATAGTTGTTATTTTGTAAATATGTACAAGAGTTTCTGTAGGGTAAAACTTAGCAATGGCAATACATGATTGTATGGTATGTACATCTTTATTCTTAATAGATTGTGTTGCCAAACTACCATCCGAAGTGAAGTTTGTAGTTTATTCCCCTTTGGCAGTATATAAGCTCCTATTACTACACATCTTTTCCACAACTTGATATGGTTGACACATGTGCACATGCTTGTGTTCACCAGCTTCATGAGATGATATGGTATGGTGTTAATTCGTATTTTTCCCATTGCTAATGGGATTAAGCATCTTGTCATATGGATAGAGGCCATTCTGATTTTCTCTTCTGTGAATTGCTTTTTTTTTCCTCTTAGAATTTTATTTTTTAATTTATTAATTTGAAGGAGTTCTTCATGTATTCTAATCCATTGTCAGTTATCTGGAGTATATGTATCTTTCCTAGTCTGTATCTTCTCTCTTTACTTGGTGGTGTCTTTGTTGAATGGTAGCCTTTCATTTTAACCTTGGCAAGTTTATCAATCTTTATCTTTAAGGTTTTTGCTTTTTGTCTTAACTCTTCATATTCTAAGGTAATGAGGGTTTTCTCGTATCTTATTTTAAAAAATTGTACTTTTACTTTCACATTTACATTTTTAATCCAACTATAACTTATTTTTATACAGTTAGTTCTGCTGTAACATAGCATGTGTTCTTAAAATCACCATGTTATATGCAGAATCATGCAATAAAAAACACAGGGCATATGGGAAAAATGGGGTTGGGACACAGCGCTCAAAGAAATTTTGTCAGTGACACATTAAAAAACATAATAAAAATGGTAGCACAGTTTTACATATGTTAAATGGTTAAGAAATACATAACTACCACAATAAATACGACATTTTTGTTTTTAAAAGGATGATGGTGACTTCTAGAAGTAGGATTCAAAGGGTTGCAGCTTGAGTTATTGTGAAGTGGTGGAAGGGAAGTTTTCTTAAATCTGCTGAGAAGTTGTATCAGCAGATGTGGGAGTGTGGCTTCTAACACACTTGAAGATGTTTGAAGTATGGGAGGGGGGTGGCTGAATGGCTCAGTCAGCTAAGTGTCCGACTTTTGATTCTGGCTCCAGTCGTGATCTCAGGTCGTGAGATTGAGCCCCACATTGGGCTCTGTGCTGGGTGTAGAGCCTGCTTAAGATTCTCTCTTTACCCCTCCCTCTGCATTCACCCTCTTAAAAAAAAAAAAATGATGTTTGAAGTGTGTGTGTTTTGTGCATCCTGTGTGGTTCAGTACAGCTGAGTAGTTTTCTACATTTACCTTGTGTTTGTTTCAGTTAGGACTACAGTAAAGCAAGCTAGGCATTTAGGGGGCAGAATTTAAGGAGGCGCTTCCTGTTAGGGTTACTAGACATCTCGCTTGCCTCACCCTTAGTCCTGGCCCTGCTTGTGGATTAAAGTAGTGCTTGAGCATATACTGAAATTTGTGCTATTGTTCCCTAATATATCAGTCATGTTTAACATATTCAGGTTTTCAAAACAAGCATTAGAGTAGGACTGACTGCATATGTGAGTTAAAGCTCTAATTTTTCCCCATATACTTAGCTAGATCATTCCCCGCTAATTCATAATGATGCTTTTGGTATATATCATAGTTCCCCATATACATGAATCCAATTCTTGTTTCTTTGTGCTGTTTTCATTGGTCTTTTTGCTTCTCTCTATGCCAGTATCACATTTTTTAATCACAGATCTGGCACTAACTTTGTAACCTTGGTCAAGTTACTCCTGTGTGCCTATGAAATTATAATAGTGCCTACATTATTGGGTAGTTAAAGGAGTAAATGAACCAGTATATTTAAGTGCTTAGATATATGCATCTGGCCCAAGAGTAAAGCTCAAATGTTAATTATTTTGTTATTAAAAGCAATTTTTTAACTTAATAAACAGTCTTGATATCTAGTAGGCTGATACTGCCATTTTATTTCTCCTTTTCCAAACTGTTTGAAAGGAAGTGGGAAAGGCTTCTAGGAGGATTCCCTGAGAAAGTGATATGTAGGCTGTCTTAAAGATGAAAGGAATTAAATAGATGTTAGGAGGAATAGGAGTATAATAGTCTAGGCAGATGGAGCTGTAGTCAGAAAATGGAGTGTCTAGTAACTGAAAGAAGGTTGTTATAGTTAAATCTCAGCAAAGAAAAACGGTACCAGTTGAGACTAGACAGGCAGGAGTAGATAGATGTGCAAAACCAATAGGCATTTCTAAGGATTTTAGACTTCATCTTATGATCATAGTTATAATTGTTTGTAAAGATTGGTATTTCACGCCTTTTATTCTTTCTTAGAGGTCTAAGAATGAAAGTCATTAAATATCAGTCTTTACAAATAGCTATAGCTATTTAAAAACAAAACAAAACAAAAAACCTTGGGATCTAAAATTGGTCCTATCTGGATCCTAATAGTATACCAAGGATTAAGAGTGCTGTTGAGAATGTGTAAATCAGGTCTTTGTTCACTTACTTGTAATCTTTGAGAACTGTTGATTCTGTGGTAGGGTTTTATCAGTTGAAATTGATGATTCTTAAGTTTGTCAGATTCACAGATTACGGGTAGAGTTTTTACAACAAATCTATGTAAATGTTTTGAAATAATTTTTTTTTATTTAGTTCACTTCATTTAATATTGTTTTCTTTCTTGAGTACACCTAAGAATTCTACATATTATTTCTATAATAGATGTTTCCATTTTTTCCTATATTCCCCCTCATGTTTCATTACCACAAAATTCTACAAATAAGATACAGGTGGCCTATAATAGAGATATGATGGCCTTTTCATTTGAAAGTAATGTTGAAAGTAGATAAACATCCATCACCTGAGAGAGTCTCCTCTCATAATAGTATCATTATACAGAAAGTAGTTACTTCAAGATCTAGAAATATGGCAACAGATGAATACTACCTAGCACAAACCTCTATCATACAGTAAAGGATTTATTAAATACTTCGGGAGCTAAAACCCCATTTTTTAGAAATATATTTTAAATAAATATAAATAGAATTTTGATAGTATTTCCCAAATCGTTTTAATGTCAGTTTTATAAATCATATTGTTATTTATAGTATTACTGTTAATTGATAAATTCAGTGCAATTCCAATCAAAATCTTAATCGTATTTTTTGTGGAATTTGATAAAATGACTCTAAAATTCACGTGGAAGAACAAATGGCCAAGAATAGTTAAGGCAATTTGCAACAACACCAAGTTGGGGGAACTTGCCCTAAAAAAAAAAAAAAAAAAATCAAGATTAAAGTAATAAAGATACTATGAAACTGGCACAATGATAAAAACAAAAATAGATGAAGCAGAGGAAAGACCACATAGTATGACATTAATTTGCAAAGAAAGCAAACGAAATGTCTGAATATTTTGTTTTAAATCACAAGAGGGAGTCTAAAAAACTTTTAGTTTGTGATAAATAGGTATAATTTTCTTTAATATGTAAAGTTATTGCTGGCTTAATCTCTTTATTTTAGAAATAGGGTTTTCTTAAGAACTTAGTCTCTGAACTTTTTTTCTTCAGAAGTCTCAAATTCTACAATTTGGGGGCTTTCAGTTACATAATCTTGACAGTAGGTTTGGAATACTAGTGTATAGATAATTCTGCAGTACCCGCATTAAGGGAATTAAACTGCTGATGAATATTCTCTGGGAATTGTGGGAGTTTGTTAGATTGGTGCCTTTGCTTCAGACATTTTCAGTTTATTAATAACTATAAACTGTATAACTGTAGGATTTCATTCCTATACTTAGTGCTGTGTGGTAAGCACAGGTACATTAGAATGATCTCCAAAAAAACCTGGTAACTTACGTTAGTACACATGTGGGCTTTAAACATCTTGTTAACCTTTACTTTTGATTTTGTTATTGAACCTGGCTAAGTGTGGGGAAGTGTTTCTGGAAAAGAATTTAAAATAATTATGAGCCCGTAACAAAGCAGTATTTCATAATGGGTATAATGTAGTCAAAATAAATTTGTAAAATTTTTTAGGTTTATGAGCTTTCTTTACTGGAGCACCATTATTTTACTTTTTCTGTCACTGGTCATCTGATGAGAACTCAGTTAGTAGGTACTTGAAAATAAGATGAATGTAGTTTCAGTAATGCTTACGGTGCTTGGTGCCACCACACTTTTGAATTCAATCAAAAAAACCTGTCCTGGGTGGGGGAATGCGATAGGCTGGTGATGGGTAGTAAGGAGGGCACGTATTGCATGGTGCACTGGGTGTTATACGCAACTAATGTCATCGAACTTTACATCAAAAACCAGGGATGTACTGTATGGTGACTAACATAATATAATAAAAAAATATTATTATAAAAACAAACAACAACAACAACAACACCTGTCCTGCTTGCCCCAGCAGATTTTATAAGAAATAGATGGAGGTAATATTGTTATTAACTTTTGTTGGAAAAGAAGCTAAAGTTTTAAGAAAATTTGTTGCTACGATTATTATAATCAGTCTTGTAGACCTTTAATAATCCACTTTCCTTATCCCTGAAAAGATAGAGTAAAATATATAAAATAAACATACTGTATTTGTAAGTTTTTTGCAAAAGAACCATTTTCATATTTCTTTATATTTTACCATGTTGTGCTTTAAAATTTTGTTTTGATTCATTCTTATGATTCCCATTTGAATTTTTGTTCAATTGTCAGATATTTTATGGAATAGCTAGTGCATTTTCTAAGAGGTGCTGTTAAAGATTTTTTTTAATGTGTATGTCAATACTTGTCCTCAAATAGTAGATATTTATAGAAAAATAACAATAACACTGTATAAGTGAAATGTTTTTCCAGATTGTAACTCACATTACAGTTACTCTCAATAATCCTTTCAGGTAGTTTGAAGTATCAAATACAGGTAGCTTCTCTGCTATTCATATAGTTACAGGTATTTACTTTACTGATTTCTTTTCTTTTTTTAGGTACCTAGTCGATAGTCGCTGGTTCAAACAGTGGAAAAAATATGTTGGCTTTGACAGTTGGGACAAATACCAGATGGGAGATCAAAATGTATATCCTGGACCCATTGATAACTCTGGACTTCTCAAAGGTCATTATTTCCTTTCATTAGTCAGGTTGTAAATGTGTTCATTTGAGTATGTTATAGTCAGTATATGTAATATGGAAAATGTTCATGTAAATAAATTAGAAAATTTTCTTTGTGTTATAGATTTGACCTAATGAACTCAGATTATTCTATCATAATTAGTTATTACTCTGTATCATGACAAATTTTTCCATTTATTATATAAGAAAGGTTTATTATTTTTTAACCCTTTAAAGAATGTAAGTTAGAAAGCGCTATCTTATTATTTGGGGGAAATGCTGTATTGTTATTGTTTTTCCTAATGGACACGTGACTTTTTTTTTAAGTTGGGGAGCAATGATACATGTTTAAGTTCTTGGAATTTTGCATCAGTCTTCTACAACCCTCACTACTTAACGGTCTTCTATACCTCTCATTACATTTGAAGAGAATAAAACATAAGTACCAGAACTTCTATTTCTGGCGAAGATGGAGTATGAGGGACAAGATTTACTCTTCCACCTGAGCAAACTAAAACCTTGACAGAATATATAAAATAATGGTTCTTAAGAAAAACATTCGATACCAGGCAACAAAGAACAGAGATGCTTGAGAGATAGGAAACAAATGAGGTAAGCTGTATGATTGCCTCAGCTTACTGCATTGATAGAATGTTCAGGACAAGGCACAGAAGAGGAAACCCGTGTAGAGCCTGGCAGTCTCCCTTAGTTGAGGAAAGAGTTTGGAGTCCAGGGAAACCCACACCACCAGAGTTTTCAGGGCAGAATACCAGATAGGAATGATGAGCAAAAAGAGGCAGAGGAGACAGTGAGACACCTAGAGATCTATAGAGGGTCTCTCTAAAGGCTTCAGCTGAGTGTTGATCAAGCTCATGTATATGAGGGGGCTGCCCAAGGCCGGGGAAAGACCCACCCAAAAGAATTAGAGGGAACAATCATTAGGGCTCATTTAGGACCAAGAATAACGTGTTCATAGCAGAGTGGAAAACCATAATTCCAACCATAATTCATGGAGTATACTACTGAGAACAGTTTTGCCCTGTAAATGGGCAAAATTAATCCTCCTGTCCTTCTAATCTGAAAGCGTCAAACTTTACGTCTTAGAACAAAATGCAAAAATACTTAGAGGAATACAAAAATATCCAGCATCCAACCAACAAGATAAAATTTGTAATGTCTTGGATCCAACCAAATATTACCTGGCATGTCAAAGAAGCAGAAAAATATGATGCATAATGAGGAGAAATGTCAGGGTTTAAAAAAAAATGTTTAAGTAGAAAAAAATGAACAAATGAAACAAATACAAAACAGCAAGATGGTAGATTTAAATTATTCTTTATGAATAATCATATTCAGTGTAAATACCCCTAATTAGAGGTAGAGATTGGATTAAAAAAATAAGACATAACTATGGGGACGCCTGGTGGCTCCATTGGTTAAGCTTCTGCCTTCAGCCCAGATCATGATCCCAGGGTCCTGGGATCGAGTTCTGCATCGGGATCCCTGCTCAGCAGGGAACCTGCTTCTCCCTCTGCCTGCTGTTCTTCCTGCTTGTACACACTTTCTTTCTCTCTCTCTCTCTGGCAAGTAAATAAATAAAATCTTTTAAAAAAAAAGACATAATTATGCACTGTCTACACAAAAGCCCCCCTTTTAATATAAAGATACAAATGGATTAAAAGAAATTTTAAAAGGTATGCCATGTTATGGTAAGCAGAATTCTAAGACCGATCCCAATGGCTCTCTTATATAATCATCTCCCCCTTTGAATAGGGGTAGAGCCTGTGAATAGGATGAGATATCATTCCCATGATTATTTATGTTGTATGGCAAAGGGAGATTATCCCAGTGGTTTTAATCTAATCACAAATGCCCTTTAAAAGCAGACTTCTGGCTGGTGGCAGAAGTCAGAGATTTAAAGCATGGGAAGTACTTAGTGCATCATTGCTGATCTGAAAATGGAAGAGACCATGTGACAAGGAAGGCAGGCATCCTCTAGGAACAGAGAAAGACATGGCCCACAGCCAGCAAGGAAACAGACCACCTCAGACCTGGCACCATGAAAAACTGAATTCTGCCAACAATCTGGATGGACTTGGAAGCAGATTCTTCCCCCAGAGTATTTAGATAGGAGGAGATCACCCCATCTTACATCTTGATTTCTGCCTTATGAGCCCTAAGTAGAGGATCCAGTTGAGCCCACCTGAACTTGTAACCCACAAAATTGTGATATTATAAATAAATATTGGTTTTGGGGTGCCTGGGTGGTGCAGTTGGCTAAATGTCCAACTCTAGGTTTCGGCTGAGGTTGTGATCTCAGGATTGTGAGATCAAGCCCTGTGTTCGGCTCCTGCGCTCAGTGCAGAGTCTGCTTAAGACACTTTCTCCCTCTCCCTCTGCCCCCCCACCTCTCTCTCTCTCTCTCTCAAAATAATTTTTTTTAAAATGTATTGTTTTCAGCCCCTACATTAGTTTGTTATGCAGCAAATAGGAAAGTAATACACGTGCTAACACTAATCAAAAGAAAGGTGGAGTGGTTCTATTACTATATAATTTATAATACTTGAGTATATAAGTAAAATGAGAGTCTCAAATCAGTGATGTTGGTTTTTTTTTTTTTAAGATTTTATTTATTTATTCGACAGAGATAGAGACAGCCAGCGAGAGAAGGAACACAAGCAGGGGGAGGGGGAGAGGAAGAAGCAGGCTCATAGTGGAGGAGCCTCATGTGGGGCTCGATCCCATAATGCTGGGATCACGCCCTGAGCCGAAGGCAGACGCTTAACCGCTGTGCCACCCAGGCGCCCCAGTGATGTTGGTTTTTAAGAAACTAAGGAAGAACAAATTAAACCTAAAGTAAAGAAGAAAAATAAGTTCAGAACAGAAATTAAAGAGAGACGAAAAAAACAGAAAATCAATGTACCCAAAAGCTGGTTCTTCTCAAAATGAATATAATATGTGTCAATTATAAAAAAAATAAACTGGTTCTTTGTGAAAATAATAAAATTGATCCATATCTAGTTTGATCACAAGAAAAAGAGGAAGGACACAGTTACCAATATTAGGAATACAAGAGAGATAATATCGGTATGGAATCCACAAATATTAAAAGGACAATAAAGGAATATTATGAACTTTATGTCATTAAATTCAACAAATTAGGCGAAAAGTTGAAAATACCAAAGCTCATTCCAAAAGAATAGTTTGCCTGAATATTCCCTATATTAAGTACAGAAGTTGTTTAAGATTTTTCACAAAGAAAATATCAGATCCAAATAGTGCCACTGGTGAATTCCACCAAATATTTAAGGGAGAAATAATACCTATTTTACAAAACTCCTCCGGAAAATTGGGAGATAGTATTTCCCAACTCATGCTATGAAACCATCATTACCTTGATACCAAAATCTTACAGAGACATTTCAAGAAAACACTAGACAAACATCTTGTCTGAACAGAAGTTTAGTAAATCAAGTCCAACAACGAAAAGGGTATATGTGTCGTATAGAAATACATATTTAAAAGATAACATATCATGAAAGATAAAAGAGTAAAATAGAAAGAAACGTCCTCATTCTCATAATGGGCATCTATGAAAAACATACAGGTGACATGAAAAAGGTAAGGGTGTCCACTCAGCTCTTCAGCTGGCATTATTGGAGGTGTTCTACCCAATGCGGTAAGGCAAGAAGAAGAGATAAAAAGCATACAGATTATATAGGATGAAGTAATAAATCTGCTTTATTCATAGACAACTATGTCCATGTAGAAAATTAGATTGAATCTAAAAAACAAAAACAAAAAACTTCTAGGGGTACCGGGGTAGCTTAATCAAGCGTCTGCCTTCGGCTCAGGTCATGATCTCGGGGTTCTGGGATCAAGCCCTGCATCTTGCTCCCTGATGAACAGGGAGCCGGGGCGAGGGGGGTCTGATTCTCCCTCTCCTTCTGCCCCTACCCCCTGCTTGTGCACACTCTCTCTCACATACACTCTCAAATAAATAAAATCTTTAAAAAAAAAAAAGTTTCTAAGGACTAATAAATGAGATTGGTTTATGGAATATAAGATCTTTATTTAAAAACCCAATTGTATTTTTATATGCTAACAATGAACTAATGTGAATAGAAAAAAAATACATCAAAAAATATATGGATAAATCTGACAAAATATGTGCAAGACCTATACACTGAAACCTAGAAGACATTGCTGATAGAAATTAAAACTTACAGAGAGATCCAGTTGGTGGATCTGAAGACTCAATATTGTTAAATTTCCCCCCTCAAACTATAGATTCAACACAGTTCCAAATTACATTTCTAGTAGGTGTCTAAAAAATTGAGATAGAAAAAACAGTTGAAATTGAATTTACCTATCATAAAATTTATCCTTTTAAATTGTACAATTCAGTGGTTTTTAGTATATTCACAGAGTTGTACAGCCACTTCCACCATCTAATGCCACAATATTTTCATCACACCAGAAAGAAACTTTGTGCCCATTAGCAGTCACTCCTTAT
The DNA here is from genome assembly GCF_002007445.2 of Ailuropoda melanoleuca. Taxonomy (NCBI): domain Eukaryota; kingdom Metazoa; phylum Chordata; class Mammalia; order Carnivora; family Ursidae; genus Ailuropoda; species Ailuropoda melanoleuca. The sequence continues at coordinate 38,460,632 of NC_048232.1, forward strand.
CCCCTCTTAAAACCCCCAACCCTCAACAACCACTAATCTACCTTCTGTCTCTAGATTTACCTATTTTGGACATTTCATCTAAAAGGAGTCATACAGTATGGAGCCTTTAACATTTGAATTCTTTCACCTAACACAAAGTTTTCAAGGGTCATCCATGTAGCATGAGTCAGTATTTCATTCCTTTTTATGGATGAATAATTTTCCATTGTATGGATATACCACATTTAATTTATCCATTCATCAACTGATGGACATTTGAGCCTTTTTCACTTTCTGGCTAATGATGCTGTAAACATTTTCACATACAAATTTTTGTGTAGTTATATATTTTCATTTCTCATGGGTACATACTTAGATGTGCAATTACTAGGTTAGATAGTTACTCTATATTTAACTATTTAGGGAATTGTTAGCCTGTTTTGAAATAGTTATACTATTTTACATTTTCACCAGCAATATATGAAGGTTCCAGTTTCTCCATATCCTTCTCAACACATTGTCCTTTCATTATGGCCATCCTACTGCCTATGAAATGGTATCTTGTTTTGATTTGTATCTCCCTAGTGATTAATGATGTTAAGTATCTTATCTGTGCTGCTTATATATCTTTTTTGGAGAAATGTCTATTCTGATCCTGTTCTTTTTAATTGGAATACTATCTTTGTATTCTTATGTTTCAAGTGTTATTTATATATTCTGGATACTATTCCCTTATCTGATACACGATTTCCAACAATTATCTGCCATTCTGTAGGTTATCTTTTACTTTCTTGGTTGTATCTTTGAAGCACAGTTTTTAATTCTAAGTCCAATTTATTTTTTTTCTTTGGATACTTGTGGTTGCGGTGTCAGAATGCATCACCGGATCCAGGGTCATACAAGATTTATACCTATGCTTTCTTCTAAGAGTTTTATAGTTTTAGCGTTGCGTTTATGACTTTGAGCAAATTAAAGCTAATATTTGTATGTAGTGTGAGGTAAGAATCAGTTGAACAGATAAGAGAATCCAAAAGTCGATCCACATATATGTGGTCAGTTGATTTTAGGCAAAGATGTAAGAGGATTTCAGTGGAGAGAATAGTCTTTTAAGCAAATGCTGCTTGAGCATTAGGTATCTGTTGGAAGAAAAGATAAAAAGCTGAATTTTGATCCATATGTGGCATCATATACAAAATAAACTTAAGACAGATCATATAAACTATAAAACTTACAGGAAAAAAATAGGAGAAAATCTTTGTGACATTGTGTTAGGGAGATTTCTTAAATGTGATACAAAAAGCACAATTGATAAAAGAATGAACTTTACGCCGTTAATTGTGTTTGATCAGTAATAAATGATACTGTTAAAAGAATTAAAAGACAAACCACAGTGTGGGGAAAATATTTGCAGATCGCCTAGTTGATAAGAGACTCGTATGCAGAATAAAGAATTCTCAAAACTATATTAAGATAACATAAAACCTAGTGGAAAATGACAAAAGATTTGAACAGATGCTTCACCAAAGAAAGTGGAGTTTTCAAAAACTGCATTAACTACAGAGATACTCGGCATCATTAGTCATTAGAGAAATGAGGCTTAAAACCACAATGAAGTGCTACTATATGTGTATCAAAATGATTAAAATTTAAGTGTATGACCGATACCAAGTGTTGACAAGGATATGAAACAAGTGGCGTGCTTTCATACACTGTTTTTGGAAATGAAATAATCAGGAAATTTCTCAAAAAGCTAAACATACGTTTACTATGGGAACCAGTCATTCCACTCCTATGTATTTTCCCGAAAGAAATGAGAGTGTATATCCATACACGAATACTTACACACAAGTGTTCATAGTAGTGTTGCTTGTAATAGAAAAAATTGGAAGCAACCCCAAATGCCCATCAATAGCTGAATGGATAACCAAATTATAGTATATTCGTATAATGAAATCCTACACAGCAGTTGAAAGGAATGAAGTATTGATAGGTAAAAACAACGACTCAAGATGATTATGCAGTGTAATGGAAGCCAAACAAAAACAGTGCATCTAATTTTTATATAAGATGCAAGAAAATGCCTGTAGTAACAGAAAACAGACATAATTTTCTTTTTTTTTTTCAGACAAATTAGATTTTATTTTTAAAAATTTTTTTAAAAAACATTTAAATTCAATTAGTTAACATTTAATGTATTATTGGTTTCAGAGATACAGGCCTGTGATTCATCAGTCTTATATAATACCAGTGCTCATTACATCACATGCCCTCCTTAACGTCCATCATCCAGTTACCCTGTCCCCCCACCCACCTCCCCTCCAGCAACCCAGTTTGTTTCCTATGATTAGGAGTCTCTTCCAGTTTGTCTCCCTCTCTGGTTTCGTCTTTTTTTTTATTTTTTCTCTCTTCCCCTGTGATCCTCTGTTTCTTAAATTCCACATATCAGTGAGATCATATGATAATTGTCTTTCTCTGATTGACTCATTTCACTTAGCATAATACTCTGTAGTTCCATCGACGTCATTGCAAATGGCAAGATTTCAATTTTTGATGGCTGCATAATATCCGTTGTGTGTGTGTGCACACACGCGTGTGTCCGTATCCCATCTTCATCCATTCATCCAGACATAATTTTCATATGTAATTGTACAAAATGCACATTAGTCTATAGTTGCAAAATACAGATAAGTGATTTTCTGAGGATAGGACAGTAGACCTGGATGGACAGGAAGGAGAGATTGCAAAGGACTACTAGGAAACTTTTGAGGGGGATGGATTTATCCATCATTTTGGTTGTGGTGATGGTTTCACATTTGTATTGCTCTGTCAGAACTTACCAAATAGTTCACTTTAAATGTGCGGTTTATTGTGTATCAATCATATATCAATAAATGCAGAAGTAACAAATACCAGTTTTTCTGTGTTTCGCTTAGGGGTATTTTCCTTCCTTAAAAAGAACTTGATTGTTTTATTTTGTCCATGAGATATAAAATTACTATTGGATTCTGATACATAATAAAATCATTTACCCAGACTCTTAAATTATTGTGGAAAACAGCATAAAAGTCTTAATTTTTTTTTAAAGATTTTATTTATTTATTCGACAGAGATAGAGACAGCCAGTGAGAGAGGGAACACAAGCAGGGGGAGTGGGAGAGGAAGAAGCAGGCTCCTAGCAGAAGAGCCTGATGTGGCGCTCGATCCCATAACGCCGGGATCATGCCCTGAGCCGAAGGCAGACGCTTAACCGCTGTGCCACCCAGGTGCCCCCATAAAAGTCTTAATTTTTAAACTCTTCTTTCTTTTCCTAAGTTTTCTTCAAGGCAGTCTGTTAATAGTAGGAAGAAAATGGATGTTAGAGTAAACCAATTTGTATTTGAATCCAGTTTCTGTAATCTGTATGTGTAACCTTCGGCAAGTTAATCAATGCCTGAATCTGTTTATTAATTAATTTGGAGATATCTACCTCATAATATTGTTTAGAAAAGTCACCTGAGATAGCAGTGTTTCCTAGTAACACTTTTCACAGTATCTTCAATTTTCTGCATGTATGATCTTGGGCAAGTTACTCAGTTTCTCTAAAAATATTTTCTGATCTAGAATGGAGATACCTATCTGATAGGATTGTTTTGAGAACTGACTGAGATAACACGGTTGTTTACTGTAATATGTCTCTTAGAATATGATGCATATAGGGGTTTAGAATGTGTAAGTTTCTTTCACCTTCAGCAGGCTCTGAAAATATGTTCCAAATCAGCAGTTTCCCCATCAAGAATTTGAAATTACAACTAAGGTTTTAAAAAACTGAGCTTAAAAATTAATGCCTAGTTTGTATCTGCTATTGAGGTTTGTATTGTACAGTTCAGAGTTTTATCATTTCTGCTCTGTATGAAAGTTTTCTCAAAGTTTAGTGTAATTTTGGGTGCCTGGGTGGCTCAGGTGGTTAAGCATCTGCCTTCGGCCCAGGTCATGATCTCCACGTCCTGGGTTCGAGCCCGTGTTGGGCTCCCAGCTCAGTGGGGAGTCTGCTTCTCCCTCTCCTTCTGCCTCTCATGCTGCTTGTGTTCTCTCTCTCTCTCTCAAATGAATAAAATATATTTTTAAAAAAGCTTAGTGTAATTCTGTGACCATTGATTGATCCTAGATGGGATAAATAACTTTCTTTCAATCCTTTCAGAATTTTTTCTGCTTCTTGATTTATATTGTTAGGTCTAATTAAGAATAGTGTGTTCTCATTATTGAGATGCTACTGAGAACAGTTTTGCTTCCCATGTGTATTAATTTAAGACTGACTCAAATTGAGAAAATCTTCTTTATGTTTTATATAACTCAGTGAATTATATCTGTTTCTGTACTTTGGAAATTCAGGTAAAAGGACCAGGTAATAATAAATGAGTCTCAGATTAGGACTGTCATGTAAGTATAATTTATGGTATTGCTTCTAGATCTCTGGCCTGCCCTGCACTAAATTTTTAATTTAACCAGAATTTTGAAAATGATTATAGAATTAGAACTACATCTGAGCAACTACCTCCACTTTAGATTTTAGGAGGAATCTAGATCGTGGGCCTTCTGGAATGATGATTTGTTTCACAAGATGCCCTTTTTTGATTTCCATCATGGTTCCCAGCCCATGTGCTTTGGAGTCATTGTAAAAGGTTATTGATTTGCATCTGAATTTCCTTCATCAGCTTTTACAAGAATGACCACTGTTACCATGTGAGGGATCTCCTACTTTAAATATTTGGGAAATAGTCTTTTTTCAGATCCCTTGGTATTTTAAGAGCATAATAAAAAATTATGTCTTTAAACATTGTTCATTGACTACTGGTACACACTGAATCTTTTTAAAGCAACAGTTTATTTTGGAATATGTAGATTTATATGTGAATTTCTACAGAGCTTTCTTCAGAACTCATTTAAATACTTAAATTAGTCTCTGAGTTTAATTTATGATTTTTACACTAAAGTATTTAGATATACGTACTATTGTTTCTTTTTATTTAATGAGTTTACTTTTTTCTTTTGCAGATGGTGATGCCCAGTCACTTAAGGAACATCTTATTGATGAATTGGATTACATACTATTGCCAACTGAGGGCTGGAATAAACTTGTCAGCTGGTACACATTGATGGAAGGTCAGGAACCAATAGCACGAAAGGTACATATTTAGAATAAGTGAATAAAAATACTTTTCTTGAAAGGTTCACATTTTATTGTTAATTTAGTGACTTATGAAGTCTCAGGAATTATCTAGGAGAAAAAGACCATCAAAATGTTACTTTTACACTGTATAATAATAACAACAGCTAATACCTATAGAGGATTTACTATTTGCTAGCCACTGTTATAAGCAAATTACATGTTAGAGAATTGAATGTTTTGATCAATTGAAATATAGATTGTTTAGCTCTAAAGCTGTTTAGAAGAAGAACTTTATTCCTGGAATAGAGGAAAATCTGTGCCTGGAATGTCTTCAAATATGCTAACTTGTATTACTTTAACCTTAATGATATACTTTTTTTTTTCTTAATAAAGGTAGCATATTATACAGTACAAGTATTTGGTGTGGTAAACAGACCAACCAACAGCTTCATTGGCATTACTTTTTGAAAGAGGCCGTGTTAGAATTTCTTCAAATCTGTGTCTAATAGCAAATTAAAATAAGTAAATAAATAAATAAAAACCATGAAAACTTCACACAGGTAGAGAGAAAAATAGTTTCTCTGTTAGGAGGCCATCATTTGTTTTTAATAAGATAGTTTGAATTTATTCAACCTGTTGGATAATATTTAAGCTTTAGTGTGCATAAAATTATCCAGAGTTTTATTAAATTGTGTCTTCCTCCAAAATTTAGTAAGTCTGGGAATTTCCACCTTTACTTTGCCCCCATGTGACTCTTATGACAATGAAATTTACTTAAGAATGACTGTTTTTTAGGGTCTGAAGCCCAACTTTGAATTTTGCAAATCTCTGATTGAGTTCAGGAACCTAGGATTAGTAGATGTGATGCAGAAACCACGTAGTTAACCATCTCTCTGGGCCTCAAATTATCTCTAAAATATTTTGCTTATAGTGTCAGGCACTCAGTTAAAACAACAACAAAACAGGCAAAAATGAATATTAAATGAACAAGAAATACAGTGGAGAAACAATAGACAGTAGAAACAGACCCATAAGGAATCCAGATAGTGGAGTTATCAGACAGAAACTTTAAAATACTGTGCTTATTATGTTTAAAAAAATAAGATAGTTGAAGGACAGAACTGTTAAGAACCAAATATAATTCCAAAACAAATGTAATTCTCTAATTCTAAAATAATTTGAAAAAATTAAGTAAATACTCAGTGTTTTGAGTAAAACAATAAATAGAACCAACGAGAAAATTTGTAAACTAAATAACATCAGTAGAAAATATACAGACTAAAACTTAGAGAGAGTGAAGGATGGAATGTACAGAAATAAGCAAAGACCCTTGGAGACGGGGCATAATTTTAATATACATATAAGTGGGCTCTTAGAAGGAGAGGGAAGTCAAAATAGGGTAGAAGTAACGCTGGAGTTAATAGCTGAGAATTTTCTAAAAACTAATGAAAGGTGACATGTTATATATCAAGAAATGCTGTGAAACTCATGCTAAAAAAAAAAAAAATACAAGCAAAATCATACCCAATAAGGCAAAACGATGCTCCTAATAGTAGCCAAAAAAAAAAAAAAGTTGATTACCTTTAAAGTAAGAATAAACAAAGAAATGATTTCTCAAGAGAAATGGAAGCTGAAAAATAATCAACCATCTTCAACATGATGAAAGAAAATAACTGCCAGCTTAGAATTCTGTAACCAAGGAAAGGGTTCTTCAGAAAAGGATCCTTCAGGTGGTGAAAAAAGCTATTTTCAGATAAACAAATTAATAGAATTTGTTTCTAGCTGACCTGCACTAAAGGAAATACAAAACAGTCTTCAGAATGGAAGGAAATTATTCCATGCGGAAGCTTGGAGACACAGGAGAAAATGTAGATTGACAACAGTAAATATTGTGAATAAATGTTAAGACAGACTATTTAAGGGGCGCCTGGGTAGCACAGTCGTTAAGCGTCTGCCTTCGGCTCAGGGCGTGATCCCGGCGTTCCAGGATCGAGTCCCACATCGGGCTCTTCCGCTGGGAGCCTGCTTCTTCCTCTCCCACTCGCCCTGCTGTGTTCCCTCTCTCGCTGGCTGTCTCTCTGTCACATAAATAAATAAAATCTTTAAAAAAAAGACAGACTATTTAAAATGGTAGTAATTTCTTACTGGGATGAATATATGCATAAATTTAAAATATGTAATATTTGCACGTAAGTTAAGATAGTGGCCTCCTATGTAACCTCCAGTGAGCTCCTCCTTACATCCTCATCTTTAGGTAGTCCCCTGTGGCCAGCAACATATAGCAGAAGTTACAGTAGGTATATCACTTGCAAGATCAGTTTTTAGGGTAAAGGGAGTCAAAAGGTACAAACTTCCAGTTATAAAATAGGTAAGTCATGGGGATGTAAATATATAGCTAACAATACTGTATTGCATTTTTGAAAGTTGCTAAGAGTAAGAGTGGATCTTAAAAGTTCTCATCACAAGAAAAAAAATTTTGTAATAGGATGATAGAGGTTAACTAAGCTTACTGTGGTGATCATTTCACAACATAGACAAATATTGAATCATTATGTTTTACACCTGAAATTAATGTTATCTGTCAGTTGTACCTCATTAAAATAGAGAAGATCAGATTATAAAAGACACCTTGGCTCACACTTGGGTGCACATGCCCTCTTGCTCTCTCTCATTTCTCAGTCTGGGGGAGTCAACTGCATATTCAGGCAGCCTGTGGCAGGGCTCACATGGTAAGAAACTGAGATCCTTGACCAGTAGAGAGAAATGGAGGCCTGCTAACAACCATGTGAGTGAGCTTGGAAATGAATCCTCCAGTCTCATTCTGCTTTCATATAATTGAGGCCCCAGCCCACCCACAGCTTGACAGCAGTCTTTCACGAGACCCCAAGCCAGAACAACTCAGCTACGCCGCTCCACATTCTTGACCCTCAGCAACTATATGAAATAATGTTTACTCTGTTAAGTTGCTGAGTTTTGGGGTGATTTATTATGCAGCAATAGAAAACTGATAACTAATTTTGGTACCTGGAAGTAGTGTGCTGCCTTAACAAAATTTGAACTGTGGTGGTGGCTTTGGAACCAGGCAGGGGGTCGAAGTTTTAAGAACCTATAAGAGTATTAGTGAAAGCCTAAGGTGCCTTGAATAAATTGTTAGTAGAATTTTATTATTTTTTTTAAGATTATTCATTTATTTATTTGACAGAGAGGCAGCTAGAGAGGGAACACAAGCAGGGGGAGTGGGAGAGGGAGAAGCAGGCTTCCCACTGAGCAGGGAAGCCCGGTGCGGGGCTTGATCCCAGAACGCTGGGATCATGACCTGAGCCGAAGGCAGACGCTTAACAACCGAGCCACCCAGGCGCCCCCATTAGTAGAATTTTAGACTTTGAGGAGGCTGCCAGTGAGGACTTACGCGAAAGTGAAGAAAATCTTAACTGGAACCCAGAAGAAAGTGATCTTTGTTATAAGGTAGCAGAAAGTTAAGCAACATGTCAACTGCAGTAAATTGAAAGGTAAAAATATATCTGATAAGCTGAATGATCTGCCAGAACTGCCTGTTTTTTCTTGTGCTGCATATAATCAGAAGTAAGAAGGGAGAGAGAAACTAAAGAAAGGGCTGTTAAAAAGGAGCCAACACTTACTAGTTTTGAGGATTTCTGGCCTCTCCAGGTGACAAACAATGCTGAATGAGATATTCCCAAGCAAAGATGAAACTCCAGGCACTCTCAGGAAAGTGTGACCAAAAGTTAAAGCCATGGGTACAATTCTTTAAGACCTTAGAAAAATCAAAGGTGGTGCGTCACAATACTGTTCAGACAAAAAGCCCTTTAAAGAATTTTGGGGTATACTTTACACTTCGTTTCAATATGTGGCTTCTAAGAACAATACGGCTTCTAAGAAGCTTAAGAGCATTGGCCTTCAGTCTTCTCAGTATAAACCCAAGATAGGACATATCTAGAGGACATTTGTGGATGTGACTTTTTGTCTATGGAATGAGAGTCCAGTGAGATCCACTGGACACCTATGGTATTTTCAAGAACCACTACCATCTTGAACTACAGAGACAGTGTAAAATCAAAGAAGTTTCCTAGTCTTCTACAAGCAGGAGGCAGACTAAGAATTTACTCAACTGCAAACATGTGCTAATTTTCATGAAAATAGTATGATCTAGGAAGCAAAATCAAGTATTGTTAAGATTCATTTTCAGGTAAGGGCAGAATAAGCCCTAATCAAGGAACTTTAAGTATTTGCCCAGGTGAATTTCAGAATTTCTATGGACCTCTTTCCCCCATGCCCGTTTTAACAGGAATATCTAAAAAATTATCTTCTGCATGCCCCGCCATTTTGTTTTGAGCGTATGTGGGACAGAAAATTTATCCTGTAGTTCACAGAATTATAGATAAAGAGGAGCTATACTCAAGATGCTTAAGAAACTATATCCAAGGATCCTTATCTGTGCCTGGATCAGGTATAAATGATGAGTTTCTGAACTTGGAGCTAATGTTATAATGGGATGATACTAGTGGGGGCTTTGCAGGGAGTGAATGAATGTATTTTACATGTTGTGGAGAGGGACTTCGACTTGCTGGGAGCCAGAGACTGGACTGTGGTAGCCATCCTCAAAATGTTCCCCAGCGATCACCACCTCCTGGTATTCATACTCTTGTGTAATCTCCCACATTGTACCAGAGTTAGTCTGTGTGACCAGTAAAATATGACAGAAGTGATAATATGTTACTTCTGGGGTTAGTTTCTAAAAGATGTTGGTGGGGAGTGCTCTTTTGTATACTGTTGTGCATGCTGGCACGTGTTCTCTCTCTCTCTCTGTATCTGTTTCTCTCTCGGATCAATCACTATGAAGAAGCCATATTGCCATGCAGGCAGCATATAGAGGCACTCACATAATGAGGAGCTAAATTCTCTGCCAACAGCTGGAGAGGATCTGAGGACTGCCAACAACCACATGATTGAGCTTGGAAGCAGATTTGAACAATATGATTAAGCAGCATGACCTAATTGACATGCATTGCCGTTAGTAAATGCAGAGTACAAATTCTTCTTAAGTGGAATTTTTACCAAAGTTGACCATTTGCTGGGCCATCAAGCAAATTCCACTGTATTTCTAATAATGGAAATTATTAAGTATATTTTCTGTCCCCAGTGAAATTTAGAAGTCAGTAACAAAAAGGTAACTAGATTGTCTCCTAGCTATCTAGAAATGGAATAATATTCCTCTAAAGTAATCCTTAGGTCAAAGAAGAAATACAAAAATTTAAATTTAAACATTTAAATTTAAAAAAAATTTAAATTTAAACATTTAAAAAAATTTAAAATTAAACATTTTAAACTGAGTGATAATAACAATACAACATAAAAGAATGACTAAAGCCATTCTTACAAGGAATGTGATAGCTTAAATGCGTATGTTGGAAAAGAAGAAAGTCAAAATCTGTTGTCTCAAGAAGTTAAGAGAGGAAAAGGAAATTAAGCCTAATCAAGAAATAATAATAGGGGCGCCTGGGTGATACAGCAGTTAGGCGTCTGCCTTCGGCTCAGGCATGATCCCAGCGTTACGGGATCGAGCCCCACGTCAGGCTCCTCTGCTGGGAGCCTGCTTCTTCCTCTCCCACTCCCCCTGCTTGTGTTCCCTCTCTCACTGGCTGTCTCTATCTCTGTCAAATAAATAAATAAAATCTTTAAAAAAAAAAAGAAATAATAATAAAAAATAGACATTAATAAAGTAGAAAAAACCCTATATTAAATGACCAAAGTTGACTCAAAAAATGGTGAAGTTAGACCAGTAAAACAAACATGAGTCATGGCAAGACTGATCAAAAATAAATAATGCTGGGAGGCGGTGTCACAAAACTTTTTCTGGTAAAGGGCCAGATAGTAAATATTTATGAGCCAGGACAGTCTCTGTTGAAAGTATTCATCTCTGCTGTTTTGGGTACAGCCATAAATGATATATAAATGAATGGGCATGACTGTGTTTTAGTAAAATGTTATTTACCAAAATAGATGGCAAATCAAATGTAGCCTGTGGGTCATAGTTGGCCCATCCCTGATCTTGGCCCTGGTTAATTAATGCCTACCAACATCACAAAAAGAGGGGCAACTAGATATTATTTGCGTCTTATTTAGAATATATCACATCATCCATGAAGTAGTCTTACTAAATGCAAGAATAAAAAGATAGATGGTGGACTTTAAAGTTAAATGACATTTTAGAGATTTATCATTCATTGCAGTGCATGGGCTTTATTTGGATCCTGATTCAATAAAAATGAGATGCGGACAATTTGAATATTGACTGGATATTTGATATTAAGGGATTAGTTTTAATTTCGTTAGGTGTGATGTGGTATTGTGGTTCTGAGTCCTTGTTTTTGAAGAAATATATCTTGAAATAGTTTTGGATGTAATATTACATGTAGAATTTGTTTGTTATGTATTAACACCTATGATTTCATAGTTGTGTTATACTTCTGTACTTGTCTATTTTTTACCACTGGTAAGCATATTACTCAGTGCTGCAAAAACGAATATAGTTAACTCCTCAAAAATAGTAAATGTGTCCCATTAGGCCATGTCATCAAATTGTTTTAGAGTACCAGATTTCTTTAGAAATAACTTTGTTTCCAAAGGGAGAGAAGTAAGCACTTGGAATTAAGTAAAGTTTCTATGAAACTTTCATATGCAAATTTAATGACTACATTAGGTTTATCAATATATTTCATGACTTTCTACAAAATGCTCTCTAATATTCACAGCAAAATGAACAAACAAATTCTGTTTATTTTAATTCAATATAAATTTGTATTTCCCTCACTAATTTAGTAAGATGTTACATTCATTGTGGCCATCAATTAATGGAAATATTTTTATTTAGCCATATAGGGTTTTAAATTTTGGACAGGAAGCCAGATTTCATCTTATGCTTGCTCTTTGTTTATGACAATATAACACTATAATTCACTTAGAAAAAATGTTTTGGCAGTAACCTCTAATTCTGAAATGTAACTATTATGTCTGAATATTCATGTTCCAGTCTTATTTCAAATGTGTATTTTAATGGTCATAATAATTAGGTAAGTATAACTTTGTACCTTGTTTTTTATAAGCCATTCATAGCCATTATTTTAAATGGTTATTTTTAGTGCATTTTTAATAAGGTGGTAGACTTTATATAAACAGATACAAAGAAGATATTACATAAATAATCTATATACAACCATAATAACACTAATACATAAATATGCTAATTACTTTTTCTGCTGTGGAGCTACTGTATTCAAGCTTTAATTATTCATATAATATGGTTCTTTCAAGTAAAAATAGTTGGGAGGACAAACTCATATTTTCTTTAAAAAAACAGATTTTTTAATACACTGCTTTTGGAAGTAGTAAAATGTCTTATAATAGTAGTGTTTTGAGTACTGATGATGAGGGTTTTAATGATATAAGATATTGTTAGAGAAGGAAAAAAATGGTGAGAAAAATCCTGAAACCCAATAAAGTGGATTTTGAAATAATCTTGGGTTTTTTTTTCATTGTTTATAATGACTTTCTAATAGTTAAATCACTAGATTCTTTCCAGGAAAATATCTATTGGTGTTATGAAAATTCTCATTTTCTGAAAACGATGCTTATTTAGAAACATATATCAATATAACTAATAATGACGGATTTTCTTTTTTGTTATTTTATCCAGTTTTGTTATGCCATTACCTGCTCTCTTGTTGATCATTCCATTTTCCCCCCTAAAAATGAGGCCTGTAGGCACATCAGTTTTAGCAACCTACCAATGATTAGTATTAATATTATTTTAGGATTTTTACTCAGATATTGAGTCCCAGAGCAAAAATTTCTGATTGACAGGAATATTTGATTTCTGGTTTTCATACTTAAATATAGCTTCATGTGATCTTTTGCTACATTCTTAACCTCAAAATAAATAAGCATAAGAGATTTAAAGCAAATTTCATTAGTTAAGAGACAACTTATATATTAGTTTTTAAAATTAATAAAGAGCTAGAAAGTTGCAGGCTGTTGACCGTTTTAGAAATGTGAATATAACAAGTATAATTAAAAGAATATAAATGACAAAGAATTACAAAAATTAGTGTTGGATTGGATATTAAATGTTAGCAAAACTACATTTGAATTTTTTGAGCTAAAACAATTTCCCTGCAAGTGGAAGACAAATTTGTAAGGCCTTTACTGCACTGATGCTAAGCTTGTGAGTTACAGCAGTTATTTGGAGCCTCCCTTTAGCCATATTTGTCTAATGTATCACATATCAGGCTGATTACTATTTTCAGAAACAGTATTCATGACTGAAATCCTACAGTTAACCTTTAGAAGATCAAAAGGAAATATACTTATTTAAAAGGTGACCCTAATATATACATATTTTCTCTTTTCCTGCTTTGTTGCTTGCATGTTTAGCAGCTTTTTTTTTTTTTTCATTTGTTGCATAGAATTACTGAGAGTGTATTTAAAGGTCAAACAAAGTCATCTTAGGATGGAAAACTAACATATCAGTTACAGACCGCAGCTGAATGTTTTGGCAGCAGTAATTTGGAGTTATTTTAAAAGATTTATTTTAACATATAGAGTGATTTAACATAGTTAGCTATTGCTAACTGAAATTTTATAAAATTTATCATTTTTAAAGGTTTTCTGCTTGAGATCAAGTACTAAAAGCTAGAAATAGGTCTGGATCATCAATCAGAGCTGTATTTACATTGGGGGTAAACTTTCTCATTATAAATACTGAATGTATGCATTATTTATAGTATACCAAAATATCTTCATAGATGAGTAGAATGCCTTTCCAAACTATCTGTTAATGTTTAATATGATTATTCATGTTCTGTTAAATATTCCAAATATTTCCTAGCTTTTTCAACTATCTAGTATGTCTTATTTCATATTGACAGTTTTTAATTGTTTGTTTGTTTGTTTTGAGATCTGCAGTTTTTTTCTAAAGCCTCCTTAGAGAAATATATTGCTCTTAGAGACAGTGAAATATATTGAACTATAGCTAACACTGATTTGTTTTGGTTTTTAGGTGGTTGAACAGGGTATGTTTGTAAAGCACTGCAAAGTAGAAGTATATCTCACAGAATTGAAGCTCTGTGAAAATGGAAACATGAACAATGTTGTAACTCGAAGATTTAGCAAAGCTGACACAATAGGTAATGCAAAACCCTGTCTCTTTGTTGAACCATTGCTACTAGAAATTTACTTGTAATTCTATTTCTTATATGCTACTAGGATGATAACCTTTTTAAGGGTTTATACTTAAACATTATAGATTTTCAACCATGATGTGATATATCTTAGCCTAGAGTTGAATTATTTATCATGTTTAGATCTACTTAACATTATTAGATGAGTTTATTTACTTTTTTAAAAAATCAAATAATTATTGTTTTATTTGAGCATTTGAAAAAATTTGTGTGTTTGTAACCTGAGTATAAAGTAGAACTGTAAATAAAAATAAAAACTTGATTAAATGAAAACTTTTTCAGGTAATGTAATATAGATATCCATAATAGTAATAATAATGTTTCCCCTTCTTAGCATGGAAAATGGCAAACTTTTTATTTCCTTTTTTCCTGTTTATTCTCTGGACTCAATGCAAATTAAGTAGCTACTTAGACAAGGTAATAGGCTTAGCATTTTTATGTCAAATTGATTTTTTTCTATTTTAATGAGTAGGTTAGAAAATTAGAGTCTCAAATACAAACGTACCCAACTCCCACTGTATATTTATATATCTACATATACTTATATATTTATGTATCTACACATTTAAGTGCTTATTAAAAAATTTTTGTTGTATTTAAAAGCCACATTTTATTTTAAGATCAAGAATATGTTGAATGAAACATAATATAATAAAAAAAAGAGTATGTTGAATGAATGAGATGTTTTTTAAATAAGTGATTATGGATTTAATAACAGAATTTCAGTATTTTTTGATAAATCACAGCTCAAAATAAAAATTTAAGTTATTTTCAAATAAAGTTATTCGAAAACGAGATTAGTGGTAATAGCATTGATCTTGTTGGAAAATGTAAACAGACAGTGAAGACATAGCAGTTAATGCAGAACTTCTCACCAAGCAAAAAAATTAGCAAATTTATGTATAGCTTTCTTTGTTGAAACCAATCATTAAATATACTTTGGTTAAAAGTAAATAAGAATATTTACTTTTGACTTTCGTAAATATATTTGACTTTCACCACTTACCCGTTTCACAGCAGAAAATACTTATAAGCCTGTATTTTTCATGAAATAACATCATCATTCTTCAATACCCAGTGCTTGGTTAATCCTCGTGTTTTTACCAAATAGAATATTATGTATGAATTTTCTGTTTTCCCTCTCTTTATTTACCTAGAATGTTTATAAGTTTGCAGTGCAGTTTAGTAAACTCATCTTTCTAAGATGAATGCTTAAAATATTAAGAATTCCATGTATAAATGTCATTTTATTATATTAATGTATAGTTACTTAACTTTTGAATTTCTAGAATTGTGGAACATATTCAGGAAAATAAAACATTTCTACATACTAACAACTGAAAGTTTTCAGTATGTATAAAACTGCACTAATCAAAATATTAAACAATGCACAATAAGAATCATCTGTCCAACAAGGGTAGTCTGTTAAAATAAAATTGAAAACTAATGTCTGAAATGTTAAGCTAATTGGAGTATAAATGAGAAGCTACTTCTTAAAATACTTCAGACAGATAATGTTTTCTAGTTTTTGTAAATGTTATGTATTTCCTTTTCTCCTTAGCTAATTTCTATAGAAAAATTATGTATAAACATGAGATAATCAGAAATCTTATTTTAGAACATTAGTTCACCGAATAATATTTTTAACTCATTATATGAAGATCAGCTGGTTTAATTTCTGAATTCAAAACAGCATTACAGAGTTCTCATATTAAGTACTAAGTAAGAATTTGTGAAGGAGATAGGTAATTTATAAAGAATCTCTGCTTCAAAAAGTTTATAATTTACCTAGATTTTAATCAGCATGGTTTAAATTTACTAATTCTTTAAAAAGCTGCATACATTGGATATATACCTTAAAATTGTAAATGAACTGAATTTGTATACGGCTAAAGTTTGTTACTGAGTTAGAGCAATGTTTGTCAAGACTATGAGAGTTCATTACATATTTTGGGAGTAGAAAGAACGGAACATAAAATATCAGAATAGAAAATAGCAACACATACATGTATATTGGGTCACAATTTCTTACTGTATGTCTTAGTTTTTAAAAGTCTGACTGTAGTAGAGCAAGTTTGCTTTCTAAGCAAAAGGTTTTGCAAAAATTAAAATTAAAGTGGGAATTTTAGAGACTTCATGGTTACAGGTATCATAGTAGTTAGCCGTTGTGAAATACTATGTTTTTGGCACTTAGGAAGTTTCTTATTTAAACCTCAAAAATAACTGTATTGTCATTGGTTAGGGGATGAAGTCGAGCCTTAGGAAGGTTAAATAACGTACTTAGGTTCACCCTGGTTCCAAGTGAAAGAGTCTGTATTTGAGCTCTACACAGTCTCATCACTTAGTTTCCACCTTATACAATCTGTGCAAAAGTTAATTGGGCTGATTTTGTTTTTCTAAAGGAAGTGAGTATTGAAATAAAAAATTGGGATAATAAGGAGATATGGGATGTATATTTTTCCCTTGTGGTCTCATCTTGATTTAAAATGCTCCAAATACTTATGTACATAAAACTTAGCTGTATGCTATATAAATAGAAGAAATAGAAGCACCTGTTTTCTGTTTTTGCCAAATTAATAAAATGCCTCATTTTCAGCTAATGCTACCTACACTCGCTTATAATATAGTTACCATAGGCAGGATCTAAATACTTTACCTCATTCAGAGCCAAAATATCGTGCCTTTGAGTATTTTTCTCCTTAAATTGACATATTTGGATGTAGAACATGTTCCAATAAGAAATAAATATAAAATTTGGTTTTTTATGTTTTCTTTAAGGATACGCTGAAAAAATAATTTTTGTTATAAAATTTAGTGAAAAACGCTTTATGTTTATATAAAATTTATTAATAGAACTTTAACTTTCTTATTAAGTATTCTTACTAGAAATTTTGTCACAACAATTTTATTTTTATTATATGAGTTAATATTTTTCTACGTCCGTGAGCTTTTCATTAACTGCCTAATAGAGTCAGCTTCATTTATGGAAAAATCTACACACACTTTCAATACTTTGACATTCTCAACTCAAGTGATCTTAATCTGTATCCAACTTCAGGCATCACTTCCCTAGCTATACCCTAGCCTGTCATTATCTATAACTGCACCTGGCAGATCTCAGTTTGCGCATTCTGCTTTCTGGCTACTGTTACCCTGCTCGCATTCTCACTCGACCCTGCTACATCAGATATTCAAACCTACCACTCCCTTGGCACTGCTTCTATGATGGTCTCTAATTACTTCCACATTGATTAATCTAGTGGTAATTTCAGTCTTCCATTTTCTTAACCTGCCAGCAGAAATTAACATACTTATTCACTTTTCCATCTAGAGATAACTTCTTTTTATGTGGCTTCCATGGCACAAGTTTTCTCTGCCTGCCTCTTCTCGGAGAATCTGAAAACATACTCTTCATATTTCTGATCTCAAAACCTCAGGGTGTTGCCATGCTTAGTCCTTTAATTAGCTCTTTTCTTTGGTGATTTCCTTCTTTGCCCTAAACTTTCTGCGTATTGATATCTTTTGAATTTATATCTCCTGCCCAGATCTCTCCCTTAATTCCAGTTTCAATCATTCCATAGCTTCATTTCTGTCTGATAGGAATCTCAAGATATAACATGTATGAAACTAAAGTCCGTCCTTTCCCTCCAGAAACCTGCTACCTGTCGTTCTTCCCCATCTGAGTAATCACCACTTGTATTCTTTCAATTGCTCAGGCTAAAAACCTTGGTATCATTCAGATTTTTTGTTTCCTACCCTGCATGTAATCTAGCAGCATATCTTCTAAGCAGTTCTTCAAAATCTGTTCTCAGTCTGACCACTTAACATTGCTTCTCCCTTAGTTTTGATCGCTGCAGTAGCCTAGTCTCCTACCCTTGGTATCCTGCAGTTTTTCACTAGCAGCAAAAGTGAACTGTTAAAATGTCAGCTAGATCCTGCCACTTCTCTGCTCAAAACTCAATTGCTTTTCTTCTTACTCATAAAATAGAATACTTTCATAGCTCACAAGGTTCTATAAAGGTCTCATTTCCACCTTGCTCATTTCACTTCAGCCACATTCATGCACCATACTGTTCTAAAACATGCCAGATACATTCCCACCTCAGGGCCTTTTGCACTCCTTTCTTCTGCCTGTAATGCTCTTCCCCAATATGTGAGTAGCTTACAAAACTCAATGAAGAGGAAATTCCCATATATGTCTGTATGTATTGTATTATGTATGTAAATATCTGTGTATATTAATAGATGAGTGTCTGAAAGAAGAAATACCAAAATGTTAACAGTGGCTCTCTCTATAGGCATTTTATTTGTATTTGTATTTCCTGAATTTTTGCAATGAGCAGGAATTATTTATGCAATCAGGAAGAAAGTACTCATTTTTAATAGAAAGACTAAAATGACCTCCTTTCCTCAGCTTCTTCCTCTAGCCTCCTTCCTGCATAATGTTCTGTTTCTTGATCTGTGTGCTGGTTATATGGGTATGTCCACTTAGGAAATTTATCATTATATACTGATGACCTATGCATTTTTCTGCATACATTTACACTTCAATAAAAAGAACAAAAAAATTCACCAAAATAAAAAGCAGTACGGTTGTTAGTATAGTTTATGTAATTATTTAAATATTCTGGCTAATTTGTTCTTAAGTTTTCAGATACACTGTAAGATTTCCTATTTATTTAATGCCTTGATCAAAATCTCATTGACTGTGACTATTAAAGAACTTCAGCTGCTAAGTAGAGCATAAACAATATCATTAGACTAAATTTAATGATTAAGATTTCTTCAGAGAACATGTATTATTAGGTTTAGTATTTTAATATTTCTTTCCAAAACTAACCAGGTATTCTAAAATGTAGAAGTATTTTATGTTTCTTCGTATGTCATTAGGTATTTTACTGTTTTCTTGAGTCTAAGGGTAGGCAAGTTATTGACCAGAATTCAGTAGATTTAATAGTATTTTCTAATATCTCTTTCTCATGTTTAAAAATTTTAAAGAGTCCTTTAACTATGTGACACTGAAACTTAAATACATCTCTACTCTCAAATATGTGGGTACTCCTGTGTCTTATTTTATAGCAAGGTAAGCTGCTCCAGTTTAAAAAAAGACTTTTTTCCACTCAGATAAATGAGTTAGAAATAAGGAAAATATATGGTTTTATGTGAAAACAAATTTTTACCAATACAGACATCCCTCCAGAGAAGGCACTTTCCTTTGTGTCCATATATTCTGTTTAACTTTAGTTAACTATTCAAACTGTAAATAATATTCAATTTAATATAAATTATCCTAAAATTGGTTATATTACAGTTAAAAATATTTTCTATCTATAGTATCTTTGACTCATACTTTTTCTAAATCCAGCATATCATCAGAAAATATATTGAATTTATAGTGTGTAAAAAGTTAAAAGTCATCCTGTATAGTATAAATTATACTGTAGTGTTATGTGATTGAACTCTTCTCTCTTGCGAGATCTTAGTTTCCCCAAGTAATTATCTGTCAGAGTTATAACTACCCTTTTGTTCCTAAAAGGCACACTGGGTTGTCTTTATTGTTCTTCATATATGTCCTACATATTTGTTTACCTATTCTTGCTATTATATCAGTATTTTAAATTTAAATCAGGATTTTTATGCTGGTGAGCACTTAGCTCTATGTGGTATATTTAAAAATATTTATTATATTTACATATCTTTCCTCCTTAAATCTAGATACAATTGAAAAGGAAATAAGAAAAATCTTCAATATTCCAGATGAAAAGGAGACCAGATTGTGGAACAAATACATGAGTAATACATTTGAACCACTGAATAAACCAGACAGCACCATTCAGGATGCTGGTTTATACCAAGGACAGGTATTGTTGAACAATACTGTTTATTTTAAGCATACTATACTTGAAGCTTTTTGGAGTCACAAACTTTATGAATATCTTGACAATCTGTAATGGGTTCTGCTGTCTCTGGCTTCCTCTTTCTAACTCATCTCTTCCCTGTTCCTGCTGATCATTAGCAATAACTTCTGCTTCCCTCCTTGAGCTTGAGAGTAACCTACTTTTTAAAAAGAAATTGTTTTCCATCAATAAAACAGCTAATATAATAAGATGGGTCAGCAAACTTTCTGTAAAGAATCAAATAGTAAATATTTTTGGCTCTGTAGCCCATATGGTCTCTGTTACAACTATAACTCTTCCATTGTAGTAACACAAAAGTAGTCATGGAGGATATGTAAACAACAAGCTTTGTTTATAAAAGCAGTCAGTGAGCTAAGCGAGCTCTGGTTTGCCAGCCCCAGTAAGGTATCAACCCCCAATTTGGTCTTTTTTTTATAATACAATCCAAAGAAATGAATGTGTTAAGAAATGAAGACATTCATACATAATCAGCAAGTCCTACTGATTCTACCCTCTAAATATTTCTTGAATTAATCTCTCTATTCCATTCTCAGCTCTGTCTTTTAATAATGTCTTAACAGGTCCCTCTGCGTCTAGTCTTTTGTATTTCCATTCTCAGTCTTCCATATTTCTGTTAGAACACTCTTTCTAAAATGTAAACCTCGATGTTTCATTATTGTAAACCTTTGCTGGTTCCCTAACAGTTGTAGAATAAAGTCCAGGAACCTTAACACAGCATGCAAGTCAAGGTTTGACCTTTTGGCTAGACTTCCAGCATCTTTAGATTATCCTTGCCTCATGATTTATACTCTAACAATGCCAAGCTGAACTCCTTGTAGTTCCCTGAGCGTACTATATGCTGTTCCCAACTCCTGTGCTTTCATCTGTGTTATTCCATCTGCCTGTTGTACCCTTCTTCCCAATGCCTGCGTCCATCCAGCAAAAAGTCCTTTAAACATCAAAATATTCAAATTAATCATTCCATTCTATCATGTAGTCTAATCAGATCAGATTGTTCATTCATCAGATTCCAGCTCAAATGTCACATCATCTCTTCAACCTTTCCTGATATATTTTTCTCAATATCTATTTGAGGTATAGGAGTTTTCTACTTTGGAGAAAAAATTACTCCCTTAATTTCATAGTAATTTATGTATATGTCTTTTGTGTCATTCATTATGTACTTTATTTATATGTTGAGCTTCTCCACTAGACTTCGAGTTCCTTGTTTTAGTTGGACTTCATGTCTATTTATTTTTGTTTTTCTTTTTAGTACCTAACACAGAGCCTGGTCCTCCAATATACGGAGATTTTTATTTTGTTCTGTTTTATTAAAGATAATTATTGACAGGAGCGCCTGCGTGACTCAGTTAAGCATCTGACTTCGGCTCAGGTCGTGATCTCAGGGTCCTGATATCGAGCCCTGCATCTGGCTCCCTGCTCAGCGGGGAGTCTGCTTGTCCTTCTCCCTCTGCCCCTTCCCCTGTCTCTTTCTCTTTCGCTCTTTTTCTCTCTCTCAAATAAGTAAATAAAATATTTTTAAAAATTATTATTGACATCAGTATTATGATACAAGTTGTTAAAAAATCCAGAACAACTGAGGAAGTTAATTTGTAGTAAATGCCAACCATATGTCATGTATTCTATTAGGCTATAAAAACAGTGATTTTGAGACTTACTTTAACTATTATAGTCTTAAATGAAATCTTAGAAAAAGCAATATGTATTATAATCAAAATTTGAGTTAACCTGATTAAAGCTGGAGTAAGGAATTTAGAACTCTTATGGTTAGTCAACACCCCACCTTGTTAGCCAGCCAATTCCCTCTTTCACTCTTTAGTTACCATCTGTAGGTCTTGAGATGGTTCCAGGAGTGCAATTTGGAATACATAGAATCATTTCTTTAAAACTTTTCAGTGATCGACCTGGTTTTTATTCTTTGTAATGGTTTTTTTTCTATCTATCATGTACATTAGAAAACTGAGGCTTAGAGAATTTAAGTAATGTGATGTTCTTGATAGGAATGCATTTATCAGATTGCAGGTGATAGTAAATTATTTTAATAAGAAGAAGGTTAAATATCCTTACGAATGTTTGATCTTTTGAAGTAAGAATATTTCAAAGAACATGCTTTAAATTTACCAGATTTTAAACATTTATTTTCTGAGTGATGATAAAGGAACTAAACATTATTCTGGACTTTTTTTTTTTAAGATTTATTTATTTTAGAGAGAGAGAGCAAGAGCAAGCAGGGGGAGGGGCAGAAGAAGAGAGAGAGAGAATCTCCAGTAGACTCCCCACTAAGCTTAAAGCCCTACTCAGGGCTCACTCTCACAACCCTAAGATCATGACCTGAGCTGCAGTCAAGAGTCAGATGCTTAACCAACTGAGCCACCCGAGTGCCCCTGTCCTGGACTTTAAAATTTTTACTGAATTCGAAAGTAAAATGAACATCAGAAAGTAGAACAAAGATACTTTATTGAAGAGTTTCCCTCCCAAAATGGTGGTGGATATCTTTTCCTTCCCGTAGAGAGAGAGAGAGAGTGTGTGTGTGTACTCATTTAACTTAATTAAACTTGTTTCTAAAGATATTCTCATCTTGAAAGTTTTAACCATGAGCACAACTTTATTCAGAAAATAAGATATTTGAATAAAGGAGTGAATATTAACATTTCTGATAGCCTTCAACATTAATGTCTGTGATTGTAAAAAACATGAAATTTTAACTATACATACTATTAGGAATTTAAATGTAATGGTTCAACTTTATATATTTATTTGATTCTTCAGTTTTAGGGCCTTCCATTAAAAAGCAAACCATAAACAGTGATAGTAAATACATAACTTTGAAATGTTTTGTAACCGAAATCTTTCATATTATAAGTGATCTGTCTTCCAAATGACTATGAGGTTATATATATGCACATATATATACATAGTATGAAGTTTATATGTATATTTAAATTTGTAATGCTTTAAATGTACTTCAAGGCATGCTTTCTCTGTATATATGTAGTTCATATGTAGATGTCTTAATAAGTTGCAGTAATGGAAAACTCTTCAGGAGTTAAAAATCACTTACTAAATTGAATTTTATAAATCTATAAAAATATATATATGATTATATCAGAATGATATCAGAACATTGAGGAGAATGATGAATTATATGTGATAGGGAGAGGAATATGACAGGGAAGGATCAGGATAGTAAGTACACAGTGTTCTTATTCTTTATATGCTATGTATACTTCATACGTGTTCTTTGAATATAGGAAATACTAATTTGTTTTTCCTTTTTTATTTAAATTCAATTAATTAACATATAATGTGTTATTTTTTTCAGGGGTATGGGTCTGTGATTCATCAGTCCTATATAATAATACCCAGTGCTCATTACAACACATAATCCTCCCCAATGTCCATCACCCAGTTACCCCATCCTCTACTCCCCTCCCCTCCAGCAACCCTCAGTTTGTTTCCTATGATTGAGTCTCTTATGGTTTGTGTCCCTGTCTGATAACTTTAATATTTTAATTAGCATACTCTTTCAACAACCTGGTTCCATGAATTTTTCTGTTTATCAGTTTAATCATTCGTTATATGTGTTCTGAAACAGGCTTATATTTTACATGGTTAGGATCCAAATGCCAACTTATACATGGCCTGAAACATTCAGTCCACAAAAGTATTTTACCAAGAGTATGTAGAATAGGTTCAAAATTGAAACTTTAAGAAAGAGTTGAAAGTGAGTATCCAGGATGTTTTCAAATT
The DNA here is from genome assembly GCF_002007445.2 of Ailuropoda melanoleuca. Taxonomy (NCBI): domain Eukaryota; kingdom Metazoa; phylum Chordata; class Mammalia; order Carnivora; family Ursidae; genus Ailuropoda; species Ailuropoda melanoleuca. The sequence goes on from NC_048232.1 coordinate 38,484,679, forward strand.
TATAATCCCTTGCATTTACTTCGAGGTGTGTTTTTGTGTTATAGTTCTCCCATGGAAATTTGGTTATTAACTTCTTATTGACATTATCATGTATTTCTTTTGCTAATTTAGTTATTTTTGCTTAGTTTCTTTTCTTTGCACGGACTCACCCAAAGCAAAAACTGGAAGAAAGACTTTTTTAAACAAGAAGATAAGAGAAAGGATTCTGGTATTTTAGAATAAAGCATAGCTCTGCCTTGCCTTGTACTTTACATTTATTAGAGTTGCTGTCTGCCTTAACCATGCTGCAATAAGGGACCTGAATCTGATTCTCACAAATGTGGCTCTATCATTTATATATTAAAAGATTCTATACTTTACATAGTGATAATGTAAATAAAGGCAATTTTTAAAGCCCCAAATAAATTATGTGTAAACTGTAATTTGGAATTATCTCTGTCACTGTTTTTCAGATTTGCTTAATAATAGCTGGGATTATACATCAGTATTTTTAACAACTGTGACCATTTATTGAGCATTTGGGGTTTTTTGCATGGTGCTATGGTACAGCCTGCAAATAGAAAAGAAGTAGAAAATGTACTTCCTAAACTCAAGGAATTTATATTCTTATTTATATTGCCCAGCTTTGAAATCAAAATGCAAATACTTCTTCACCTTGTCTACTCTGTCCTTTAAATAATTCCAGATTTACTTGAGTTTCTTAGTGTATCCAGCTAATCTTCTAAAGCTATTTCAACTTCAGAGTTAAGGAAAAACACTCTTCTATTGTGTCATATTTACAGGTGTTAGTGATAGAACAGAAAAATGAAGATGGAACATGGCCAAGGGGTCCTTCTGCTCCTAAGTAAGTGCTCCCACTTTTTATGGCTGATTGTATGTTTTGAAGCCTTTGGTTTCAGATAACAAAATCCAGAATGATAGAAGATACCTAATTGTATGTTGCAAGTATATATACCTACTTTTATTTTTAAATTTTATTCTCAGTATAGAAGTTATCTAAATTTGCATTTAAATTAATATGCTATAATTTAAAAGCCTTCCAATTCAAATCTCTTTTAGAATAAGGTATAGTGTACATATATTGTAAATATTATGTTGCGTTGTCTAATACATCAAATCACTATTAAACATTTTGTTTAATATTTTTCAGGCTTTTTGTGTTTTTTTAAAGTATCTGTTTAAGAATAGCAAAATGAATCTGATGTGAAAGCAATATTTTTATTTATTTAAATGTTTTAAAATATAAAAGTACAAGTAGAGATAAAGGAGTATAAGAATTGCTTTTGATGGTAAATGAGGGATGAAAGAATTAGAAATCCTTTAACTTTTTTTTAATATGGTAAGAACACTTAACTTGAGATTACCCCCTTAACAAATTTTTAAGTGTACCATACAGTATCGTTAACTGTAGGCACATTGTTATACAGTAGATATCTAGAATCTATCCATTTATATAACTGAAACCTTATTTCTGTTGTGCAGTAGTTTCACATTTCTCCCTTCCCCTAGCCCCTGGCAGCCATCATTGTAGTCTCTGTTTCTATGAGTATTTGACTAGTTTAGATATTTCATATAAGTGGAATCATGCAGTTTTTGTCTTTCTGTGATTGGCTTATTTTATCTAATATAATATCCTCCAGGATCATCCATGTTATCACATATGGCAAGATCTCCTTCCTTAAAAAAGTCTTACTTTCTTAAAAAAAAAAAAAAAAAAAAGTCCGGATAATATTTCGTTGCATGTATATACATTTTCTTTATCCATTCATCCATCAGTGGACATTTAGGTTGTTTTTGTTTCCCTATCTTGGCTATTGTAAATTGTACTGCAGTGAACATGGGCATGTAGATAATCTCTTTGAGATGATTTCATTTCCTTTGGATATATACCCAGAAGTGAGATTTCTGGATTGTATGGTACTCCTATTTTTAATTTATTTAGGAACCTTCATACTGTTTCCCATAGCGGCTACATCATTATACATTTATACCAACAGTGTACAAGTGTTCCAGTTTCTGCACATCCTTGTGAGCACTTGTTATCTTTTGTTCTTTTGATAATAGCCAGCCTAACAGGTATGAGGTGATATCTCATTGTGGATTGATTTGCATTTCCTCAGTGATTACTGATGTTGAGCATCTGTACCTGTGGACCATTTGTGTGCCTTCTTTTTGAGAAATGTTTATTTCGGTCTTAGGCCCACATTTTAATCTGGTTATTTGGGTTTTTTGCCATTGAATTGTGGGAATTCCTTATATATTTTGGATATTAACCTCTTATCAAATACATAGTTCAAAGATTTAAAAGACCTGAATCTGTAAAACTCCTAGAAGACATGTTAGTGGGAAAGCATCATCATATCTGTCCAGGCAGTGATTTCTTGAATATGACACCAAAGCACAGGCAACGAGAGCAATAGACACATGGGACTATATCAGACTAAAAAGTTTATGCACAGTAAGGGAAACAATAAGCAGAGTGAAAACACAGCATACAGAATGGGAGAAAACATTTTTAATGGTTTTAGAATGATCGGATCTACACTCCATTATCAAAAACACTTAGTGCTAGTTGTACTTCAATTTCAGACTTTTCAAACCTTTGAAAAGTAATATGGTGCATATGCCACCTATTATTTTAATATATCTATAGAGTCCAGGGGGACTCTTTTAATCAAACGCATTAATCAGCAAATATTCACACTAAGTAGGATAAAGGACTATTAATAGTTTCATATCATTTTAGGCTAGGTTGCCCTCTAGTGAATTATAAAATAATTTTTTAAAATATTCAGAGCTTTTGGAATTTCAGATTTTCTGATAAGGGATTGTAAACCTATATTTTGAAAGCCTTAAAATAATGATTCTTGAATAAATTATTTCTTATTGCTAACCTAACAAATAAAAGAAAAATGATCTTTGAAATGGATGGCCACACTGAGCCGGCTTTGAGCGCTCTGCACACCAGGTCTCCTCCTCTTCCTGTTCTGGTTAGCTGTGGCAGCCATGAAGATCCTGAATGCCAAGGCCAAGGTAGCCCAAGCCCAGGAGGCACTGGCAGTTAACATCAGTGTGGCCCAGGGGCTGCAGGACATGCTGAGGACCAACTTGGGGCCTAAGGGCACTGTGAAGATGTTTGTTCTGGTACTGGAGACATCAAACTTACTGAAGATGGCAATGTGCTGCCTCATGAAATGCAAATTCAACACCCAACAGCCTCCTTAATAGCCAAAGTGGCAACAGCCCAGGATGACATAACTGGTGATGGTACCACTTCCAATGTCTTAAAAACTGGAGAGCTACTGAAACAGGTGGATCTCTACATTTCTGAAGGTCTTCATTCCAGTATAACAACAGAAGGACTTGAGGCTACAAAGGAAAAGGCACTCCAGTTTTTGAAACAAGTCAAAGTAAGCAGAGAAATGGACAGGGAAGCACTTATAAATGTGGCCAGAACATCTCTACCTCCTAAAGTACATGCTGAATTTGCTGATGTCTTAACAGAGGCTGTAGTGGACTCCATTTTGGTCATTAAAAAACAAGCTGAACCTACTGAACTCTTCATGTTTGAGATCATGGAAATGAAACAGAAATCTGAAACTGATAAAAGCTTAATCAGAAGTCTTGCTTTGGACCATGGGGTGCACATCCTGGTATGAAAAGAAAAAAAGAAGATGCATACATCCTCACGTGCAGTGTGTCATTAGAATATGAAAAAACAAGTGAATTCTGGCTTTTCTTTACAAGAGTTCAGAAGGAGGAGAGAAACTTGTAAAAGCTGAAAGAAAATTCATTGAAGATAGAGTTAAAAAATAATAGAACTGAAAAAGAAAGTCTGTGGAAAGTCTGTGTGATTCAGATAAGGGATTCATTCAAAAGGGAATTGACCCCTTTTCCTTAGATGCTCTTGCAGAGAGCTAAAAGGAGAAATATGGGAAGGCTGACTCTTGCTTGTGGTGGAGTAGCTCTAAATTCTTTTGACGGCCTGAATCCTGATTGTTTTGGACATGCAGGGCTTATCTGTGTGTATACATTGGGAGAAGAGATACCTTTATTGAAAAATAGAACAATCCTCATTCCATCATATTATTGGTCAAAGGAGCAAATAAGCACATACTCACTCAAATCAAAGATGCAATAAGGGATGGTTTGAGGGCTGCTAAAAATGCTATTGATGATAGTTGTGTAGTTCTAGGTGCTGGGGCAGTGGAGGTGGCAATAACAGAAGGCTTGATTAAATATAAGCGCAGTGTAAAAGTCAGGGCCCAACTTGGAGTTCAAGCGTTTGCTGATGCATTGCTCATTATTCCCAAGGTTCTTGCTCAGAACTGTGGTTTTGACCTTCAGGAAAACTAAAGTTCAAGCAGAGCATTCAGAATCAGGTCAACTTGTGGGTGTGGACTTGAACACAGGTGAGCGAATGGTAGCAGTTGATGTAGGCATATGGGATAACTCTTGTGTAAAGAATAGCTTTGCACAGTCCTGCACTGTGATTGCCATCAACATTCTCCTGGTTGATGAGATCATGAGAGCTGGAATGTCTTCTCGAAAAGGTTGTATTGAAGCTTCCCTTGTGTCATCTGAATCATGAAGACTCTACAGAGTGATCCTGAGAATAGCTCTGGAATTTTTGTCCAAGCTTCAAAAGATTTTCAAAAGCATTTTCTTTTCCCATATGAAAAAAAAGAGAGAACACTGACACTCAAATTCTGAAATTCTGAAATTATATTACAGTATTTTGAATTGTACTGCAACATACACATATTAAGTAGGCTGTTTTTACCCAACGAGCAGGATGTTTTGCTTTAGCTTCAATGTTATAAAAGTACCAAGTTAGATAAGTATGTTATCTACCTTGTTATTAAATGTTTCTTGAAAAACAAAACAACAAAAAAACTAAAATGCACCTTTAATGAGTGGTTCTCTATCCATTTTATCTTAGGTGAAGTTTTTTCATTTAAATATTTTTATGAGACTGTGCCTAAGTGTATTAATTACATTTATTATTACTCCATGTAGTAGGATATAAGGGTAGAACTTAGTGTAAGAAGATAATGAAAGCACATGGTAGAATCATGTAAATTTCTTGATTGATAAAGTTTTAGAAGTTAGAAATGTTTTCTTCGTGAGTATTTACTTTCAGTCTTTAGATCAGAATGACTTGTTTTTTTCTCGTTTATCTTTAGATTGTTATGTCCTTGTTAAAGCTTTAAATAATTTTTCAAATTTCAAAGTTGCTTGTGCCTTGAGAAGTACCTTGAGTTCCAAAGATTTAGAGATCTTTTCTACTTAAAATTATTTATTTTCACTTGAAAGATAAAACGTTATATATTTTCTTTTATCTTCTTCACTCTCTGCTAGCACAATACCATTTTTATTTACCTAAACAACTATAGTACTTGCTTCTGTAAGAGAAAACACAGTTTCTTACATAATACCTAACATCATACACGTGCAATAAATGTTGGTGAATGAAACTACTGCTAGAAATGTGCTGAAGTGTTTAAGAATTCCATTCTTCACTGAGTCTCCCAGAGTAACAGGAAACCCAAATTTCAAAGCAGAAAAGTTAAGTATCTCCTTACTATAAAAATGTTCCTAATACCATGTAATAGAATGTCATAAATTGCCCAGTGATAGTTTATTATAATACAAAAATAATTTTTTTTCGAAATTAGCATCAGTGTATGAAAAGACTTTCTAAAAACTAAGAATAAAAGGAAATTCTCAGCTAACTCAATAAAGTCTATATACCCAAAGTCTATAGCAAACATTATATTGGGAAATTTTGAACACAAACTAAATAGGATTGGGAGTTAAAAAAAAAAAAGAAAAAATTTACTACTTGCGTATGATACGGTCATTTACATAAAACCCAAAACCCATCTGCAGACTACTAAAACAGAATATTCAGCAAGATTCTCTTAAGACTAAATTTATAAAAAATTAAGGGCGTCTAGGTGGCTCAGTGGGTTAAGCATCTGCCTTCGGCTCAGGTCGTGATCCCAGGGTCCTGGGATCGAGCCCCATTCTAGTCCCCTGCTCAGTAGGGAGTGCTCTGCCCCTCATCCTACTCATGCATGTGCGCTCTCTCTCTCTCTCTCTCTCTCTCAAATAAATAAATAAAATCTTAAAATTATAAAAAATATGTTTTTATACCCAGAGGTCAGCAGCCTTTCTTTAAAAAAAAAAAAAAAGATAATATATTCAGCTTGAGGGCCATATGGTACCTGACTCAACTATAACTCCACCACTATAGCTGCTTTCAAGCTATGACATTATGTCACCAAATGGGTATGGCTGTGTTCCAGTAAAACTATTTACAAAAAAATGTGGCAAACTAGAATTAGCTTGTGAGCCGTAGATTCCTGACCCCTGCTATATACCATTAGTAACCCACTTAGAAAATAGCATAACAAAAATTAACTTGATTAGGAATGCATAAAATGTTCATGGGAAATAACTAACTTTATTAAAAGACAAAAGGTTATTATATACTAAATGCGTTAACCTAGTGATTCCTATTTCTCTAAATCTATCATGTTACTGTCTCCTATTAAAAATTCTATCCTTTTTTTGTTGTTGTTGAGAAACTTCACAAACTCATTCTAAAATTAACATTTACCAATAAAGGTCCAGGATTAGCTACGTCACTTTTAACAAAGAAGAGGAAGGAAGCACTGGACCTATTAGATAGTGAGGATTCCTACAAAGCTGTAATAATGAAAACAGTATGGTGCTAGCAAAAGAAAGACAAATACACTGGGATAATTTAATGAGCTCAAAACAAAACAACACATGTATATATGAGAACTTGATTAAGTGGCACCACTAGGCAGTGAGAAACAGGTTGTTTATTTTTTTTAAAGATTTTATTTATTTATTTGACAGAGAGAGAGACAGCCAACGAGAGAGGGAACACAAGCAGGGGGTGTGGGAGAGGAAGAAGCAGGCTCATAGCGGAGGAGCCCGATGTGGGGCTCGATCCCATAACGCTGGGATCACGCCCTGAGCTGAAGGCAGACGCTTAATCGCTGTGCCACCCAGGCGCCCCAAGAGAAACAGGTTGTTTAAAGCAGATAGGTGCTTAGATTTTATTAGGAGAACTACCTATTTGTAGGAAAAAAACAGGATCACTACCTTATACATGACACACTCACATAAAAAATGTAAAATTTGGGATGCCTGGGTGGCTCATTCTGTTGGGGGTCCACCTCTTAGTTTCAGCTCAGGTCATGATCTTGGAAGATGGGCCCTGAATTCGGCTGCTTACTCAGCAGGGAATCTGCAGAGTCTGCTTGAGGATTCTCTCCCTCTGCCCCTCCCCCCACTCATGTGCACCCACATGCACGCTTTCTCTCTAAAATAAGCAGATAAATCTTAAAAAAAAAAAAAAAGACGAAAGAAAAAAATAAAAGAAACATAAAAACTTTAAAGCTCATAAGAAACATCAGAGAATATATGTATTTTAGGGATCAGAGAACATAATGTGAAAATTAGTGGGTTTGATTACATCAGAATTATGTCTGTTATAGGAACCATACATGAAATAAATGGTCAAATGTCAGTTTTTTAATATCTAAAACCTACCTAAGAATAATACCTATAATGTAGAAAGAACTGCTATACGTTAATAGAAACAAAGCAGAAATCTTATAAAAAATAAAGGAAAGAGGGACATGTGGGTGACTCAGTCCGTTAAAAATCCAACTTTGGTTTTGGCTCAGATCATGATCTCAGGGCAGTGAGATTGAGCCCAACATGGGGCTCTCAGATTCTCTCCCCCTCTCTCTCTGCTCCCCCCTCCCCCAGAAAAAAGGAAAAAGAAAAATGAATAGTGGTATGCTGTAGGATGCCAGTGCAGCAGGTAGAAGTAACAATGGTGAGATGTTTAAAACTGGATAAGGTTAAAATATACAGTTGAGAGAAAAGAAAAAACAAAATGAGATTTTAATTCAGTATTACTTATGTAAATTTAAAACGACACATTACATGAAATATATTTAAGAACATAAAGAAAGCACTTATAGTAGAGGAAAATAGGAGTACAGATTAGAAAAAAAGGTTTAAGGATTTATCACTTCTTTTATTTATATGTTTATAAGTAAAGGAAGGATGCACATTATTTTTTCTGGATGAATGCCAGCTTAAAAAAGTGGTATTCTGTATATTTATTGAAGTCACCTTATAAGCACTTGTAACTTAGACAAATTCAACTCCAGCAGAGGGCTTGTAACCTTAGGCCCTCAAGAAAGAAATTTCAAAATATTAATATATAGAACATTCTGTTTTATAAACTCAAAATTGCTGTTTTATCTGTCAGGATACAATCCCTGGTCCTCAACATGGTATGAAGATGCTAGTTCTAATAAACATCACTAACCTGGGATTTGCCCAGTGCTCAGTGTTGCTTACTACATAACCAGTTCCTACACAGAGTATCAAAAGTTGAGGGGAAAATATTACAAGTTGTAACACGGTGATAGAAGAAGAATCACCTGTTGAGTTTGTTGAAAATGGTTTCCTAGGCCCTATCACCAGAATTTCTGATCTGGTAGCGCTGGGTGGAGTAGAGCTCCTGAATAAACTGTTCTAGGAAGTTCACAGGTGATTCTAATGCTTTTGGTCTTAGGATCACATTTTGAGAAATTTTGTAGGTAATGTTTCTTAATATTTACTGTGTTCACCGCCATAGAATGAACAGAATATAAAGATAAATCTTTGTGTTGGGCCCAGGAATCTGCATTTTTAGGTGCTGCTTTATGAACAAGAAAATACCAGTGTAGTAGGCATATGTATCCTGAAACAGAGGAATGTCCTGGGCCCAGTTTTAGCAGAATTGACACCATATATCCTCTACTAAAACTAAATTTTTGTGCTGCTTGATTGAGAAGAAATGCTAAATATTAAAAAATATTAAGGGTAAAATATAATTTTGTTTAAAACATGTAGCCCTGTAGTTATAAAAATGCATATATCCTGAAATAACCCAAAGTCTATGTTATAGATCTAAAACTACCTAAAAAATACTCAAGAGTTTGCTGTCTGTATTTTTCTGCTAGATACCAACATATGATTTGAAATTTACATGTTTATATTCATGTTATATTTTTAAAATACTCCAGTGCTTAGTTTTTTCAGAACTTGCATTTCTAATCTAGTTTTTCTAATTTCTTACAGCCTCTCAAAAACATAGTGTTTTGCAGTAATACCTTAGAAAAGTTTTAACCCAAGGTTTTCTGTTAAATTTGACCATTTATTTTCCAAAGATGTTGGCATCAGGTACATAGTGTAATTATTCAGTGGGAGATATATGGCTAGTTAAATCTTGTATTTCTAAAAAGTTATTTTAAAGTATTATAATTGTAAAAGCATAGAGGTTCCTAAAGAGAGGAAAAACCTAATCAATAGATTATACCCTTTACTTTCCAGTTTGTTGAATGTTAACATTTTATTCCTTAACTGTAGCTTCTGAGACACAACTCTATTGAATTTTGACTAAGTTGTACAATTAATTTTTTTCTGTATGGTTTTATTTAGGTATAGTTATTTCAAAGAATGGCTTTGAGATTATTAATATTACAGAAAAAATCGAAATTCCTCTTGTGAGAGTAGCACAAGAAGTGGATTTAATTCAGACATTTTCATTAATTGGTCAAAAATATTGACAGAAGACATGTGATTAAGTATCTGGTGAATAAAAGTTAAGGGTCATTGATGATTGTGAAAAGTCAGTTTTCATGGACTAGAAAACATCCAGAGAAGAATCCAAAATTAACTGCATAAGGCATGAGAGGCCAAAAATAATCAAATGGAAAACTAAGCTAGTAGTTCTTACTTCATTGTCTCTCTGCCATCTGTGTTGTTCCGATTAACAAAATTCCAAATTGGTGACTGAAACAGTAAGTATAAACTTAATCTGGTGCCGTATTAGTTTTTTTACAGCACGCTGTCCCTGAGTGCTCTGCTTGGCGAGAGGGAGCACTTTATAAGTAAAACTTCTGCATACTACTTTTTGCTCAAGATAAATAATAGAAACGTCTAGGTGACTCCACAGTATTCTGTTTTTGTTTTTTACACCATCTGCTTCAATACTTTATTTGCTTAAATACATTCAGAAAAATTTAATGTATACTTCTTTAGAATTTTTTAGAGCATGATTAAGCCCAATTTGCATGTATAATTAGAAGATTAACTGTATAGGGGCGCCTGGGTGGCACAGCGGTTAAGCGTCTGCCTTCGGCTCAGGGCGTGATCCCGACGTTATGGGATCCAGCCCCACGTCAGGCTCCTCTGCTGTGAGCCTGCTTCTTCCTCTCCCACTCCCCCTGCTTGTGTTCCCTCTCTCGCTGGCTGTCTCTATCTCTGTCGAATAAATAAATAAAATCTTAAAAAAAAAAAAAAAAGATGGTTAAAAAAAAAAAAAGAAGATGATGATTAACTGTATAAATGGATCCCGAAATGGTGCATAGACCTATTTGATTGAAAATTACTAAGATACATACTAGGAAACTCTTACTAAGTAAAGTATTGGTTTCATTTTAACAAATTGTACTGAGACTTTTTAAGTATTTACAAGCATGATAGTCTCTGCTTATTTGAAACAGTAGATTTGGTTATTGCAGTTTTTTGGTACTAAACAAGCTATATTTATCATAGTTCACAGAAAATGCACTCTCAGAGTTTCTATGAAAGTGTACAAATTTGTTACCAGTTTTAATCTTGTTCAAACATAAAGTCCGGGATTGAGTGATTTGAGTTTGTGGGAGTTGAGAGAATGGCTCATAAACCAGCTTTTGATTCCTTGTCATTTATATTCACATATTTTAAACTAATAACATGTGTTCAATTTAAAATGCAGTTTTATGAACCATAAATCTAGGGTAATATTCCAAAATCTATAATTTGTTGTATTTTTAAAGACATCTTGAATCTTCATAAATTTTCTTTCATAGTTTATATCACTTTATCTTGTTCTTATTATTTTTCTCCTTAAGAAAAAGATGTAGAATGACTTTCTCTGAGACTCTAAATTAAGTTAATGGAACAGCCCCAAACAAAACTGCCTAGGATGCAATTAAAGATAGGGAACCAGAGTTTGGAGAGTAATAACTGCAGATGTGGAGTTATCTTCCTAGAAGTGAGAAATGTAAGCATATGTGAATTATCTAATCGAAAATGTAAAGAATTATATACTAAATTTTAAAGAGTGTCCCTAAGTAATGACATAAAACAAAAAGATCAAGGAGAAAGAATAATCCTGAACATTCAGGAAAACTTGGAACCCATTATGTTGTAGAGGCCAAGGGAAAAGCTTTTAGAAGAAAGATAATGGTCAGCATTGCTAAATGATGCAGAGACTGGCGGGAGAACAGAAGAGATTCCATTTTTGACAAGTGGAAACTTTGTATTGAGAATGAGAAATAGATTATAGGAAAAGAGGAATTGAATAATCAGAAATGGAACAACTGGTATAGATCAGTCATCATGAAATGTAATGAAAGAAGAAAGAGAGGGTACTTGGTTGGAAAGGCAGGATTCCTAGAGAGGAAATGAAACTGCTTTACATATAAATTTTTTTGTTATTTGATTATATATGTTCTTTCCTAGGTATTTGTCACCCAAAGATAGGTATCATAATAATGTTAAAAGGAAGTTCCTTTGTGCTATTTACCAAATAAACTGCTTTTTTTCTGGTTAGGTTGGCTATCCAAACTCCAGATCCTTTTTGGAAATGCTTGTGCCTGCACATAAACACACTCCCCATGACTCTACTTTGAGGTTTCTCATTTTAATACTCATTAAGATCCTGAGTTTATATATACTCTCCTTTGAAATGCTGAAAATGCACATGGATTAAATAAATCTTTCCTTCATCTAAACACTGTACCAACTTTCTGTTGTGGAAAGATAATATATAATCTAGTACCTGTACCATGTCTCCAAGTTTTACCAAACAGAGCATGGTCACAGTTGAGTTCAATAACTAGTGTTAGAATTGATATTTAAAAGCCATATCCAGATTTAATTGAAGTTAGGAAATTTAGAGTTTATGTCATGCAGAAATGAATATAATTTAAGTTTACGGTTCTTATATAGATGCTTGATATGGCCACGTGCTCACAAATAATTATTGGATATTTTCCTTTTTTTCTTCTTTTTGTTCCCTGGTTTGATCCAAAAAGGATTTGAGCAATTTGCAGTAATACGGGTGAGTCAAGGTTAACTATATGAGTGGATACAGAAATCACTCAAATGTAAAATAAACCTAGTCACAGTAAGGTGAAACCAGAGGAGAAGTTAGCTGGCAGGAGCAAGTAAGGGCTTTTGAAGTTATCAAAATTGATCTGCAAATGTATGGGCTTGTTTTGGGTCCTGATTCAAATCAACCCACTAGGAAGAAAAGATACTTTTGAGACAATTGGGGAAAAAAGTGAACATGAACAGAGTATTCATTTGGGACTGACAGTGGTATCAAAAAAGATCTCTTACCTGTTAGGGATATATACTGTAATTTTTTGTTTGTTTCAGGTTTTTATTTAAATTCCAGTTATCATAAAGTATAATACTAGTTTCAGGAGTAGAATTCAGAGATTAATTGCTTACATGTAACACCCAGCGCTCATCGCAAGTGCCCTGCTTAATACCCATCACCCATTTAGCCCATCCAGCCACCCACCTTCCCTCCAGCAACAGTTTGTTCTCTGTATTTGTCTGTTTTATGGTTTGCCTTTCCCCCCCATGTTCATGTTATGTTTCTTAAATTCCACATATGAGTGAAATCATATGGTATTTGTCTTTCTCTGACTGACTATTTCACTTAGCATAATACCCTCTAGCTCCATCCACATCTTTGCAAATGACAAGATTTCATTCTTTTTTATGGCTGGGTAATATTCCATTATACACACACACACGTGAAATTATAAATGTCTGGGATTTGCTTTAAAATAGTCCAGCAAAAACATGGGAGGAGGAAGGTCGAGGGGACAAAGATAAAACAAAGTGGCAGGATGTTAATAATTTTTGAAGCCCAGTGTCTGGTACTGGGTACGTGAGGACTTATGTATGTTTGGAAATTTCTATAATAAGTTGAAAATGAAAATGGTTGCAGTTTTGGTACTGGGATTCATAATGGCTGAAGCAAAGTAATTTTATTTTTGTAAGTGGAATGTTTTATGTTATAAATACCATTGATAACAGTAAAATAAGGAACAAAAATAGAATTATGATAAGCAATTTATATATAAATTCTCTTAAACTCTCTTTCCTTTATCTTTAAATACCTAACATACTGCCTGGCATAGAAGAGGCAAACAGCAAATGCTTGTTGAACTGAACTAATCTATAATCTAACAACAGTAAAAGTGTTTTGTTTTTAAAGAGATTTAAATTTTTCTTTAAGAATTTATCTGTTAGAAATGGGTAGGTTTAAGGTTGGCCTCATTTTTCTTAAGATAATTCTTGTATAATGTTAGATCTTACAACATAGGGTGGTTTTATGTCATTTGAAAATACTTATACAGCTCTTTAATTGTTTTGCTGTGTCAGCATTCAGACTTAACATCTCTGTATTTTGGTTGCTCAATACAGTATTAGGTTTTCATGTAAGTTAATTATTCAGTTAATTTATCAAGAATATTCGGGGCGCCTGGGTGGCTCAGTCGTTAAGCGTCTGCCTTCGGCTCAGGGCATGATCCCGGAGTCGTGGGATCGAGCCCCACTTTGGGCTCCTCTGCTGGGAAGCCTGCTTCTTCCTCTCCCACTCCCCCTGCTTGTGTTCCCTTTCTCACTGGCTGTCTCTCTCTCTGTCAAATAAATAAATAAAATCTTTAAAAAAAAAATTTATGAAGAATATTCAGTTAGATTTTTCTGTCGAAGTACCAAGTTCAACTTACAGCCTTGAATTGTGTGCTTTTAATTGAAACACTGGAAATAGGGCAATTAAAATATTGCATTTTTCTGGCATGAAGTTTGATTTTCTGTTTTCATGAAATAATATCAGCCACATTGATGTTCTGTCTTATTTAAGAGATGGATCCCTACCTTATTACCTAGCCCAAACTAGCCAAAATCAGTTTAACACCTGATACCTGGCTTAGTATCTAGTCTATCTGGAATATCCTAAGTAATTTTTTTTCTCCCCTCTCCTTAAAAATCCACTTAAAAAATTACACTGAGAAACAGTGTAATTTCCAAGTTACATCAAAGAAATAAAGCTAAAGGGCTCCAGTTATAATCCATAGACTGACTAGTCAACCTCTGAATTAACTCCACAAATGTTAGCTAGATTGGGCTATGTGTAATCTAGGTCAGAAGTTGGAATCAGAATAGATAAGTGATCTGTTAACATTCATTCGTAATGTCTGTAACAGCATTTAAAAGGTGTTAATATACTTATGCTTTACCTGTGGACCATATCCATCCTTCTCTTTCAGATCATTATGGTATAAAGGACAGTCTCTCTACCAATGTTATTTATCCCAGTGCTCCCTAAACCTTGCTTTTTCTTTCATTATCTCCTCCCTCCTATCTATATATATAAACTCCTACCATACTGCCATACATATAGTAGACACTCACTTAACAGTAGTTCATTCTTTTTCTTTCTTTTCCAGTGTCATCTTCCCCTTAGCCTATAAATATAAATCTGTCCTGTCTTTAAAAACAAAAACAAAAAACCATAAACTTCCTCCAGATACCATTCTTTAGGGTTTTTTTTTTTTCCTTTGACAGCCAACTTTAAAAAGGCCATACTTATGCCTTACCACGCAGTCAGGATTTAACAGAGTCCTTATTTGACCTTTTTTAAATCCTAGTTTATGATCTTTCTTTAATACTTCTTGTTAACATCTCCTAAAGAGCTTCTCTTAATTTGAAGCCATTATTCAAGAACTGTTTACACTTCTCTGACTGATTCTCTGGCTGGCTGGTGCTCCACCTCTCTAGCAGTGCCATGTTTGCTTGTGCGGGTTGTGTGCTGCACAGCTCTTGGGCATCTTCCACGTTGTAATCTACTTGAAAGGCCCTCCTTGATACTGTGCAGTGTACAACTTCACTGACTGTATGCAACAGCTTTGCTCACAACTTAAATGCATTGGTATTTCACAAATTTTCATCTCATGACCTCTCCTTTCATACCATAAGAGGTTCACAGTGGATGGACTGTATGCTAATTCTGTTCCTCAGTCAAACTGACAGAAATAAGCCATTCTATTTTTCTAGACAAAAACTCTCTTCTGAATTCCAGATTTTTTTCTAAATGTCATGTAGGATTTTCCATGTAAGATTCAGCTAAAATCTTTTTTACCTTACCTTCTCCCATTCCTTCAACCTAATATGTATCCATATCCTGTACACCCTATTTTAGGTACCAACTCAGAGCCATCTTGAGTTCCTCCTTCAGCCTCATTCTTTTTTCATCTAGTTGATTAGCAGTCTTGCAGATGCTACTTCCTAAACCTGAAGTTTTCAGATGTCTTGATCTTGGTACCCCTTTACGTTCTTAAAAATTATTTTTTTAAAGATTTATTTATTTGTGACAGAACCCAAAGAACTTCTTTTAGTGGACTAGAAATCAAAAATAAAATTTTAAATATTTGTTTATAAATGATACTAAAACCATTATATTTTTACATAAATAATATTTTTATGAAAAATAACCTTCAAAACAAAAAAATGCACTGAGAAGAGTAGAACTGTTTTACATTTTTGAAATTTCTTTAATACCTGATTAAACAGAAGACAGCTAAATTCTCATATGTGCTTCTGCATTCAGTTTATTGTGATATATTGTTTGGATTGAAGTGCATAAAGAAAACTCAGTTTCTCACAGATACATAATTAAAACAGACAGGTATTTTCAGATAATTGATAACCACATCAGAACTTGACCGGGGGTGGGTTAATGATGAAAATTGAATTGCATTGTGGGATCTGAAACCACGTCAATGAACTTGTAATACTATTATGTTAAAATCTATCATGTCTAACTTGATGCAGTTGGAAAATACTGATTCACTGAGTTATGCAGATATTCCAAATATTGGCATATTTCATCATACAATATTTTTTAATCACATTTGTTAAAACATCACCAATCTTACAAGGAAAGTCTTTAAGTAATGGGGAGCTATCAAGCCTCACAGTGGCAAAGTCAAGTTTTCCAGAACTGTTTTTTTGTTTGATCACTTGAATGTTATCATTGGCAATGAATACTTTCAGTTTTTTTCCTTGAAGTTACAGGCTCCCTTTATTCATTTTTGAGAAGATGTCTGCCAGATAGCCTTTTATGTGGAAGAGTGGTACAGTGAAAAGAGGGGCTAGTTCTGCTTGAAATTTGAATAATTACACAAGTCTTCTTCTAATGACAGTCATCCATATAGAATGGATGTGCTTTTGCAAACTTCCCAGTTTGTCACATAATATTAAAAAGAAGTGTATTTAAGGGTCAAGATTTAATAAAATCAATATTTTTTATCTTCTCAACATGGATATTCTTTTTTTTTTTAAGATTTTTATTTATTTATTTGACAGAGAGAGAGACAGCCAGCGAGAGAGGGAACACAAGCAGGGGGAGTGGGAGAGGAAGAAGCAGGCTCATAGCGGAGGAGCCCGATGTGGGGCTTGATCCCGGAACGCCGGGATCACGCCCTGAGCCGAAGGCAGACACTTAACCGCTGTGCCACCCAGGCGCCCCTCAACATGGATATTCTTAAGTGAAACTGTTTTCCACTTCAAGGAGGCAGTAAAGAATACAAGGACTCTAGTATATAATTTGGTGCTACTGCTTTAACTCATGCTAGAGAATCAGCAGTTTTGCCCACCATTGTTTTTGCACTATCGTTGCAAATATCCACCCAGTGAAAAGGTCAAATAACACTTAAATAACCCCTGTTATTATGAAAATGCTTTTGACCTCATAGATGGGCATGCTGAAAGAATCGTGGGACCTCTAAGGGTCCACTGACTTTTCTTTGAGAACCACTTCCTAAACATCCCAGACATATGCCCTTGCCCACCCTGTGTTCTTTGCCCCAGCCTTTATTAATTTTGTTAATCTGGTCTCCTAAATGATCTCTCAGTCTCCTTTCTCTTTCTCAAGAATTACCTTTCTACAATACGAATTTGTGTAGGTACCCTTTTAAACTCTTTCAACATGCCCAGCACAAGGGAATAAGATATAATAAATTCCCTTATAAAACATAAAAGTCCTTTATTATTGTGCCTAGCTTATTAACTTCTGTTCCTGTCATTACATACTTCCTACTCTTTAAGCTGAACTGAATTTATTGATAATTCCCTAAACACATCATTGTTTTTACAGTCCCATACCTTTGCATGTGTCTTTCCAGTTTCCACCTATCCCTCCGACTCTGCGCATCATTTTAAATCACCTCGTGTTACCACCGACAAAATTTTATATTTTATTATAGTTTTAAAATTTCTACAGGACTTACACTGTTTTGTAGTTATTTTACTTATGTATTTTTTCTTACATTAGACTGTGAGCTGTTTGAGGTCAGGAACTATGTCTGTCTTTGTATTCCTAGTACTTACCAAGGGCAAGGCATATAGTAGTCATTTAATAAATGTTCGAGTATTTCAGTGAATTTCATGGAAACTTCTAATACTATCCTTGGATAGAATTGCTAATGAATAGTAAAAAGGCCACAAATGGGGAGGAAAAGGAAATATATATATATATGCGTGCCTCAGCCACTTTATTGGATAAGGTAATGAATCTTTATTTCCATAAATTTGAGTATAATTAAAATTCAGGAGAACATTTCAGTTTATTTCTGTTTCTCAAAAGTGAAGTGAATTAAATTGTAGCTAAACGGATCACATTTTGAAAAATTAATCTCCTTAATTCATTATAACTTCATCTCTAATAAATTTGGGGGTTTTTTCCTTTGATAATTTAGCATTCTTGACATGAAGGCAAAAATGCCAGGATACTTCTGTATTTCTATTAATATTTAAAAACTAGTACCTTAAAATATTAAGATAACCTTTTAAATGTCCTCTACATTGTTTTATATTAAAACTTGGTTGATTGTGTCTTATGTTTGAACTTAGCACAGTAAAATAAGATCTTCTGTCAGAAAGGCATCTAAATAGAGGTCTTTCTTAGTATAATCTGCCTATATACAACCTGTATCAACAACAAGAAACTCCTTTAATAAAAATAAAAATTTTTTACCAAGATTTCATAATGTATAAAACTTTCAAAAGTTAAATAAAAATTTTTATGTGTAAGAAATGTTATTGCCCACCATATATTCTGCATAATGCATTAGTATGTAGATTAGGTGAAATCCAAATCACCTAAAATTCGTATACTTCAAGCACATTTTGTAGATAATACTTTCATGCCCATTGACCATTTCACTGTTTATTAGCACCTGATTAAGGGAAATAAAATAATTTTTTAGAACTAATCACTTTGGGCCTAACTTAGAGTTTATGATGAACCAGTTACTAGACTGACAGCTTTTTATAGCCCATGGGCTAGATGTTGCCTAGTAAATTAAAATTGTTTACAAAATTACAAGGGAAATTAAATCTTTAAGAGACCTGTTAAGTATTTTAAAGTAATCATTCCTATGTAATGAGTTTGTTGATTATAAATCATACCCTTAAAGCATATTGGTTGATTAAAAGCCATTAGTAATTGAAATCTCTCCAAAAAGATTCTGAATTAGTGAGGTGTGTAATATATATAGTCAGACGTATGTCTTTTCAGTTTTTGCAGCGATAACTTTGACCAAAAATTACTTCTTGGGACTATGTTTTGAATTCTTTTATGCTAATGTATCCCTGTTGCCTTACATTTTAAAGAATTGGTAAATCCTCAGATCTCTGTGACAGTGTTGGGTGTTAAGTAGAATGCAATGGTACCTACTGAGATACAAATTGGATTTCCTTTACATGCTTCCTTTAAAAAATTGGTATTTTAATTCCACCGATTTAAGGAAATTATTGTTTGTAAAATATTGAAAATGGTTACCTGAACTCAGAAATGGGTATATTGAGTCAATAGATTTATAGGAATAATAAATATCAAGTTGTGTATTAAATTTGATAAATTTCTTTTGAAAATAGTTCCTTTTTGTACTATTATTTTTATATGAAAAAAATATATAGGAAATAGAAAAACAAAGGATATATAGTGATTTTGCTCATGAATCTGTTTTCCAGCATTCATTACTACATACATTGTCATCTGTTCTTTTCTTTATTTCATAATTAATTTCAAAATTCAGCATTTTTTTATCTAATTTAACATTTTCATATTTTTAAAGGTCCCCAGGTGCATCCAATTTTTCAGCTTTACCAAAGATCTCTCCTTCATCTCTGTCAAATAATTATAACAACATCAACAACAGAAAGTAAGCACTGAATCTTAAAAACTCTTTGTTTAATTGATCGCCCTATTGTGGTTGCAAAAAATCTCTTGTATCTAAAACTTAGGATAAAAGTCTTAATGCATTAAAATTGAATTTTTTAAAAATTACAGATCAGTTCTTCTAGGAGTAACTTTAAGAAAGCACAGCTATAAACTTCTTGATTTAATACATATCCTATAATAATCCACTAAAAGAGAAATAAAGTCAGAATTTTACTTTTTAAACACTAACTATTGAAAATATATAGAGAAGTCTGTTAGAACTCAATTTTTTAGGAAGGGTATGAATTTCAGATGTCATTTGAGAACGAGATATATAATCACCTACAATATGTAGTTTTTTTCTTAAAGTATATATCAGTGATTCTCATACAAAATATTTATGTTTATCAAAAAGGCAATCACTTTTTCTTTAAAAAGTTTGGAGAAACAATTCCCTTCCCCCATCATGAATAATATTCAGAATCTTGAAATTTATAAAAGTTATATGAAAGTGTATGCTATATTGCCATAAGAAAAAAGTTGTTAAAAATCACTTGGGCTTCACTGTAATGTCTGACATGGGTATATTACCTTGAAAATTGTCATGGTTTTTATTTTTTTGAAAAGGATAAAAAGAAAGCTTTTATTATTTGTGATTAGCCCAGTCAAATTAGGGGAAGAACTTTAATCTAGAGACGATTACCCATTTATTATTTCTTGAATATATATATTACATTGTGGTTTATTTTTTAGGTTAACTGTATGTAGTTAAATATTTGTACTACTTGTCCAGTTCATAAATGGCATCTGATTTCCTAGAGTAAATTTGAAAAGACTAAGGCTATTTGTGAAAAAATTTTTAAAATAGCATCATTAATTGAATTTGTTGGTTTAATTTATTTTCCCTTAAAATTCATATCTGGGTGGGGAGAGGGCTTGACAAAATGATTTTAATGTACATCTAGATTATAAATTTGTAAGAATAGCCGAAATAATTTGGAAAGGAAAATCAGAAAGGATTAATCCTGCTAAATATCACAACCTGTTGTAAAGATAATAAGAATTCAAACAGCGTAGTAGTGACCCAAGAATACATCTACAGATCAGTGAAATAGAAAAGACAGTCAGAAACAGCCCTTTAAACATAAAAGAATTTAATGTGATCAGAAAGCATTGTAGACTAATGGAGAATGAGCAGATTATCCAGGAAATTTTGTTGGGAAAATTGGATCACTATTGAGAATTTCTCTTTAAAACTTTATATTAAATTGACTTTTTAATTGTTAGGCCTATAAAAATTGAAAAGCAAATAAATGGAAAAAAATACTTGCTACAAATGACAAAGGATAAATATTCCTAATATATCAAAGTCAAAAAGATCAGTGAGAAATTTTCTAAGACAAGTAGAAAAATGGGCAAATGATGTGGCTGGCAATAGAAGTAAAATAATTAAAATACATAAACATTTTATTTTATTTTATTTTTTTAAAGATTTTATTTATTTATTTATTCGACAGAGATAGAGACAGCCAGCGAGAGAGGGAACACAAGCAGGGGGTGGGAGAGGAAGAAGCAGGCTCATAGCGGAGAAGCCTGATGTGGGGCTCGATCCCATAATGCCAGGATCACGCCCTGAGCTGAAGGCAGACGACCAACCGCTGTGCCACCCAGGCGCCCCAATACATAAACATTTTAAATACCCAAATTCACAACTAACTAGAGATGTGTAAATTAAAACCATAAAAAAAAAACTCCATCCACTTCTCTCTACCTCAACTCACTGGGAAGAATTAAGAAATGATACTTATTCTTGCAAGGATTTTGTTTGAGTGGTTGGAGTATTAGTCCAACTTTTCTAGAAAAGAATTTACCATGTATGTCAAAAAGATTTAAAGCATTAAGTCCCCTATTTTAGTAATTTATCATTATAGTGTAATAGTGAAATATCAAAGATGCTATGACTATCCAAAATTGAAATGTACTACGTTCTTTACCTCTTAAAAATGTATGTCCACAGGCCAAAAATTGAAAGGAAATATCCCTATAATCTGGTTTGTATTTTATATGGTATCTTTTAACTAAATTCATCAAAAATAATTTTTTCATGGGAGATAAAATACTTCTTGTGTTTCTACCAATTGCAGATGCTCCCACATTTACTATAAAAGAATTCAGTTCCAGGTATAACATGTATTTATAGTTATTCTTGGCGAAATTTTTAACATTGTATGTAGACTGCATTGAACATAGACTGTATTTTGACCTTTTGACTGGAGTCGTCATATTAGTATATGTGGTCTGGTGTGTTTCTGTTTTTGTCTTCTTTCCCTCCCATGGTAAAAATATGATAGTATAACTGGATCTTAAAACCTCTGACTGCAGAAGATACTGAGAGAGGAATTGGAGTATTTTCTTAAGTCTGAAATATGTTTAACGATTCTACTTCTATGGCTAGATTATATTTTTAGCTATTTATATTTGTTTATTTTAGGCACTAAAATAGTCCTTTCATAATAGGAAATTTTTATAGCAAATAGCTACTGAAGTACCACCATGCTTAAAAGTAAAGCTTTAAACGTAAAGCTTACCTTTCTTAGTGAGGAACAAAATTCAAACATTTGTAAAACGGAAAGTTTTTTTAAATTTGAATTTGAATTAACATTTTAATTATTTTGAATTTGAATTAATCTGAATTTGAATTAATATTTGGATTAATATAATAATTATCTAAATTATTTCACATAAAATTTATTTCTTTCCATTCAACTTGTAGAAATAAGTTGAAACTTAAGACTTTGTATGGAAGTAGCATACTTACTTTCAAGTATGTAAAATGGGATGACCTTTTTTAAAAGTACATTTTTAAAACGTCATGTGTGTGGAGGTATTCTACAAGTACCAAAGTATATACAAAAATCAGTAGTTATGACTTACAAGTTTATATGAAATTATCTACAAATTCAAGACTTGAATTAAACTGATACATTACTAAGATAAAAAGTTTTCATTTCCATAAATAAGGGTATTAGTCATAAAGATAATAACAAAGTATCCTTGTAATTATTTCATATAAATTTAATAAAGCTTTTACTGAAGACAAATATGAAGAATCAGTTGTTTACCCTGATATTATCCTAATTTTACTTGCTAGTCTATACAGTATTTGTTTTTGCCTCAATTATAATTTAAGTTCATTTTTAATATGCACCAATTTCTTTCTCTTTTTGTTCCCTGCATTTTTCTGTCTTGCTACATTTGCTTTGATATAACACTGCCTTTAAAAACTCTTTTTAATGTATGTATTGTCACAACTTTTGGCATTACACATCAGAGCAGATTTCTATTTTTATGTTAATTCATTTAAAGCTCTTTTATTTGAAATGGAAATGACTCCCTGTAAAAGATTAAAGTATGAAAAAGAACTTGATTTTGGAAACTGCCAGAGCTAGCCAGCCATATGGCTCTTTGCAAGTTACTTGCTGAAAGCATCATTCATTAACTGCAAAATGAGCATTATTAGAGTTACGAGGATTAATTATAGATTTATAATACTTTTTCGATGTCAAATATAAGTGCTAATTGAAAAGTCAGTCTCAAATTTGTATAGAAGAGAAGGGCTCAATTTTACCAAAAAATATGTTACTTTTTTCAGTGTATCTTCATTTAGGGTGATAGATTTATAATACAGAATTAATGTAGTATAATACTAAAATTCCCATTAAGATTACAGGCGTACTTATATATTTTTGCAAATAGGCACAGCCATAGAGGATAAGGACTAGCTTACCACCTTTAGGAAGAAAATAGTCATAGGCCTAGGTTTCTATGTACTTTGTTGAAGCATTTTAACAACTCCTGGTTTTGGTATTTTCCATGACTTACCTTAATACTTGATTTAGGAAGCACATAATGTGTTATAAGTGGCCAATCAATATAGTATTAAAATATTTTAAATTTATCAGTTTTTGTTATCATTGAGCATCTAGACTGTCTCAGTCTTTGGGCAAGGCTTATATTTACTCTGTCACTTAAACTGAAATGTAGATATCCTTTAAGATTCAAATTTTAAAAGACAAAACAAAAAAAACTGTTTTGAAAGTAAGTTTTTATTCATTTCTCAGTAAATAAAAATCCTTGTCCCAGCAAATTCCATCCTTGGTGCTGCTAAGAAGAGGAGAGCTTCCAGCATCCATTTGTGTTACTTGTGGCAGAGACAGATATCTGAATATATACTTAAGGAATGAGCATGTAAATGTGCTTTTTTTAGTCTTTTCACTTGCGCGCGCACGTGCGCGCGCGCGTGTGTGTGTGTGTCTGGCTGTCTAGGCATGAGCATGCATTTGAGCATACTTCCCTGTGTACTTGGCTCAAATTTTATTATAATTTTATATCTGGAATATGTTTGTTAATGTGGAGAATGTGTAGAAAATGCAGGCCTTTCATTTTTTGTATGTAGAGACCTTGATTTTTAGTCCTCCTTATAGGAATAAAAGAAAAACAGAATTTAGCTTTTTGTTACATGTCCTCAAAGTTAGATTCAAGAATCCAGTAATCAATCACTGAGTGAACATATATTGAATTGTTAATAGATGTCTTACATTTTAGTAGTTACTGGGAATATCAAATATGAATCATAAAGTTAGTGATCTGCCAGAACAAAAGATGCTGGAGTCTAGCTTGAGTATTTTTTGTGTGAGATAAATATATATATATATATTTATTTATCTTTTTTTTTTTTTTCCTTTTAAGTATCAGGATGTTTTGCTTTTTGCTTTTTTGAATCTGGGAACTGGTCTTTTTGTTTGTGTTGGGGGTATGTTCTTAAAAATGTAAAAATAAGGTTAGAGAAAAGCAAGAAAAAAAAAAAAAGGTTAGCATTGTGTGTGTAGTTTTGGGTTGAGGTAGTTTTACCTGTGTAGCTTGTTGAGGTGTGTGAGTGTGTGTTTACTAAAGGCTTTGTTATAACTGGCAGTAGTACAGTACTCTTAAACTGTTATAATAATAAAGTGAAAGTATAGAAGCTACAATAGAAAGTATTTGAAATTATAAGTAAAAAATATTTTTTAAAAAGAATACCAGGAATAAATTGTAGCCAATTGAGATTATCAGGGTTACTGATTTCTCATGTTTATTTGTAACACTCTGTTCTTTTATTTGAATCGTGATTTGCTTTTAGCATGACCTTGATTCTCATTCAGGTTTGTTCTCATGAAAAAAAAAAATGATTGAAAGTATGGTTTTGAATTATATCTGAAGTGTCCATTGTAAATATTTTATAAGATAACCTATTAAAAATTAAGGGAGAATCCATCCTTTTCCACAAAATTATTGTTTTTATTACATATAGAAAGAAAGAAGGATTATTTAACTTATTGACTTTTCTTCTTTCTAAAATTATTCTGATTCTCTGTTTGAAAATTATATAGCTTTTTTTTAATATTAATATTTATTGTGCTGATAGTCCAAATTATCCTAAGGTTATATTCATCTAGGTAAATAAACTGCATTATTC
Organism: Ailuropoda melanoleuca; assembly: GCF_002007445.2. NCBI lineage: Eukaryota > Metazoa > Chordata > Mammalia > Carnivora > Ursidae > Ailuropoda > Ailuropoda melanoleuca. The sequence continues at coordinate 38,509,584 of NC_048232.1, forward strand.
TAACAAACTGGAAAAAAGAAAAGGCAAATCCTGGAATGTACTTGCTTAGAATCATTTCATTTTTGCAGCCCCGATCACCCCAGGCTTTTTTCCGCATTTGAATACTAGATTTTGCTGGCCTAGCATAGAAACTATAAATAGAATCTTTAGTGCATCAAACCAGTGATGTCACAGAGGTCTTGGAAATCTCTGCTCTCACCTGTAACTAAAGTACAACTCCTCCTGTTTCTACTGTTCTCATTCTATTACAGTAGCAGGATGTAAAAGGGACATAAATGAGATGATTTATTGCTGCGGGTGGTGTTTAAAATCTGGATGTTTTAAATTTAATGGAGCAGTGAAGAGTGGAGCAAGCTGTGGAGCTGCTCCAGCTAATCAACGGTAGAAAGATATAATAGTGGTTTATATTGGTTGGTGTGGCATATGTATGCAGTGATTTTGTTAATTGGATGAGGAGTATCTTAATTAAAGGGGTTATTTTGATTTAGTTTCATGTCTTTAAAAGTACAAGTTAATTTTTTTAGTAAAAAAGTTTAATGACTGACTACCTATCTCAAATAGGTTTGAAGTACTCTGTTCAAATAACTATATTGTAATAATCAGCTGCATTATAAAAAATATTCTTTGTTTTCTTCCAGTGTGAAAAACTCAAATTATTGTCTCCCATCATATACTGCTTATAAGAACTATGATTATTCAGAACCTGGAAGAAACAATGAACAGCCAGGCCTCTGTGGCCTAAGTAACTTGGGAAATACGTGTTTCATGAACTCAGCTATTCAGGTAGGTCTTTCCAAAGTGAAACTCACATGTTTCATGGAAATCAACAAGAAAAGAAGAGTAGAGTTTTACATATCAGAACTTGAGTATTTTATATGTTTTGAGAGTTTCTGTTTTCATGGAAGATTTAAACATGCATGTTTGAGTCATTCTAACGCTAGTAAAATATCATCATGTTCCTCAATTAGGTGGCATATGATTGATTACTACATGGTAGAAGATTAACTATCACTTTATGCAAAAATACAATTTCAAACAGAAAACCTAGGCTTTCTGAAAAGAAAAAGAAACCAAGATGACACCTTTATATTTTCAGTAGAAGTGTCATGCTTTTTTTGGACATTGGTGGGAATATTAGAGAATAAATCTTTTATGATCACCAGTTCTCTAACTCTAAATTTATTTTTTATTTTTTTATTTTTATTTAAATTTATTTTTAAATCTCTTTTTTTAACCTTAATGTGAAATTAAGATTTTTTTAATGAGAAAATTTTATGAACCTCCTTTTGCATACATATTTTAACAAATCACTTTCCCTTAAAGATCTTTTTAATTTGGAGATATAATTGATCACTGCCCCTTTTTTCCCTTTGTCTCTCCATGGAGCTTCCCTTTTCTTCCTGCATTGTCTATACCCTCTTACAGCTTGTTGAATATTTATGTCTTTGATCGACTTCGAAGTAATGAGATCTATATATTTTTTTAATATCACTGTCACTAACTATAAAATTAGAGATGGTTTTTCATTTCCCTTTTACAAATAAAATTCTGCATTTCAAAAAGCCCAAAATAATGGTATACTATTTTTGATATTTCAATTTTAACCTTTTGGGGGGGTCCTTTTTTTGTTTTGGAGTGTTTCTCTTTTTTTTTTTTTGCAAATTCTAAAATTTTAATTCTGTAATTTTCTGTTCTCAATTCATATTTTAATACTGAAACTTCCATGCCCAGGAGGCATCCTCCAAAGATAATAGATTAAATACAGAGTATGGATTAATTAAGGACATTATTACAACTCTTTTTCACTATCTAAGAATAATATAGGACTCTTAACCATCCAAAATTTTAAATAATTCCTTTGTACATTGGCATTAATACATTTGTCTCCTAAATTAACCATTGTCTTTACAGTATTCTTGGAAAATTAGAATTTCATTGTCATAATTGCCTAGATCAGGAATTGGCGATCTTTTCGAAATGCCTAGGGGATATAATTACTTAATTTCTGATTTCTTGGTTTAGAGTTGATCCACTCAGAAAATAGCCTTTCTGCTCAAGTAGATACTATGTAGGGTCAATAAAATCTTCCTTTAAACCTTTGATGAGTAATATTATTTATGCTTTAATGTGAATTAACTTCATTCAAAATTATTTTTCTAGGATCCTAGTGTTAAACAATTTTTAAAAATTTTTATCTTTATTTTTCCGGGAGAGGATAAAAGAAACTCATCTGAGAAGAGCAAGCCAAAACATATTATTCTGACAGCTATTTAGATAACAAAGTAAAGTGTGTGGGTGCTGAGCTTTCAGAGATAGGAACAGGCCAGACAAATTGTAATTTTATTTGTATATCTGTTGGATAGTTTATATTCTACCTGACCACTGAAACTCATCTTTAGTACCAACTGTGGAAAATGTTTTATATAAATTGTGGTTACATCAGTACCAGAAAACTCTTCTTGTATCACCAGTCATTAATTTTTAGATAACTCCTTTCCTTGCACCGACAAAATTATTTTGGTTCTAGACGCTTGATGAAGGTTGAGAGGTGGTTTTGTTGTTGTTGTTGTTGTTGTTTTTAATCTAAAACCAATCTTGGTGCTTTCTTATAAGGATTAAGAAAATACTTTTAACAGCATAAGCATTAAAAATTTGAGACAGAAGAGAACAAGAGTTAATGTTCATGCTAATCATTCGGAAGTGGCTCTGGCTTTCATTCAAACTGAATTCCTTCTAAGGGATTATTATGTTCTAGTTTCCTATGCCTTTGATCCAGTCTTATTCAGTGTTTTGTCTCCAGATGGTTAACTATAATTTCTTAAAAATGAGTAGTAAAATTAAATCTAATCACTTATGTTGAGCTAGATTTGGCATTTGTTGAACTTTCTTGTTTGTGTTTAAGGTATCAGAAACTTCATTCTATTAGTTATTGCCTCACTTCAGAACAGTTTTATTACAATAAATTTGTAAATCTAATGCTGACCTTCTCTTATATATATTGCCTTTACATGTTCCATTTCAATTGAAATTAGAGCCATGAGGGTGAGGTTTGTTAGCCATGAGGGTGATAGTTTGTTACTTTCTGGTAATAATCATAAAGTAAGAAAAATTGTAGATGAAAACGTCAGGGGTTTTTAAATTTTAAGCAGTGGATATTATCTCATGTCTATGTCTTGGCTGGAAACTGTACTTTTGCTAAAATAAAAATCTCCAATCACTTTGGGCAAGAGAAAAAAAATGAGTTTTTATTTTTGCTACTTTTGACTTTTAATTCAAATCCACGATTAGAAAAGCTAATACTTCAGTTTTATTTTCTTAAAGCTTCTATGATTTTTGATTGATTTAGATGTTCACTCTGAAGCTGAAAACTCACCATTAAAGGGAATACAAAATGATGTCTGTAGCCTTTTTCCCTGTTTCATGAGCATGCATGTAAGTTGTTAGGTCCACAGATGAAAGGGGTTAAAGATAACTAATAGAGTAGGTTTTTTAAAATAACTTTTTTAGATAGTTTCCTCAATTATCCTTTTTTTTCAAGTTTCCTTGTAACTTCTGTGAGATTGAAGACAATTCATGAACTTCAGAAAATATTTCTACTGATAATTCGAATTTCAGTGTAATTTCTTGTATTCAATAATCCTAAAAAAACCACAGAGACATTTTGGTACCTTAGGCAGTATGATTATTTATATATCTAAAAAAAAAATATGTGTCGAAAACATACCTACTTTTGTATGTGAGAATCGATTAGGCTTATTAACCTATCAGTAACCTTGAGGTAATGAAATCTTTTGATTGCTTATGGTTAAAAACTAAGTGGCACCAATTGGAGTGTGATTTTAATATTATTAGTGTTATTTAATTTAACTGTATTTGTATTTAAGATTTTCTCTGATGTAATGGTATGAATATTAAATTTTTTTGATGAGAACCATATAGTTTTAATTTGTTAAGTTAATATTTATTGAATTTGAAACATATGAGCTACTTTTGGACATAGATCCTGACCTCATGAAGATTGTAGTCTAGATACTGTGATTTTCACACTTTTTGCCTTTTAGTATGAGAATCTTTTTTTTTTAATTATTACTATGAAAAGTTTAATTTTATCCTCAATATTTAAACAGATGTAGTGAAGTTGCTTTGGTTGGGTAAAGGGTGTAGAGTCCCATCTGATTTCTCTTTATTTTCCTTAATGGCCCCAGAAGCATTCTCATGGGATCCCAGGACTCTAAGGAATAGTCTAAAAACTATAATATCGGAAGAAAAAAGAACGCATTAAAAATTAATAATACAGATTAGAAGCACAGGTTATGGGGTTATACTGCCTGGATTGAAAACATGTCTCTCTTATTTATCTGTGTTACCCTATATAAATTATTTCCACAATTCATTTTTCTCATCAGGTGAGGAAAATAATAGGACTGGTATCTTAGGAATTTCATGGGGATTAAATGAGTTGAAGAATATAAATCTCTTAGAATAGTGACTAGCACATCATAAATGAATAGAGGTTAGGTTGATGTTTTGTCTTGTTTTGTGTTGATTCAATTCAAGGAACTAAGCAGAATACTTTTGGTAAACCCCCTGTATTTGTTCTCCTTTCCTGCAAGTCTCATTTCACTTGGCTTGAACCTAGTGAATGAAGAAAGAATTAATTGTATTTTTAATTATTATTCACTTAGTATTGTTGCAATAATGGTATTTATCATCACCATTTTTGAACTGTGGTAGTTTAAGTCTCCCTAGGCAAGCTAGTAGGCAAGGAATATAATAATGTAGAACTGTTGGTACATATTCAGTGTTCAGAGAACTCAAAATTCATGATTTCAGGTTATCCCCGGCCTCAGCCTCCTGAGTAGTTATGATTGCAGGCATACACCACCATGTCCCAGGGCTACAAATAAGTTAACAAAATAGTTTTCTAATGCCCTAAATCTTTGAGAGAATGTCTAATTTTAAAATTTTGCATTATTGGAGGTAATTTTAATTAGCATCAGTTGAGTAGCTTCAGGAGCACTCCAACCCTTGTCTTTTTCATTGTCAAGGCCTAGGAGGCTCATGATTGGCTTCCTGGAAGAAGCAACTCTGCAGATGGATTTGAAGCAGGGGAGTGATATGGTCTTTTCCACTGGAAAGCAGCATGGCGTAAGATGGTTGTTTTCAAACTCTTTACTTGGAAGTTAATAGGGCTTCTTACTCTAGGAAGTCATTGAAAAAAATTACAGTAGTCAAGAATCTGTTCACTTATTCCTGTCATACAGTGTAAAATCAGTTGGGATCCCAAGCATTTTTAAAGTCAGCTTTTTTTAATGGTCTGCTGGATTAGAAAAAAAGTCTATTCAGTAAATTCAGAAGACTGTTAAATAGAAAGCTTAAAGCTTTTTTAAAAAACTTGAGAATGAGTAATACTATACAGAAATAGCATTTTTTAAGAAACTGGATTCTTATTTTATTGTAAAACAGTGCAAAAGTCATTACTGAAGCTATTATTTCTGTGTTGTAGTACTTTATAGCTTTGCATATGATTAAATATAATGCTGTTCTGCTGTCACCCTGAGACATTATTTTTGCATTTATTGGAACACCAGTTCTTAGAAGTGCAGATTAACATGAAGCTTTCTAATTTTATTCAAATTAGCCAAATTTATAGTTAATAAATAAAAATAGTTTTCATCAAAAGAAGAATCGTTTAACCTGAAACACAAGAATTTTGAAAAATAGGGGCGCCTGGGTGGCACAGCAGTTAAGCATCTGCCTTTGGCTCAGGGCGTGATCCCGGTGTTATGGGATCGACCCCCACATCAGGCTCCTCCACTATGAGCCTGCTTCTTCCTCTCCCACTCCCCCTGCTTGTGTTTCCTCTCTCCCTGGCTGTCTCTATCTCTGTCAAATAAATAAATAAAATCTTTTAAAAAAAAAAAGAATTTTGAAAAATAGTTTAGGATCTTGAAGAAAATGACTACTTCTGATAAACTGAGAATATAGCTAAAAATTCAAATACTCCTTCCTATGGTAGACTTTTTAAAAATTATAAATGACATACAATAGTATATTAGTTTTGTGTATACCACATAGTGATATGATATTTTTATACATTACAAAATGATAACCATGATAGATGTAGTCATCATCTGTTACTGTGTGGTTATTACAAAATTATTAACCATATTCCCTATACTGTATTTGACACTAATCCAGGAAATTAAGCTCGCTTATTTGAGTTCCTATATTATGTGCCGAAAATTACATGGCACTGTCATCAAAAATGTGTTTAATCATCTATCAAATGACAACTCAATTGGGTCTTCTTTCCATTTTGATAAAAGTAAAGAAATGGAAACGACCTTACTTGTATTAGAACCATTCGCTTTCTCAACACAGATACCAATATTTTTACTTTTCCCTTTGTTTGAACTAGGGTAAGAAAGAAGTATTCCTTCTTTAGAAAGAGAAAGGGTGCTGGCAAAGGGGAACCTGAATTCCCGGGCATATTATTTTGGGGAAGAGTATATATACTCTAAGAATATAGTTTTCTAAGAATATAGTTTTCATAACTATAGTTCTCTAAGAATATAGTTTTCATAACTGGGGGAGAAATGGTATCTCTAAAAGCATGACTTGCACCTGTGTAACTTGGCTAATTGTGATTTCTTGTCATGAAAACATGCCTTTCTTAACATCAGATAGTGAAGGGAATAATCTTATTCGTTCTTCACATTTTCTGAATTAATATCCAAATATCTCTAGGATTAATGCCTCTATTTCTGAATTAGTATAGACTTAAATGTTTTATCTGCCCCTAAGTTTGTAATAGGGAATGACATGAGTATAGATTAGAGGAATAATACAGGGATTATTTCAAGGAGTTGTAAATAATTACACCTGATTCTAATACAGAATTGTTTTTATATTACTCTTGCAGATCAACACAATTTTACATATACTCACTAGATAGGATTACTTATGGTGATTACACCTTAAGACAGCAGCTAACATAATCAGACTGAAGTATGTTGTATCAAATTTTTTTTAAGATTTTTTTAATTTTATCTTTAAGTAATCTCTACACCCAACATGGATCTCGAACTCACAGCCCCGAAATCAAGAGTCACATGCTTCACCAGCTGAGCCAGCCAGGAGCCCCTTTTGTATTGATTTTAATAATTGTTGAAAGGATATTTATTTGTAATTAAAGGAAAATGTAAGAAATGTCAGTCTGTAATTTATAATGATAACTACAAAATTTGCTCTCCTCCAAAAAAAATAAAGAAAACGTGGTTCCAAATTTACTTCTGTCACCCAGAAATCAAAGTTTATTTTCTTGATGTCAAAATGCTTTCTAAGATTTATTAAATACACACTAATATCATTCAATACTTTAGAAGATTCTAAAATGTTTCAGGCTAATCTTAATTATAAATTGCCATTACTGAATAGTGTCACTAGGAAATTTAGGATATTGGACTGATAAAGTGTTAAAAAAAAAGGAAAGCCATGCTAAATCCTTTGAAGGGTTTGTTTTGTTGTCAATTTGGCTATTTTTTTTAATGTATACATTTAAATTCTGGTCAACTGAGACTGTGCTGTATTTATTACTAAAAAGTCCCTAACCTATTGGACCTTTTTTCTTTTAATGTCATTTATCTTAAAATCACTTTTCTATTTTAGATCGTGAGTAGAAATAGTTTGTGATTATGCTTATTGCATGAACAACTTCATTAATGTTGTCACTTTGCAAATAATTGCTTAGTTCAATATTCTTTTAATACTATATTTATGGAAACCAGTTGCTAAGTATTATCAACCAATCCTTACAGTGATTTGTAAACTATGCTATACTGGGTAGGGAGAGGGTCAGTGAGTTGATACTGAAAACCATTGCTAAATTAATAATAATATTTAAAATAAATTACTAATTCTCATAAACTCATATTAAAAAATTAACAGCCCAGTAACAAACCTGCAGCCTCTGAGAACAATAGTACCCTTCTTGCATAGTGTAGGTTTTTCATGTCATTGTCTCTTTCTTAATTTCCTCTTCACAGAGGTCTGTCACTTAAGGCATAAAGTATCCTTATTTCACTGATGGGAAAATTGAGGCAAGGAAAATTTAAGTGACTTGTCATTCACTAGGACAAGTTAATAAATGAATTAAAACTGAGTTATTCAGAACATTCTAAGATGATTCATCTTTCAAAATTATACTAATCAACTTGCAAGAAATGCATAAAAATGTTTTATTGTGGGTCAAATACACTTAACAAAATTTACTATTTTAATCATTTTTAAGTGTACGGTTCAGTGGCATTAAGTATATGCAGATTGTACAGTCATTAACAGTGTTTTTATGTTTATGTCAAGTATATGGCCCCTTAATCAAGATGCTCCCATGAAGTAGTATAACTGTTGTACAGATCAAAACAGTTTCCTAGGAGGTTATATACACATTTATTTGATAGTAAAAGTGTTCAAAACATTTTAAGAATGCCTTTTAGAATTACGTTCCTGTTTTCTTAATGTCACCGGTAGGTATTTCTCTTGTTTTGATGATGAAGTTGATTTTCAAAAATCTGAAGTTATTCAGAGCGTTGTCCTCAGAATATTATAGGCGGTCAAGCTGGGTAATTTTTTTTTTAATCAGATATGCTTATGAAGTTATCCATTTATTTACTCATCCCATAGTTATTGAGGGCCTACTAAGTTCTTCCACTCTCACAGGCACTAATTATGCATACCATTGTGAACAAAACACTTACTGTTTCCATGGAGTGTAGTGTAGTAGAGAAGATAAACATTAAATAAATCATGATTTATGATAAGCATAAAGAAGAAGAAAAATGGAGTGCTCTGAGTAAATAACAAGAACTTGGTGAGTATCTACTTTATATTGGGTGTCATACTGTCCAGAAGTAACATTTGAGCTATGACCAAAGAATGGGTATGAATTAGGCAGGTGAGAGTTGAAGTTAGATGGAGCAACATGTGCAGTGCCTCTAGGACAGGCAAGTTTGAGGAACCAAAATGTGAGTAACCCATGGAATATTTGAAGGGGAGTGGTATAAAATCAGTCATAACCTTGCCTGCTCTATATACAGTAGTAACTGCTCTCCTCACATTCCATACATGAAGCATGACCACCTCACATGTTTCTCTATATATTTGGGTTTTTTTGTCTGTCTGCCTTCGCCTACTCCAAGCACACACACAGACGCATGCTCACACACACACTCCATGAGCTCAAGGCCTTTGTTTTAGTCACTGCTATAGCCCCCTTTATCTGTCTGCCCCCGCCACCTCTCTCATACATGCTCTGTGAGTGTAGGGCTTTGTTTTAGTCACTGCTCTAGCCTTATTACCTAGAACAGTGTTTGATGTGTAAAAGGCACTCAAATTAATGAAAAATGAGGGAATTCACGTTTGTCTGTAGTTTCTGGCTAGTGCATCATAGTTATAAAAATTTAATGAAATTGGAGTGATGGTAGGAGGGGCACAGTAGCAGGAGTAGATTTGGGATAGGGAGAAGAATATAGTTAATTTTAGGCATGTTCAGTTTGTGACGCCCATGAAACATCCAAGTTAGATACATCATAGGCATATGGATATTCTGATATGGAATACAAACCGGAGGCTTAGGTTAGTAACAGAAATATGGCTGCTTGTAGATGATATTTAAAATCAGGGATGATTGCATCTAAATGAGGGCATCTATGAAGAAGAGGTCCCAGGACTAAGCCTTACACTACAACATTCAAGTGGAGGAAAGACACTACTGTTGGAATGGGAGAAAAGAAGATTGTTTGCAAGTAGTTTTCTAGATTTTGTGATGACTTCCATTATCCTAAAAATACGAGACCAGGTTATTTGCTAAGAAAGAGTAAGTAAGATTGCTTGGCAGTACTGAGATCTCATTTGAGGCTGAAGATCATCAATTCAGAATGGTGGAAGTGTATTTACTTGAAATTTTCTCTAGCAGTGTTCAGCTATATGGTGTATAGAATAGATGACTGGGTTCATATAGTAAGTAATTGGGTTCATCTAGGGTTGGAGAGAGAAAAAGACAAAGGAATTAAGAGCTACTAAACTAATTTTCTTGTTTTTATTGGGCTAATTTATTTAGCTAATCCAACAAACAACCATTGAGTCTCTGCTGTGTGCCAAGCATTGTTCCAGCCATTAGTAATAGAGTTGAAAAAGTGCCCATACTCTAGAAGTTCATGGTGTAGTGAATTTAAAAAGACATATAAATAAATATGATACAGTATGTGATAGGATAGAAAACATGATCAGCCAAATGTTGTGGAAGCTAAGAAAAGAGCCCTTGGGAAATAAGTGAGGCTTCACCAAGGAGGTGACTTCTGAGTCGGGCCTTGATTTTGTTTGGTAGAGTACGTTACTCATAATGACTTATGTTTTGTTCATTTGGTCATAAAAATAGCAATGAATTACCAAAGGTACAAACATAGCATCATAGCTCATACTTGTTCCATATTTTTCCACCACAGAAGTCCCTACATTAGAAATCTGTTTTACTGTAGCAAAAAACACATTGTTTATACATAAATTAAACACACATTGGCACCCATTGTATGCTGGATATTGATGCTTTTTCATATGTGTGCCAGCTCTAAAGAGAAGTACCTAAAATATTTTGAGCAATGACAATATCAAGAGAATAAACATATAGCCTCCTAAAGTAATTACATCAAAGATGATGTTGATTTGAATTTGAAGGGTTTACTGGAAATCACAGCTTTATAACCATGTCATGTATAATTAAAAAATTAAAACTATGTCGCCTTCATTTAGAGAGATTTTGCTTTGAATATAAACTGAATCATTGACGCACATATGTTAATATACATACACATGTATATATTCATTATGTATATATGAATATATATATTTTACAGATTTGTTATGAATGATTCTTCAGTATTGTCCAAGACCATTCTAAGTATTAAATACTTTGACAGAAGAAGTTTTCAGTAACTGTGTTTAAAAGAAATTACAAATTTTTACCAAAATGTTACTAATTGTTTATAAGGAATTTCTTAATAGTAAGATATAACATACTTTAAGATTCCTCTTATACTCACTGAATACCATACCTAAAGTGTCTCTCTCATCATGATTATACCACCATCTTCCTGGGGAACTCTACTGCCTTCCCTGAGACTTGTTCCATTAATCATCATATCATTGTTATAGACTTTTAACTCTACTTCTTCACTGTGTTTCTTTAAGCATATATATATATATATATATACACACATATACATGGTCAAGTCTTTTTTTCTTTAATGCGGGGGTGGAGATGGAGTGAGGAGCGCTCTTGACCTTGAAAATTGAAAATAATGGTTGGTGCTTTCTCCCTACTTTTTCATCTTCCATTCAGTAGACCTCTGCATCATAGCAATAGTAGTTACAAGCATGGATTTTGGAACCTGACTGCTTGGATTCAAATCTGAGTTCTGCTACTTGGTTGTATGATCTTGGATAAGAAACTTCTTAGTTTCTTCATCTGTTAAGTGAAGATAAATTGCTTAAGAAGTGCTTGGTACCTAGAACGTAATGTGTAAATATCAACTTTTTATACCACCCCATAGAAGTTGCCTTTCATAAGGTCATTCTTGACCTTCTGTTTACAGGGTTCCTTGTAGCCTCTTTACCTTTGAGAAGTTGACATAACTGACAAATCCCAAACCTATCTCAACCATAATTTTCCCTCCTGCGTTTCCCTCCAGTATGTAACTATTAGGTGGACATTTCTGCCTAGATAATAATACACTTAAACTAAATGTGTCTACTAAGACCAAACATATTCCCCCAAGAAACCTGATCCTTTTCTCTCTTATACTCCGTTATAGTTGCAACTATCCACCCACTAACCCAAGTCAAAAACTTGAGACTTACTACCTCTCAAATCCTGTTCATTCCACTACCGCTTAATGTCACTTATATCCATCTTCTCTTCTGTCAGTACACTATTTCAGTACTTGAGCATCTTTTATGTGAACTATTGAAATATATCTCTAACTCATATCTTTGTTCCTTCATTTATCCTCTTCCACTCCATTTAGTACACTGATTTCAAAGTCATTGTTTTAAAATGAAAATATAATTGTGTTATCTCTTTGCTTAAAACTTGCTTCCTGTCACCTTAAGGATAAAACCCGAATGGGACCCTACCTACCTCTTTAGCCAAAACTAGACCTTTTTGGAATTTGTTAAGTTTCAAACTTTTTTGTGTATACTGTTTTCTCTTCCCTGGTTGCTTTTCCCACACCTCCACCTCTCCCACCTTTCCTCTCTTTCTTCTGGATAAATACCTATTACATAGTGAGAATCATGAAAGTAGAGACTGTGTTTGGTTTTCTTTTATATCCCCAGTGTTTAGTATAATGCCAGATAATAATACATTAGAACAGTGTTGCTCACAGTGTGTCTATGGATGAGAGCCTGGTCAGCAATAAAGTAAGCATAGAAATTAAGCATAAGTGTTCTAAAATTTTTCTAGCTATTTGTCAGGGTAATTTTGTATCTACTAAATATCATAATAAAAAAATGGGGCTTGCTTTTTTGTATGTCATTTTTTATTTCATTTTTCTAGTGGTTCATTTTTATCGTATTTTATGAAAGTATCAGTCTGTGATGATTTGGAAATTAAAAAAATTTAGTTCTTTCACACAAATGGTTAGAGAAAAACTGCATTAGAAAATATACCCGAATGTTTAGAACTTGAACTGTAACATATTAATGATATTTCTGAAACTGTCTAAACTCCAAAAGAGTACATTAATTTTAAAAAGAATTACAGCACATATTATCTATCTTTAAGACTTCTTGAAGCTGAAGAGTCAGAAATCTATCAATATATATAAAGTCTGAGAAATACTACAGCTTTATGTTCCAGCAGGGTAACCAATCTGATAGCTCTTGGATTGAGCTGCCATGTTAATCACAGCTTGGCAGAGAAACCCCCACTACCATGCAAATAGTTTCTTGAATGATTTCACAGTGAATGATAGGAAAAAAGCCTTTTAGAACATTTTTATACTTCTTAGAGACTCTTGAAATAATGATCTTTTCTTAATAAATATTTGTTGAGTGATTAGATAAATTTAAAGTTCTTTTTGGTTATGAAGATAATCAGAAACCTTCATAGTTCATGCTATTACATGGTATTTAAACTTCTGTTTCAACTTACCTAAAGTATTTATTGTCAGTTATGGGCCTAATGTAGTGAAATGATGCAGAGAAGTATATGACATGGTGGGGTCCCTTAAAGAATGTAAAAAATCAGTTAAACTTTTTAGAAATTTTCTGCTATCCTTTCCTCTGTGCCTTCACAGGAGAACTAAAAGATCAGTGAATCACACAATTTGTAATATTCATTTATTAAAAAATGTTTCTTTACGAATATTATGTGCAAGGTACTGAACCACACATAAAATTTTAAAGAACCATTGTTTTTTCTTAAATCCTTTGTCTTGTGTGAGTAAAATAGTGGCATTCATTTCATTGTGAGCCAGTTTTGTATTATAAAGGGGATAGAATAGATACAATACTAAATATTAAAATTGAATTCATATACTTTAGTTCTTTAAAATAAATATAACTTACATTAAAGTTTATTAATGTTATTACAGCCATTTGTTTTTAGCTTGCTTCCTATAAACTGAATATTAAGCTTAAAATCACTCATTAAGTAGCCTGTTAGTTAAAAAAAAAAAAAAAAATTTTAGACAATTGCTGTTATAGTCCAGTTGTTTATAGTAGTATTGTTGGTGTAATCATTATCACAGAAACTTTCAAATTTATTTATATTGCAAGTGGATCTTCTAATTTTTACTTGTAGCATTTAATATGAAAATTAATGGTCTTTACATAATCATGGCTTTTTTTAACATTGTAAGATTTACTCACTGCCCGTAACAGGGTAGTCTTTTTGAGAAACTTAGAATTCTCCTCCCTCAATCCTATAGATGAGAGAGAGAAATACAAGCATATTTCTTTGCTAGCTAACAAAATGTTTCCCATTAGTTCTCATACTTCCCAGAGCTTTCATAATTCTTCATCGAATTTAAGTAACATATGAAGAAATTTCATAGAATTTGAAGGAAAGGGTAACAGCAGGAACTTAAATGAAGTTTAATTTTATTTAGGTCTTTAACATAGTGCCCAGATTAATGACATATATTAAAATGTTGAAACAATATCCTTGTCTAGTTCAAAACTGCTACCTTTGGAACTATTTTATGTAAAATTCCAATATTTTAAGTTAAGTGTATGCCAGTGCTTTCTTCTCTGACTAATTGGAAGGGGGAAAAATAGTTCAAAGTTTTTTTAAAAATAAATGAATTAAAGTTATATCCACTTATATTTTACTTACCTGATTTGTTTTTTAAAGAAAACTTGAAAAGAGATTGGAAATGAAAAGCAAAATAAAGCAATTATATTTTCTCTCCCAAAATACGTGGAGAAGCTTTAGAGTTGATCTCTCAAGTGTAATGAAATTTGCCTTTCCTAGGGAAAAAAGTAACAGAAAATAAAATACCAAGTGTCTTAAAAATATCTTATTTTTAAAATTTACTCGATGAAGGGTCAGGTTTATACTTATACTTTTTCATCGTAAAAGTCCACATCACACCTTCCTTTCTCATACTTATCTTTTACAGAACTAGAGCCAATATCCCAGTATTAACAGAACTCTTCAGAATTATACAGTACCTTTTGAGAATGTTTATACTGTTGTCATGACAAAGTGAAAAACAATAGCATGGCAAATCTGAAAATTCCTGTTCCATCTAATCTTAAAATCCAGGGCAAAAAATATTGGGTTATTCTAAGGTTACTTTAACCATGGATTACTTCAGGTTTTATTTTTAAATCATAAGAAAATAAAATGGTTTCCTCATTTTAGATTGGGTTTTTATTTTTAGTATTGGTTAGTTTGAAGGTTTAGCTACTTTTTTTAAAGAGTTGTGAGTGGCATTACATTTTGATCAGTTACAGAATGAGTTACAGAACTCAAAGCTTTAGGTAATCAAAAATTAAGTTTGTTTTCTTTCCTGTTCTAGTTACCGGTTTACTAAAATAGTGAGCATACATGATCACTTGAAAATTGGGCTTCTGGAGCACCTGAACAGAAAGGGAGTGGTTCATATTCAGCATTACAAAAGACAACTTTCTCTTTTTGAAGGGGATTACTTTGGCTATTTTCCAGGTACTGGGGAAATTCCAGATTCATTACAAGTTATTGGGATGGCTATTAATTATTCATTTCCTAAAATATGTTGATTACAGACTTGAGATTTGGTTATACAGTAGAACTTTGTTTCACTTCATTAGTTTAAAAAATGATGTAGAAATTTATGGTGAAATACAAAATTCAGACTCTTACATGAGTCACATATTTTTTCAGAGAACTCTAGAAACATCACTCTTACTGATCACAACATATTTAATGATAGAACTTTTTGAAAATAATGTAAGAGCAATAGGATTTGTACATGTGTGTATAAGGAAAAGTTATGTGCAGAGCATTATAGCTTTTCCAACTAGTTAAATAATGAAAGAAAATCATAACCTCACATAATAGTACAATTTTAGATGTATGGAAATTTATAACTAGAGAATTTTTCATAGAGAATCATTACTTTATAAAATAGTTGAATGGTATCTGCATTCTTCTTTAAAAATAGTTCTTGATGGTGGCAGTTGTTGAAGTTCTATGTACATTGAACCATATAGCAGAATGTCCACTCGATGAGACATTTGATTATTTAGAAGAATTCTCTTTAGAATTTTTATGTCTGGTTCTAGGTTGAAGATTTGGGGAAGAGTCTTTATAAAAATCTTATTTCCAAATATTTTTCCTTTACGTATCTTTTACTTATATGGATTTATCTTGATAGTCTGGGGCATTCACAATAGCTGTTTTCCTTCATCAGGAAAGCCTTCCTAGGCATTATTTGACTTTTATTTTTGAACTTATAGAACTTTCAGATAGGTTATAGTTCTGTAATAGGGTGCAATTCAGATCTCTTTAGGGTTTTCCTACTGCTCTCAATTTCTCTAAAGACTCCTTCCTGTCTTTCTGCCATATAAGCATTCATTCAACACACCTTTATTAAGGTATGTGTCAGGCATTGTGCTATAGACCCTGAGGTACAAAAGTGAACTAGGCATGAACACTGGTCTCAAGATAAGTGCAGTATAAGTGAGTTCAAGGTATAGAGTTAGCTCAGAGGAAGGAATATTATTCTTCCTTGAGGTGCTGAGGAACATGTAATGTTTGTAAGAGATGCTGAGATGAGTGTTAAAGAATGAGTAGGAATTTCTGACAGGGGAAGAATATTCTAAGAAAGGGAGGAGGAGTACATGCTAAGGTTCAATCTTAATACATTAAACTAAAGACTAACTTTGTCTTAAGACTCCTAATTCAAATTCACATTCAAGAATATTCTTTATTATTTGGAGTTTCCATTTTAAATGCATATGTAAGCACAACACAAGTAGAGAACATAGAGCCACTTTCAAGAACAGATATTTAGCGTCACGTCTGCTCACAAAATGATTGGCTTGCACATACCCAGGCATTCTCATTCCTCATGGACCAACAGTTTTTCATACTTGCTTATAATCCTGAACCTTCCAGTTAACCAAATGGTCATTTTATGATGAAGGCTATCAAACTAATGAATGCCAAAACTAACATCCTAAATATGAAATTAAGTTTTTTAATCCTTAGCTCTTCAATTGCTCTCATCAGTTTTGCACATAAATTATTAACTTGCCTAGGAATTATAAAAAATATTTAACATAGCAATATTTAGTCTAGTTAGCAAGTGCATTTTTGCTTGTTCATTATTTTAAGTTTTTACTTATTCTCTTTTACATTAAGAACTGAAACTACTGGTACAGAATCCTTTTCTTCATTCTGATTATTGCTTTATTTTTAACATGGTATTTGACAAAATTCTACCCGATTTAGGAACAACTGTAGGCACCATTATGATATAAACAAAATGTGGCTTAAGATACGTGTTTTATGATCAGTCACATTACCTCATATTTGGACTTCATTTTTTTGGTGATGAGTTGTAAGAGGTAATTCTTGAAATACTGAAGTGTTGGTATTTGTCAATGGCAGGGAGTTGAAATATGAACTAACAAAGGTGAAGCTCAAAATGGCACGTGACTGGTAGAATGTCACAAAACTCATAAATAGCCACAAAAGTAACATACAAATACTGTTTATGTAATCCCTTTTGTTTTTATGATAGATTTATATCTATGTTCTGAGATTTTACTAGGAAAAACCATGTATGTTAATAAAGGTTGAGTTTTGTTCTGTTTTACAGTTTAAGAATCATTGAGAATGAGAAATACATCCACATAGGCACATTACACATGTCGTGTGATTTTTAGGTCCATATTATGTCACTCAGTGGTAAAGTATCCTACAGGCTGAAAAGGAAATTCCCTATGTCTACATATGTAGGGCTTGTAATATATATATGTCATAAGAAAGGAATTGTTTTGGGACAGTCCCAGTCAGATAGAAAAGTGATGCTTGTTATAGTAGAGGAATCTTTGAGAGAGATGCTTCAGAACTATGGTTATGGTTGTTTTTATTATTGAACCAGACAAAATATTTATTCTTTAAGACATTGTATTTAATAACAAATAAAGTTTTCTTGTAGTTGTCAAAGATGTTCATGTTTCTAAGATAGCCTCATGTTAAAAGGTAGAATGAGTTGCATAAATTATAATTCAGACTGCATTATGACTAATTTTAAGATATGACCTTCTGCCACAGTGATGGCATTGAGTACTGATAACATTTGAGGCATGGAAATATTTTAGTTGTTTGACCAGTATTCTAATTATATCTTGAAATTTGTACTAAAAATTATAAGAGAACTTTTATTATTTTAAGTGGTCTTTATACTATTTCAAGAATAATATATTATGTTCAAGGTGAGGGAGAAAAGATATTTTCAATATGAGAAAGAAAAGTCTGACATCATTGTCAGTTTTTAAACTATTATGATACGTGCATTAATAGAACACTTTAGCTGTCTATTGAATTTCTGTGTTTATATGTGTTTGTATAAATTTTTAAAAAACATAGCTTGTGCGTTTCTTAAAACATTATGTTCTGGTGTACACCTGAAACTAATGTAACATTGTGTGTTAACCATACTTACATTTTTAAAAAATTGTGTTTAACAAATAGAATGCTTTTTTTGGGCCATTTAAGACTTAATGGTTTAAATTTAAATATAAGGGTTGTCTCAAAATATATTGGTTATGCTATCTTGACAAGTAACACAAGCACTTATCATTAAAACTATTTGTGTTTTTTTTGTTATTTAGTTTGTAATGTTGAATTATGGTCAACTTCAGAAATGGCATGTGTCACTTTGAAAATAATCACTGGTCTCTGTGTCAGACTTAAAAAAATCCAGGCAGAGACCTACTATAAAGCAGGTAGTGGATTGAGTGAAAGTTAAACAAAAGCATGAGAAGGTTGGTTTTCTCTTTTTAAGTTATTTATTTAAGTAATCTCTACACCCAGTGTGGGGATCAAATTTATGACTCCGAGATTAAGAGTTGCACAAAAGCATGGGAAAGTTTTTAATAGGTACTGTCCTTCTTTGGCTTAATATTCAGGTAAAAGTGTTTGAAGAAACTTTTAAGATTATTCATTACCAGCTAATATATTTTTGCCCCCTTTAGTAATAATTCATTCGAGAAAAATTTAAGTACTCTGTGCCAAACATTGAAGGAAAAGAGTAAAAAAACCAAGAGGATAAAAACATTTGCTAATATAGGCAAAAACATGTTTTATTAATGGTGCATTTACTGTACACATGCTGAGTGCTAGAGATATACATATAATTGATATTATAGTTCCTGCTCTCATGAAAGTCTCCGTCCATTTGGCAAGACAGACAAACTAAAAATTAAAGTTACACTATATTATAAAAGAAGTGCTGTAATAAAAGTGAGCATTATGCAATATGGAAACATACAGGAGGAAACACTATAAGGAATCTAGGAATACTTCCTAAACAGGATACCTGAATCTTGGTGGTTTAGTAGAAGTTAGTAGGACAAAGAAGGTATATTTCACACAGATGGAGTGATATTGCAAATTTACAGAGTGAGAGATTGCATGGAGGTCAAGGAACCACAAGTAATTAAATGAGGCTAGGATGGAATCAAATAAAGTATTAGCAAAACATAGGCTGCATAGGTAGCAAAAGACAGACTTTCCAAAAATTTGAGATTTTAATCTGAAATGGGTATTAAAGGATTTATAGCAAGGAAGTGACATGATTAGATATAAATTTTAGAAAGATCACTCTGGATGCTACTGGAAAGCTACAGAATTTTCAGTTATATTTGGAAGCTCTTTGCAAGATAGGGACATATGTAAACAATTAAGTGAAAAAGTTCAAAAATTATTTGTGTTTGTACAACTTGGTTCTTAGTTTGGTAAAACCATAAATTAGGTTCTTTGTATAATGTTGTTACAGACAGTAGTGGAATATCATATTCTTAGTATAACCCTGAACAAATACAAGAAATTGGAAAAAAAAACAAACAAGGATTTGAAAACTAATTGTTGGAAATGCTGTCTGACTGCCTCCCCTTTGCCTCATTGACTAAATAGTGTTAATCCTATCTGTACTAAATCAAATGATACTACTAAGTGATGGCATTTAGTGTAGCCATGGTATATTCTGGGTTACCTGACCCTACCTCTAACGTTGGGTTTATAACTAAAAGAACATATAATGCAAAAGGAAAAGAGAGTGATTTCAAAAGGTGTGTACAATTATGAAAGGTTGAGGTATAAAAGGAGTTCAGATGTAGGAAAGTATCCTTTCCCAAATTGCCTCCTACACTGTAACCTACCTCTGTCTTCCTCTTACTGACATAAAGTTTGTCACTGCTGAAGATGGCTTGTAAGTTATGCTAAGGTCTATATAGTCTATATAGTCTACCCCAAACATTTTTAACTTTTTATATTGCTTTCATTGCAATTATAATAATTATAATAAATTCCAAGGTTTTATAAATAGTTCTCCCTTTTTGCCTAATGATAGGGGCCAGATTACCAATTTGAGCTGTATTATTTTTATTCCATTGAAAATATCAAAATATATATTATAGTTACTTGAGTAAACATAAATTAATTCATATTTGAAACCACAAAATAGAACTTCATAATTTATTTCAAAAAATAAAAAATGCCTAATTTTGAATTTTTAGCCAAACAGTGCATGGTATATAGACATAGTTTATTGTTCCCAAGTAATTGGCATGAACCGAGCAGGCTGAACTTTTCATAGCTACCAAGACTTTAATCCCAGGCTGTTAATCCAAATGAGTGGTAAGCAAGCTTTGAAAAACCTTGATTTCCATTAATGTAAATCCGTGCTCTCATAAGAATGGGTTTCGACTCCTTTATATGGAAGCAACTACCTTCACTTAAGTACTTTGCCACTTGACTCCCAAGACAAATGTCTTCCTGCAGCAAAAGAAAGTGACCTATATGACCATATGTCTCAGTCATTAATATTCTATTTGGTGATTCTAGACATCTAATTGATAAATTAATAATGGGTTTATAATTAAGTCAAATTGTATGGTATTATCAACTTAAAATTATTCATCTTGAGATAAAATATTATGGAAAAACTATACTTCTGCCAACTGTTTTATTTTAAATCCCAAATTAGTTAATTCTAAATGAAAAAAGTGATGGAGAATTAACTTATTCATAGTTTTAATCTTGCCATAAAGGAAAATTGGATTGTTATGGTAATGAAGAACTTGATGGTGTAAGAATGCACTTAGCCAGAGTTCACATAATAGAAGTTGGCTCAGCTAATCTGTTCTGTCCCTTCTAAAAATGGTTGACCAAATGGAAAACTTAAAGGCTGCTCTTTCATGATAAGGAATTGACAATGGAAGAAGTAAATACCTCTTTAAAGTTAATTTCTTGCTTGCACTCTATCTCAGTTTTTTACCTACTCAGGCTAATTTGCAGGTGCCTGGGATGAGTAGACAATCCATAATTTCTACCAATCAAGTAAAAGAAGGAAAGAAAACTCTGAGCTTCTCTCCCAGTTAACAGGTAGTTTGCTGTGGTTAAAATTAATGCAGATTTTACAGCAACAAATATTAGCATTTTCATTTATTCTAAGTAATTGATTTGAAATTTGGGAAATGAATAGTTGAGTGCATCATTTGAGTGTTTATTTGACCAGTTACTTATTAGTTCAAGAGGCCATCATTTAAATTTTTCTCTGTACATTATGGCAAGTCAGTTTGTTTCTCTCTTCATTTTAACATGTTTAATGTGTGGTTACTTTTACTTGAAAATGTGTTTTATTCTTTGCAGTGTTTGAGCAACACACCTCCACTTACTGAGTATTTCCTCAATGATAAGTATCAAGAAGAACTGAATTTTGACAATCCCTTAGGAATGAGAGGCGAAATAGCTAAATCTTACGCTGAATTGATCAAACAAATGTGGTCTGGAAAATTTAGCTATGTCACGCCAAGAGCCTTTAAGGTTAGTATAGTGAGTACATTTTCAGTAAGGGCTATATCATCCCCAAGAGGACAAAAATAGGTTCTTTGGGGAAGGAGTGAAAAAATCATAGCTGTTAAATTGATTTGTGGCCCTCCATAGGGACCCAACACAAATAGACACACAGTATGTCTGTACTGTTAAATTTCCTGGGTGGGGGTTGGGACAGATGATAACTTAAAAATGTTCAAAAAGGTTCTGGGGGATGGGGAGAGAAATAAATTGGAAAACACCGTTATGGTACAAAATGACAGAGACAGCAGAGCATATGCAGGTTGCTTTAAAATATAGTACATATCTAAGAAACCTACATAAATTTTTATTACAAATGTAAAGACTAAATTTGGGCATGTCATTGAAGTCTAAAAACTCAGTTTATTTTGAGAGTCATTGTAAGTTTGAAAAATTATTGAAATTAAACCTAGTCTGCAAAATCAGCACTACATATTAATTAAATATTTTCAGTATAATCCTTCAACTTAAGTTTATTCTTTTTTGTGAAGTGGTTACCTCTTAGAACCAATAAAACCTCAAGTATAGTTTGCCATTCAAATAAGAATTGAGCTGAAATTTAGTTTTATATAGTTAAAAAGTTTTCCTATTTTTTTTAAAGATTTTTATTTGTTTGAGAGAAAGAGCAGGGGGATAAAGTTTTCCTATTTATTACAGTTGAGTTCTTTTTTGAAGAGAATAAGCAATTTTCAGCTATTTTTTAACACAAACAACTTAAATGATACTCATATAGGACATCTACTAGGCAACATTTTATTAACTATATTCTAGTTCTTAAAAAAAACACTACTACATTTATCTTCTTTAACTTTCTAAGCTTTGGACAAGCTAGTTTAGACAAACTATTTCTCAGCCCTTACCCATGATTCCAATTAGTTTTGTTTTACCTAGGTACTGTCTTAAAATTATGTGTAAACAGGTTCTTCGTATCTGACTTTTTCTTTCACATTTTTCAGTTTTATCAAAAAAAATACTTAGGACTACAAATAGAAAATTATATATGAACACAAACATTCCTGTTATATCTGAGATTTATCCTCTTTTTTACACACAGAAACTAAATGAGAGCCTTGTAATTTTTTCTAGTGACCCAGAAATATTGAATTTTAGTAGTCTTTAGAATATCCAATTTTGTATAAAACTTTACCATATTTTCTCCTTATCCTTTCTTCAGGTCTTTTCTGTATTACAGATTAGTTTTTTTATTTTAGATATGTAATTATATGTACTTATGTATATGTAATTATCATATCTGTAAATGACTGCAAAAGTACCACAAGTTAATTTGGGGACTACAAATAAACGTTAGCAGTCAGTAAATTCACAAAATATGAAATCTGTGAATAATGAGAATCAATTTTTTTTTAATCAGTCTTGTCCCTATAACTGATTTTGTAGTTTTGCTTTTCTTACAGACACAAGTAGGACGTTTTGCACCTCAGTTTTCTGGATATCAGCAGCAGGACTGTCAAGAGCTATTAGCTTTCCTATTAGATGGATTACATGAGGATTTGAATAGAATTAGGAAAAAACCATATATACAATTAAAAGATGCGGATGGAAGGCCAGATAAGGTAAATTTAATGATATTACTGTCACCACTCGTACAATAATGTGTTATCTCCGTGTAATATGTGTCTGTTTTTCTTACAGATAGTTGCTGAAGAAGCCTGGGAAAACCATTTAAAAAGAAATGATTCTATCATAGTAGATATATTTCATGGCCTTTTCAAATCAACTTTAGTTTGTCCTGAATGTGCTAAGATTTCTGTAACATTTGATCCTTTTTGTTACTTAACACTTCCATTGCCCATGAAAAAGGAACGTACCTTGGAAGTATACTTAGTTAGAATGGATCCACTTACCAAACCTATGCAGGTAAGTCATGATTATTTTCTTTGTATTTGTTACTTATATAAAAATTTAGTGTTGAGACCTTGTGTCTCAAGCACAATTCAATAATAAGTTTATTTGTGTAAGAGATTTTATAAGCTAAATACTTTGGAAATTAGTACAACTTTTTAGAGTATTGAAAAGTTGGGGGATGTGTAAAGTATCATTATTTGTAAAAAAAAATTCTCAAAGGCTTTTACTTATGATAGAAAAATGAGAGGTTCAATTTTACAATGTTAGGATAAATATGAGCTTAACAAAGATTAATATTATTTTTCCTATTTTCCAACTTGAACTTTAATGTTAATTATAATTTTTTTCTAGTGGCTGTTGGAAATAAAACTAATACCATACATTTTGATTCATGATTTGATAATGGTATACTTAAATACCTATAATTTTTAGGCATCTTAAGAACTTGGAAGAGAAATAGAAATTTAGTTCAGCTATAAATACTTCAGTAATGTTCTAAGCAAAGCACTCTATTTTCAACCTTCATTTATCGATTAATCCTTTTCTGACATTTGAACCACCCTAACAAAAGCAGTTCTTCCTCTTCTACCTTCAGTTCAGTTCTATTATCACACTTATAAATTTTATTATGACCTTCGGTTTACTTATCTTCTCTCCACTAGACCATGAGTTCTTTGAGGATAGGGACTTTGTAAATCTTTGTATTTCCAACCCCCATGACTTGCAGTATTACTAATGCAGAAATACTCAAAAATTATATTCATCGAAATATGTGTTAGGCACCTCATGAAAGTGTGAAGCTCTGTTTGGCAAACAGAGCAGATGTGGTTCCTGCTTTAGAGGACTGTTTACTGAAGATCTTTAGCTTAGAGTTCCAGACATATAGTGCAGTTTCTTAGAGCATAGTAGTTATAATAGTCTGCTCAGGATGCTACAACAAAATGCCATAAACTGAGTGGCTTTAAACAACAGAAATTTATTTTCTCACAATTCTGGAGGCTGGAAATCTTAAGATCCACAGTACCAGCATGGTTGGTATCTAGTGCAGACTCTCTTCCTGATTTATAGACAACCTTGTCCTCACTGTGTTTAGAGAGAGAGCAGAGAGAGAGCACCTGTGTGCACATAAGCTCTCTGGCATCTCCTTATAAGGGCACTAATCCCATCGTGAGGACCCCACCTTTGATCTCATCTAAACCACCCAAAATCCCCCTCTCCAAATACTGTTAAATACATTGGTGGTTAGGGCTTCAACACATAAATTTTAAAGGAACACAATTCAGCCAATAGCAGTATCATGAGATCTGTATGAAAGGTCTGCTTTTGAACAAAGTTATAATCTTACCATTAATTTAGTGTAAGTGTTTGGGTTTACTGTCAACAAGCATGTAGTAAATGGAGTGTTCATAATAAAAGTATAATCCTTTCATTCAAAGTAAAATCTAGTAAAGACTAGTCATGCAGTAAGTAGTGCAAATTTTCCCTATTTCTTCTGCTACTTCTTTATATGTTTCCCTCATGAACTCATTGAACCCGATGCCCTCATGTCAGTATTTCATTCAGTAGTACTAAGAATATTGAGCAGGGCCAGGAAAGGCCTGCTTTTATTTTTGGCCACGGGAATATATGTTCACATTTCTATGATCACACCCTTTAATAAGCATAGAATTGTTAATTCTTTTCAGTAGAGGGAAACCATAGCAATGCTAAACTACATATACATACTCTTACCTCTCTAGTATGTAAGCTTGTAAATATATGCCAGTGAGTGTAATGGAATGAGAGAGAAGTATAAAACAATAAGTAAAAATTTATTGCAACAAAAAAATAAATACACTTTTTCTACAGTACATTTGTTAAAGACAGTACTCTCCCATGCTAGTAATACAGAGTAATCTTTATTACATAGGGACAGATTGCATTCAAATTTCACATTAGCCTATAAGGCATGTATTGAATGTTCCCCCATAATTTGGGTTTTAAACTGTTTTTCCAGCAATATGAATTTCATTAGAATACCTCTTTTCTCAGTTGGTGACCAAAACTACAAATTTGTGGAGATTGGAGCCATGGTCAGTACAGAGGAATTGGGCATTTTTTTTCTACTTGGAGGAAGTAACAATTCAAATACAAAATGATAGGCTTATTAAACAGTGTGCTTTAACCAGCTAGAGAGGAAAGGGAAATTAGCTGAGTTAACCCACTTGATGAGGAATTTGACAACTTTGGTAACATTAAAGATGAGGACAAAAGCTAGGGGTGGATTGGTAAGTGAATGGGAAGTGAGGAAGTTAAGATAATCAGTGTAGACACTACTTTTAACAAGGTTATTTATAAAGCAGAGGAGAAAAGGAGATCGAGGGAAGGCAGTGAGGGACTGGTTTCTCTTTTCTTTCTTTCTTTCCTTTTTTTTTTTTTTTTTTTTTTTGNTTTGAGAGACTTGTAAATTATTCCATTGCTTATGTAAGAATAGGGACAAAATGGAATAAAGGATGATTGCTGGTTCCCGAGGAAATAGAACAGGATAGGATTCAGAGCATAGATGCTAGGGTTAGCCTTAGATGGGAAGGGTGACACCTGATTCTCTTTCCATGTGTAGAAAGACACGGAGAAAGGATCTTTTAGAAAGTTTGTTGGAGGACACAAAGTTGGAGATTTTCCTATCCAGTAGCCTTTTTTTTGTTTGTATTCTATGGATAGTGAAGGGAGAGGTGGTAAAATAGGAAGCCTAAGGAATGGTGGAGATTTTATGTAGTTACTGAGAGAAATGAAGGAAGAAGCAAATAAGGGATGCACAGAATTTCTGGCTGGTGTTGAATGATCAGTTAAGACTTGAGCAATGTGAATTTGTTGCAAACCAGTCTCTAAAGTTGGTCAGTTTTCTGCAGCAGATCTGAATAGCTCTAAAAAAGTATAGCAAGAATAAAATTGAATAACAAAATAAAGGTTTTGCAGTGCGGTAGTTGAAGTGATGAATCATTTGGGATCTAGATGGAAGGGCATGAAGACAGTAGGAAGCTTAAACCAGGAGAAAATTGAGAATTAAAAGGACTAGAGCTCTAAATGCAAGCTAAGAATGGGAAAAAATGAGTTTCCAGGAAAAGTAATTAATGGTTAGTCTGATAAGAGTTTAAGATATCAGAAATGGAACAAGTATATGACAGAGTGCAAGAAGTGAACTACAGATGAATGTAAGTGTGGGCCTTTGAATCAAAGAGCCAAGGAACAGTAAGGCTAAGATAAATTATCCATATAGACATTGTCAGCTAGGATTATGGTAGGATTGGAAAAAGACACTGTAAACCAAATACCAAGTGAATGTGAGGAAGCATCCATGAGTTCAGTTTCATCTACCGGGTATTTTTTCCAAAGTAATAAATTCACTACAATTTTTTTGTTTTTTAGTACAAAGTGGTTGTCCCCAAAATTGGAAACATACTTGATCTTTGTACAGCATTGTCTGCTTTGTCAGGAGTACCTGCAGATAAGGTAAGGTGTTTCTGGGTTTGAAGTATATAAGTTGGAGTTTAGTTTTTCAGTAATGTAAAACCAGCTTAATAGAAATTTATTTCCTTTTAGATGATAGTTACTGATATATACAATCATAGATTTCACAGAATATTCGCTATGGATGAAAACCTTAGTAGTATTATGGAACGGGATGATATTTATGTGTAAGTATAAAATTCATTGTGCGAAATATTACTTGGGAAAAAAATTCAGAAGAAATAACATAAAAGTTTCCAGAGTTTATGGTCAGTTTTGTCCTTATAGGTTTGAAATTAACATCAATAGGACAGAAGATACAGAGCATGTGATTATTCCTGTTTGCCTAAGAGAAAAATTTAGACACTCAAGTTATACCCACCATACTGGCTCTTCACTTTTTGGTCAACCTTTTCTTATGGCTGTACCACGAAATAATACTGAAGATAAACTCTATAATCTCCTGCTTTTGAGAATGTGGTAAGTATCAGACAATTCTACATTAAAAATGAATGATAGACTAGTTAAAAATAAATGTGCAGGGGCGCCTGGATGCCTCAGTCGTTAAGCATCTGCCTTCGGCTCAGGGCGTGATCCCAGAGTCCTGGGATCGATCCCCACATCAGGCTTCTCCGCTGGGAGCCTGCTTCTTCCGCTCCTACTCCCCCTGCTTGTGTTCCCTCTCTCGCTGGCTGTCTCTCTGTCAAATAAATAAAATCTTTAAAACAAACAAACAAACAAATAAATGTGCAGTGTACTATCAGAATATAATTTGATAAGCTTGTATTATCTCAACTTTGTTTAAACAGGTAGCAATTTACAAAATCAAATTATAGTTTAATTCAGTTTCCTGATTATGTTGAACACATTACTGAGGTAATTGCAAACCCAGAAAGCATGAATTCTTTTAGCTGTTTCAAACCAGTTTACAGTTGGAAGAAAATAGGAATTTGTCATATATGCACTCTGAAATTATAACAAATTTCAGATGCTTCGTTTCTTTATACACTTTGCCAGTTCAAGAACTCCTACTAATGGTTTTATTTAAAAGGATAAACTTTCATGGTTGATAGTATTTTAAGCCAACCCCTTTTTGTCTTCCTAAAACCTTGATTTGATATAATCAAAACTGCCATTTGATCCCTTTTATTTTATCCTTTGTAACTGACATAGTGTTCTTCTTGCATACCTGTTTTAATCATTATAGTCCCATAATCCATACATAAAGATCACATTATACAGTTATAAGTGATCTTAGTAATAATACATATATCATCTAAATGGGGATATTTATATAATAAGTGTAAGTCAAGAAATTATTTGCCACAAACTTTTAACATGTTAAAACCCTAGAAGTAACAAATCACCTTCTTTCTTTTTATAGACAACCAAAACAGAAATGATTAGTCACTTGCACTTACAGTACTATATCCTGAGTTGAATTTATCCTTGAATCTACTAAATGACCACTATTACTCCATTAAAAAGTTTTGTTTTACTGAAAGAATGGAAAACATTTTTTTTTAAGTTTTTACCTTCATTTGTTTGATTTCTGATTTTATTTAAGCCGATATGTCAAAATATCTACTGAAACTGAAGAAACTGAAGGATCCCTACACTGCTGTAAGGACCAAAATATTAATGGGAATGGCCCTAATGGCATACATGAAGAAGGCTCACCAAGTAAGACTTTACTGTTAAATTATAAAACCTTTCACTTGGATTATTGCCTGAGAAAAAAAGAAGATAGGGATTAAGGAACTAAAAAATCTCTTCAAGCCTGGGAAAAATAATGTTAATATTAATAACTTTTAAATGTAGCATTGGGTTTATTTAAAGACTTCTAATATCTAAAATTAGGTGAAATGGAAACAGATGAGCCAGATGATGAATCCAGCCAGGATCAAGAACTTCCCTCTGAGAATGAAAACAGTCAGTCTGAAGATTCAGTTGGAGGAGATAATGATTCTGAAAATGGATTATGTACTGAGGAAACTTGCAAAGGTCAACTCACGGGACACAAAAAAAGATTGTTTACATTCCAGTTCAACAATTTAGGCAATACTGATATCAACTACATCAAAGATGATACCAGGCATATAAGATTTGATGAGAGGCAGCTTAGGCTAGATGGTAAGTGTGAAAACTGGCTTGAACACTGAACTTGAGCAAAGCATGCTATTATTTTAGGTGAAAACTGTGAAATTGAGCAGTCGTGAAAAGTAACATTCACTTATCTATATAAATCTATATTTATATCTTAAAAGTCTTAATCTCTAAGTATACTAAAACACGTCACTGCTTATTAAATGGAGGTTAGACTTATGCTTAAGTTTTGTATCTTTTTTTTAACTCCTTAAATTTTTAATGGCTTGGAAACAGCAATTTATCCTGATCACCTAGTGCAAGTAGAAAAGATTGTTTATTGTAGTATATATCTTAACATAAAAATATACTCATTTTAATGAAGGCATATTAAGTTTTAAAGAAAAAAATATGTTTTCCATCTTAGAAAGATCTTTTCTTGCTTTGGATTGGGATCCTGATTTGAAAAAAAGATATTTTGATGAAAATGCCGCTGAGGTAAGTCATCACTCATCCCATATCTTTCCCATGTTGATCACAATTTTGTTACACTTTTTTTGCTTCTACCAGATACATTTTGTTAGTAGAAAAATGGTTATGTACTAGAAAAGCCTTGTTGGTTTACAAACATGCTTTCTGTTAACAGTTTTAATCATCCATGTAGGTGTCTGTATAGAAGTTTTTTAGAAGTGTGGTGTAAATCTCAGCTGAAATAGGCTTTATAATTCTTTTGAGAAAGTTTAGGGGTTTTTCATTACTATTCATAGTAAGATGGTATCACTAAAATGAGTTTTGTTTCATTTGTTCTCTTAACTCAAGAAATACTTCTCTTTAGGATTTTGAAAAACATGAAAGTGTGGAATATAAGCCTCCTAAAAAACCATTTGTGAAATTAAAAGATTGCATTGAGCTTTTTACAACAAAAGAAAAGCTAGGTGCTGAAGATCCCTGGTAAGAGACAAAGTTAAAACATTACTTCTAATTATTTTTTAAGGATTTATACTGAGGTATGTGATATGTCAAGTTGAAAAAGTGGTAACTAAATTCCCTTTGATATTTTAAATAATAAGCATTTCTTTAAATGATAATAGTTAAAAGTGATTCAAGGGGTACCTGGGTGGCTCAGTGGGTTAAGCGTCTGCCTTTGGCCCAGGTCACAATCCCAGGGTCCTGGGATCAAGCCCTGCATCAGGCTCCTGGCTCAGCCGGGAGCCTATTTCTTCATCTCCTCCCCACTTGTGCTCTCTCTGTCTCTGTCACTATCTCTCTCTCTCTCAAATAAATAAATAAAATCTTTAAAAAGAAAAGTGATTCAGATGTTTAAAAGTATTATAATATTAAGCTTTAATCTCATTACTTTATTATTATAGTAGCCATTTTACAATGGGTAATTTTAGTTACTTTTTCCAAGAATTTTTTGCCATGCAGCTGTTTTGATAGAAACATTTTTGGGAAAATCATATTTTGTGGTGTTACTAAGTCCGTTAGAGCCCAGAAGTTTTGAGATTTTCTAATACTTAGATCTCAACATAGGTTTGTGTTCTTTTAGCTTACTAAAATGTAAGTAATCTAGCCTTCATCATTTCTTTGAATGCCTATTTACATATTAATTTATAATATTCTAAACCAATTTGATTTACTGAAGATATATATATCTAAGTCTGGTATATATTAGGCATATAGTGATTGCCCACTGAATAAATGTAAAACTTGCCGAGTGTTTTTTTATCTATTATTTTCATTACCTCTAGCAAGCTTTAAATATTTCTCTTTATTTTTAGGTATTGTCCAAATTGTAAAGAACATCAACAAGCCACAAAGAAACTGGATTTATGGTCCCTGCCTCCAGTACTTGTGGTACATCTCAAGCGATTTTCTTACAGTCGATACATGAGAGACAAATTGGATACTTTAGTTGATTTTCCCATCAAGTAAGTTTTGATTATGCTTTATAAACATTGGGCAACTATAGGTTCTTATAAACATCAGGTAGCATTGGATCCAACTTCAGTTTTTTAGTGTATTTGTGAGTAGTTCTAAAAATTTGTAAGAATCAGTAAGAATTTTTATTCCTTTTTAGGTATTTCTCAGAGAACAAAGAGAAAATATATCTTTTTAAACAACAGAATAAAATTCTGTATTACATTATTATATGGGTCCATTGGCACTGTTTATAAATCTAAGATACTCTATGGAATCAGAGTGATTTTATTTTTCCTAGGAATTATTTCATCATTAATCATCAGTTATTCCTAAGTATGCTTTTTAAAAAACTGAAGTAATATGAAACAGAATAATGTAATTGCTGAAAAGGATGACACAATAATCAGTCATCCCTGTTGTGTCATACTTCAGTTTATTGCATTGTTCAGAGTATTACATCATTTTTGTAAAAAGTCTGGAAACAGCATCTTTATAGTCCTTTTTTTTTTTAAGCTTTCACTAAATTTAATTGAGAATTCATAAGGACAAAAATGAAATTTCTCATTCACATGGTCCAGGAAGGACTTCATCACACAGTATTTTGCGTCACACAATAACTTGGCACTCTCCCATTTTGCTAAAAGAACATTGATAGTATTCTTTTATATTTCATATTTGTGCAGCAGGTGTTTGATACAGTTAATAACTAACAAACTGCCTTAGGTGTGTGTGATTAGAAGGAAATGGATGTAATATTGAAAACATTCTTTGGATTGCTTATTTCTGATTGTTGTTTATAAAGTTAAAATTAAAAACATTTTGCAGTTTTTTACCAGAAAAAAATGGTAATTTTCTCCTTAACAAAATTATGAGCCATCAGTTTTCTCAAGAATATAGCATTAAAAAGAAAAAAGGAAAATAGCATTTTGACAGTTTTTTTTTTTTAAAGATTTTATTTATTTATTTGACAGAGATAGAGACAGCCAGCGAGAAAGGGAGCACAAGCAGGGGGAGGGGGAGAGGAAGAAGCAGGCTCATAGCGGAGGAGCCTGATGTGGGGCTCAATCCCATAACGCCGGGATCACCCCCTGAGCCAAAGGCAGACGCTTAACTGCTGTGCCACCCAGGCGCCCCAGCATTTTGACAGTTTTAAGTACAAGAAGAGCCAAAAGTAATGATAAGCTGGAATCTATGAGAGATATCTTTGAAATTTAGAATCATTATTGCTTTTTAATGATGTAAGTCCAAAAAAACAAATAATGATAAGCTATAAAATGGTCATGTTCCAGTTTCATGCATGACAGTTTACAAACAGTTGAGTTTCGAAGAATGTTGCCCACTTGGGGTATTTAGATTGTCAGAACCAGGAAAATGTAGACTAAATATTGGGGTTTAGATATATCTATATTATAATTTTTCTGTGAAAGTTATTTAAGAACAAATAAACCATAGTGAAAAATAACTTATTTGTTCTTAAATACACAATTCCTAAAAACGACTTCAAAAATATGAAAAATTAAAAGGGTCCCAATGGCAAATGGTGATGACTCTTTTACTATATATGGAGAGTTAAATGTATTAGCATAAAAACTTTAATCTGAATAAACAGCAGTCAGTAGACAAAATTCCCAACCCCTAAGAAAAATCTTGCCAAAATATTCAAATCTCAGGTGTGTGTGTGTGTGTATATACATATATATGATATGTTTTAGTTTTTTGACTCTTAGTGATTTCTTTAGTGCGAGAGATATTTTTTATATAAATGAGAGTCAAGTAACATTGACAGAAGATAATAGAATTCATGACATTTAGGGAAAACAAAACTAACTTTATCTCTTTGTTAATAAACAGTGACCTGGATATGTCGGAATTCCTGATTAATCCAAATGCAGGTCCTTGTCGCTATAATTTGATTGCTGTTTCCAACCACTATGGAGGGATGGGAGGAGGACACTGTAAGTGAGTTTACCATTTTGCTAAAATCATGATGCTTGCTGACTGCAGACTTTTTCCTTAAGATATGTATTACTTAAAGGGAAAATGTAGGGTGCCTGGCTGGCTGGGTTGGTCGGTAGCATGTGACTCTTGATCTTGGGGTTGTGAGTTTGAGCCCTACATTGGGTGTGGAGTCTACTAAAAAAGAAAAAGGGAAAATGTAAAATGTGTTTTACATATAGTACTTGTCAATAAATGTTGATTAATGAATGAATTAGCTTTTGAAATTTTTTTTTTAACATCAGGAGTAGAGAATTGAGTTAATCATACTTTTCAGTTTAATGCGTGGGACATCACTCGTCAGGACTCCTGTCCTTTTCCATTCTCCTTCCCCTTTCCCTTCCTAAAGTGCTTGGTGTATGTGTTGTTACAAATCATGCATCATTATTAATTTTTATATAATTGGTATACTGTGTTATAGATCTTACATTTTTCTCATAACTCGTAAGACTTATCCATGTTACTTTGTGTCCGTTTAGTTCATTGCTTCTAACCACTCGGGACGTAAATCTACCATATTTTATCTTTCTGCTCACTTCATGGTGGACATTCAAATTGCCTTTAACTTTCTACCACCACAAGACTGATAAACATCATTGTTTATGGTCCCCCATGTGAGAATTTCTTTGAGCAACATACCCAGAAGTAAGATTGCTCGGTTATAGAATATTCACATACTGCCAGATGGCTCTCCAGGACAGTTATACCAGCCCACACTCTCCAGTTCATAGATTTTTCTGTTGAACTATCTGCATTCCTGGGATAAACCCTCCTTACCTTTTTAAGTTTTTTTTTAATATATAAATGTTATATATTTTAAAAAAATTCTTCTTTAATTCCCAATTGAATTTGGTTAACTAATTTTTGTTAGTGTTAAAATTTCATTCATAAGTGAAATGGTCTTCTCATTTTTTATATTGCTCTTTCTTTGGAGTCAAGATTACAGTCTACTCTAATAATAAAGAGGCTGAGGTATTTTAGTCTTTTTCTGTATCCTAAAGCAGGTAGTGTAGTATAGGAATTAATTATTCATGAAAGTCTAGTGGAATTCACCTGTAAAATTATCTGGGCTTCACACCCATAAATTTTTCTATTTATGTCATGCTTGTTGAAATCTATTCAGTTTTCTTTTTCCCAAGATGTACGCTTTATGGCATTTTCTATTTTTCTAGAAGTTTTCTAGTTTGAGAATAGTTACATGTAATAGCGTTATGCTATACCTTTGTCCCTTTTTTGTTCTTCTATTTTCTTTTTAGTCCATTTTCCCAGAGGTCTGTCTTACTAATCTGTTCGAAGAATTAGCTTTCCACTTTATTAAATTTTTCTTTTTATTATTGCATATGTATTCTCTCTCATTGATCTCTTCTCTTTGTTGTGTTTTTTTTTTGTTACTTTGTGTTTGCTCTGTTGCTCTATTTTTAATTTTTGATTTGAATGCTGTATTAGCTTTTGCTTTACATTTTTTTCTCCTCTCTTTAAGGCTATAATTAAAGCTATAAATTTCCCTCTAACTACTGCTTTATCTCTATTCCATAAACTTTGAAATGTAGTCTTTTCATCTACTTTAAATTCTGTATGTATTTTTAATTTCCATTATGATTTTCTAATTAGTCTAGGGCACTTAATCATATGCTTTTCCAAACGTATGGGTTTTTTTAAAGCTTTCCTTTTGTCTTAATTTTAATTTTATTACATAATGGAGATACTGCCTATATTGTATTAATCCTTAGTTTATTAAAGTGTCCATGTACCTTAGTACATAGTCTGTTTGTAAAATGTTTGTGTGCTTGAAAAACATATATTCCCCATCCAGACGTAGAATTCTATATTTCTCTTATATTTCAAGCCTATCAGTTATATTCATATATTTGCTATCTCTAGTTATTTTTTATATTTTGTTATATTTCTGAGAATTTGTCAGCATTCTTATTATAATGTTGATTTATCTATTTCTACTAACAATTTTATTAGTTGTTTTGCATTATTAGTTTCGTTCATGTTTAAAGTGGTAGCTCTTCTTTCTCTGTTCCTTTTACCAGTCTTTGACATGTTTTTTCTTTTGGTATCACTTGGTTTGCAAACTCTGGGTGCCTTTTTGTTGGATTTGTCTCTTATAAACCATTTTATTGCTAGATCTTGTCCTTTTATTTAATATTTGTTTTAATTGTGGGTACAGTCGTCTTCAGTTCAACTGACAAACTTACAACCCACAATAGGCTATACCCAGAAGAGCAATAATTTTGTTTTGTGAGGGGTAGAACAATTTAGAAGATATAACCTATAAGGTGTCACTTTTTAGAAGTTATGACATCAAATAATTATTTTGCAGACATTTGTGACTTTGTTTCCTCAGTTATTGGATAGTTCAGACAAAGTATGGGATGTATAAAGGGGACATTTTTAACTTTTAAAGATAAAGCAAATCTTTAAAAATTGTACAGATAAATTAATTTTTATTTTTCTCTTGCTCAGTACTTTTGTTAAAGACTGAAAAAGATTTTGGTGTAAAAACTACTACAAATTAATGGGATAGTATTACTGAAAAAATATTTGTCATACAAAATTTAAATTATGATTAAAATGTCAAACTCTGGAGTCAGAGACAGACCTGGGTTTAAGTGCTAACTCAGCTACTTAACAGCTTTACTATTACATATTAAACTTCTCTTGATGCCTCACTTTCCCCATTTCTAAAGTTAGAGGAATAATAATACCTTTTGTATGAGATAATTAATATATGTGAAGTACATAGCACTATACCTGGTCCACAGTAAGCACTTCATAAGTGTTAATTCCCATTTGTTGTCATTAGTATTATTCTGTGAACTGAAAAATAATAAATCTATTCTGTTTGTCCTTGGGATGAAAAAGTCACAGATTTCAACGTATTTGAAAAATATCTTAGGCATTTAGACTGTAGGAATCAGTTGCATGTGTAATAGATAGGCTTTGTGTAGATGATTGTCATGTAATTTTAATATGTATTCCTTATATAGATGATTGTAAAGTTTTGCGAGTTCCCCCCAGGAAACCATAGATCATTTCAGTCACAGAAGTGATTATATTTTTTCATTAGATACTGCTTTCGCAAAAAATAAAGATGATGGAAAATGGTACTACTTTGATGACAGTAGTGTCTCAACTGCGTCTGAAGACCAGATTGTGGTAAGTGTGTCTTTATTTCCTGAAAGTCACAGAATCCACTTTTTTAAAAGCTCCCATGGAACACTGCAGTCTATATTTTAGCAGTTTCTAATAGTTAAGAGAGACTTTCTCTGATTTAAAGAAATGTAAAGTTGTGTCCTCTGAGTGGAAATTTGTCTCCAAATTTGCCCACTAACAGAAGCATAAATTGCATCATGAAAATTTTTCTGATAGTTTTCAACATGAAAAATGGCATTTTCTAATGAAAATAATTAAATTTTCCTTTGGAAAATAGGTTCAGATATTTTGGGACACTGACTACTTAAAATTAGAGTACTAAAATAGAAAAAAAAATTCTTTAAGGGCCTTCCTTGCCATACCTATGATTTTTAAAGTAGTCTTTTTTTTTTAATGTTTTTTTATTATATTATGTAAGTCACCATACAGTATATCCCCGGTTTCCGATGTAAAGTTCGATGATTCATTAGTTGCGTGTAACACCCAGTGCACCATGCAATACATGCCCTCCTTACTACCCATCATAAAGTATAGTCTTATCCTTTGTAACACTTAAACATTTAGACTCAAACTTACGTGATTAGATGAAACAAATTACACGATTTTCTTAAAAAGTTAACCTTGAGGATCTGTTACTTTGATATTTTCTGAATAGTAGAAAAATGAGGAAGTAACATCTGTTCATATTTGCATCAGTTTATCAGCCAAAATATTGGTAGTTGTTTTGCTTCCCAGCAGAGCATATTTTTATTATCAAATATTGATTGGTGAGGGGATGACAGGTTTATTCTAAGAAGAAAACTAAGACTTGGCTTAATAAGGGTTTATTTTACTATTAAAGTTTGCCTTTCTAAAATTTTATTGTTTAATCACAATAGTACAAATAGTGAAAAGTGTAGTATTTGCTCCTGTGAGCATGGAGCTCATATTTCCCATTTAAATTTTATATTCTTTGAGGACAGAAACTAGCTTTTTCTTTAGTTCGTAATGCCTTAAAAGTCTTCAACTTCTGTTGTTCAGTTTAATAAATTAATAAACTTCTGAGCCCAATTATTGGCATAGTTTTAATCCATCATTGGATGAACAGATATGAAATAATTTTGAGTTGTTTCTCTACAGATATTTTATATACTTATCTACATGTGTATATGTATTATGTACTGTTGCTTATCTCCCTATAGCTATAACACAAAACAAAGAGACTTGAATGCTATTATTTTTTAAATATGTATATGCCTAAGTTAATTACATTTCCAGTTTATATTTAGACTTCTGATTTCAAGTCTCAGCCATCACTTCTTTTTTCAATTGTGTTCTTCTGTCTAAATCTCCCAACCAAAACATCCTGAAATTGCCTACAGTGATGATACTTGATTTAGTAACAATTATTTGAGTAACTTCTTTATATAGGACCCAATTCTAAACAAGATTAAAAGACAGCTATCTCTAACTTCAAGAGGCTTAAAGTCCAGAGATGACAGGAAGTAAATTAACAGCTGTATGATAAGTACTATTAAACATCTTGACTACATGGAAACAGGACAGCCATCTCTCCACTGATTTAGGGTTTAAGAAGATAGGACCAGTGTACGGAAGTTTGCATGAGAAAGCGATGTTTGACCTGAGTCTTCAACTTTGCAAATGGAAGTAAATTAAACAAAAGAAGTAAAGGTGTTCTAAGCAGAGAAAACAGTAACTACAAAAGCAAGGAGGCATGACAGAACATAGAATTTAGGAAAACAGCAAATAATTTGGTATTATTGAAAGGACATACTTGTTAAGAGTATGGGGCAGAAATAAGGCTAAAGCTAAAGTTGGCAATCATCAAAAAAGATGATATTGTACACGGTTTAGAGCTTTTCTTAAAGACTGTGAGAAGCCTGGGTGATTATTAAGCAATAGAACATTATTAAATTTGGAAGGCACTGAGAAAAGAAGCAAAAAGACCATTACAGCCTCCAGCAAAAAGAAAGCTGTCATGTCATTTTTGCAATACAAGCCTCTAAATTTAAAGTTGTGGTAGTAATGTATAGACAAGGGGGAAAGGGATTTATAAGATAGTTCCTGGATAGAATTAATAGAATTTGATCAAGATTGGATATAAATAAAGACATAGAAATGCAAAGAGGGAGAAGTTGAGGATGACTTAACTTCAGCATTTACCACAATAGGAAATATAGGAAGAAAATTCGCTGTTGAAATTTGAGCTACGTGTATGATAGCTCTCGGGAAATTTCCACTAGGTTGTGGGACTAACAGCACTAGAGTTCAGGAATGAGAACTAGCTAAAGTTATAAATTTGCGTCATTATTCTTTGGTAGCAGTTGAAGCCATAGGTTTTAATGAATGACCTAGTGAGAAGATACAGATTGAGAAAGAGTGGTGGGCAGAGGACTGAACATGATTTTTTTTTTTAAGGTTAGGATTTAATGAGCCCACAAAAAAGTCAGAAGCAACTATGGAGATAGAAGATCTAAGGAAAGGGGCGCCTGGGTGGCGCAGTCGTTAAGCGTCTGCCTTCGGCTCAGGGCATGATCCCAGCATTCTGGGATCAAGCCCCACATCGGGCTCCTCCACTGTGAGCCTGCTTCTTCCTCTCCCACTCCCCCTGCTTGTGTTCCCTCTCTCACTGGCTGTCTCTCTCTCTCAAATAAATTTTTAAAAAAAAGAAGAAGATCTAAGGAAAAGAAGTGTCACAAAAGCCAAAAATTATTTGATGCAGGAAAGAGGAGTAGTAAAGCATTAAATGCTGCAGAGAGATTGACTAAAAGAACTTTTAAAAGCACCCATTTAATTTGTCTATAGCAGGTTATTGCCCCTAGTGAAGGGCATTTCGTCAGAATGATTGGGGCAACAGATCATACTGAATTGAGGAGTGTGTATGAGAGTGAAAAATGAACATTCCATGACTCTGTCTGCCAGCCTGGCAGCTGGAGGAAGGTAGTAGGGATTTAGGATGGGAAAGTATTTATTATGCCAAGTAGTCCACTAGGTAAGAACTTTAACTAAAGATTAACACAGTGATGATGAATGGAGCAATATCCTTAAGACAGTAGGAAAAGCTGAACTCTAAAGCAAACTTAAAGTGAAACGATTAGTATTAGAAAGAAGCTTACCTTTTCCTTAGAGACGGGAAGGAAGAGGCATAGAATTGTTTCATGTTAGAGTAACTAGGTTAATCTGTGATATAATTAAATTTACTTATCTGTTCAACCAATGTAATAGAGAATAAAAATGTTAATTCTAGTGACTATTCTTCCTTTATATATAGAAGTCATCTTATATTTAAACCAATTTCAATAACTTCCATTTGACCGTGTATGGTTTTTCTATTTGATCTATGCCCTGTCACCAAATTCGGTTACCAGCTGAAAAATTCATAGTATACTTAATGAGATCTTTGAGAATCATGACCATATTAACATGCTTTGTTTGTTTCAACAGTCCAAAGCAGCATATGTACTCTTCTACCAGAGACAAGACACTTTCAGTGGAACTGGCTTTTTTCCTCTTGACCGAGAAACTAAAGGTGCTTCAGCTGCCACAGGCATCCCGTTAGAAAGTGATGACGATAGCAATGATAATGACAATGATATAGAAAACGAAAACTGTATGCACACTAACTAATGAAAGTCCTAGAAGCCATAAAAGAGAGACTTTCTTGCTGGTGGTGTCTATTGAAATGATGAAGTTACCCACCACATTAAACAAAAGTCTGAGATGGGGAGTTTCAGATAACCGAATGTAAATCCTTTATCAGATTTTAACTTGTGCAGTACTTGAAGTGAAACACAATGAAAACTTTAACAGAAATTGTCTCTTAATACATTTACAGTCTTGTAATTACAAGCTAAATATATATAGGAAATCACAAATAAATCCCTTTTAAGTTTGCTGCTGTTTTGATGAATTATGTTTTCTTTAATTTTTTGGATGTGAGTTAATTGATGACAAATGTTAAATTTGTGGATGTTGGTCATTTATTTTGCTCTATTAATACTGCAAGAAAACTGGCTGAACTTAGTTTTTGGATAATCTAGTTCATGTGCATTAGGCTGCCACATATATTACTATGATATTTAGCTGCAGTATCAACGCGGCGTAAATACTGCAGTAGTATTCTTGGAAAACCAAATTTTCAAATCTATCCCTGGTAATCAACATGGGCCTATTAAAAAACCAAATCATGATATAAGAAACAATCTTGGAAAGTTATTTTCTTTTTTAGTATCATTAAAAATCCAGAATATTATATTCATCTTACTGCTGCTGTGGAAACAGGTTCTAGATTTCACACTCCATCTAAAATCAATTTTCAGTTAAATGTAAGTATTTTTTACTGCTATTTGGATCTATTCCTTAGATATTAAAAGATTTTTTGACTTGCTTTAAAATGCATATCTTTAATCTGGTGTTAGTCAAAAATTAAAATTTTTGCTGTCTGTTTTTCTCTACCCCATTTTTTGGTAATTTGGCAACTGATAGCTCTTCCAATTATTGTATTATAAGGACAGACTTAAAGTATTCTGTATCCATAGTAATAATTACATCAAGCTTAGATGAGAAATTTTTTTCATATACTGGCCTTTAAATCATTAATGGACAATTGGCTTTAAAGGTAGGTCTGTTAACTTTCTTTGTGTGTTCCTGATGGAATTCACCATAGCCTTACAGCTTTTCTCAGAAGGTAACTTGTTATAAGAAAATTGGCATTTGCATGTTCTAGAGTCAGAACCTGTATAGTATATAAAGCATACAAACCTTGAATTCAATTTTAGTTCACAACATTCAAGGATCCAGGATGCCAAAAATATATGTGAACATTTGAAACATTTTTCATTTGCTGCTTTTTCCCTTTAATCTAGTTGAAAGAATGTATTGTCGATTGGCATACAATACTGCCTTTAATAGAAAATCTAAATGCTGGGGCACATTTCACATATCGACTACCTGAGAAATTGCTTTGTGTCCCACTGTTATTAAAGCAAAAAGTATAGTGTTCTTCACTTGAACTAATCAAATACAATAGATATAAATTGTGTATTGTAAATAAAAGTTCACTCTGTGAGTGCACATTTTGGTAAATTATTTATTTATGTTAGCATTTAAAAGTAAAAAGAAAAAAAATGCATTTGACCAGGATAAATGAGGTATGTTGATCATGGCTTTGCTTTATACCTTGATATTAAAGCTGGTTTTTCATCCTGGTATTTTAAAAGCTGCTTTGGGTTTTTTTTTTTTTCTTTTCTTTTCTTTTCTTTTTTCTTTCTTTTCTTCTTCTTTTTTTTTTTTTTTTAATGTAAACTAACCTCCTGCATGACAGAGGTTAAAATTTTGTCTGCACTTGAGTTCACTTGAGTTTACATTTGAAATGTGCATGTTTATTTATACAGATTTCAATAAAGCTATTTAAGGCCTTATTTAGTCTTTTATTTCTTACTCTGAATCTTTTGATAAAAACCCCCTATTTTATGGGCAGGTGACTATGTGACAGACTTTTTAGTTATCGTGTAATTAAAGATAAAAAGGAAAGCATGTCAAAGTAAAGCAAATCCTCTTAAGGATTTGTTTCAAAGTTGATTTTTTAATTTAAATATTCATTATATTTGTATACCTACTAATCACTGTTCTGTAGTCTTAAGATAGAGCCGTAAACAAACATCCCTCCACTCACAGAGCTTGCAGTCTTTCTGCTGTCTACCAACTAAGAAACTTTCCATTTTTCGGAGGTTTAAAGAAAAACCAAAATTAACTTTTTCCAGCTCTGGATTGTACTCTCCATCCCAGTTGTCCATAGAGACCCATTTCTTTTTAATGCCTGCGATTAACTTTTATTCCCATTTAAAGAAGTGTTTTAAAGTAGAAAATGGTGTTAATAATGCCATTGAATTTGTCAAACTCAAATGACATTGTCAGCTGCAAAAAAACACCTAATAGTGCAAAAGGCTAATCCATACTCTAATTAAAAGTAGATATTCATAGGTAATAAGGGTGTAGGAATGTAGCCAGTCTAGAATTCTACTGTTAGCTTTTCTACTTAGTAGTCATATGACTTTGAATTTAATCTCCCCCAGTATGTTTCTTCACCTGTAAAATTACAACAATAATAGCATTACTGAGCACTTAAAATGGACCAAGTTGTGTATTAAAGTGCTGTATGTAGTATCTCATTTAATCCCATAGTAGCTATGCGGTAGAGACATTCATCATCACTGTTTTTCATTTGGAGAAACCAAGGTACAAAGCAGTTACTATTCCCAAGTTCATATAATTACTCTGGGGCGGAGCCAATATTCTATCCTCAAGTTCTGTATACTACCTCCCACTTTGTTATAGTGTCTGCCTCACAGGATTGTTGAGATCTCCAATGAGATAATGTATGTTATGGAAAGGTGCTTTGTAAACTATGTGGTATACTCATTACTGATTTTAAATTTAATACAACATTTTTTTTCCTTGTTTATCTAACTCAAGTATGACCTTCTTTACACTTCTCCAAATGCAACCCTAATTTTCAGGACTTTTTTCTTCACCTATAATTTAGTTTAATTAATCTCTGTACAAAAGCTACAGCTTAATACTTTGTTTAAAGATCTTGCTTTCTCTTATAGTCTGTTCTTTTTAGCAGCCCTATATTTACCCTTGCTTTCCTGGCAACTCACTATAAAACCACACAAATCATTGATACGGGCATGAAGAAAATCAGTAACTATTGATTGATGTATAAGGACAGCACTTT
Organism: Ailuropoda melanoleuca; assembly: GCF_002007445.2. Lineage (NCBI taxonomy): Eukaryota > Metazoa > Chordata > Mammalia > Carnivora > Ursidae > Ailuropoda > Ailuropoda melanoleuca. Next base: position 38,552,471 of record NC_048232.1, read on the forward strand.
CTCATCAACTAATCTCATTGAGGTAAGGACAGTTTATAAGAAATAAGCCAGGAGACTGTAAGAAAAGATGAGGTGAGCCTCTTTCATTGGCTCACCAAAGGGGCAGGGAGTGGGGTGTATGCAGGTTAGAACCTTGTACCCCAGAAAGGAATCGACAGTATCACTGGTACATGGTAAAATAAAAAGCAGGCCAACTTTTAGTCGGTTTTTTATGTTTATGTTTATGTTCTTTTATTTATTTATTTATTTATTTATTTATTTATTTATTTATTTATTTATTTATTTATTTTAGAAAAAGTAAGGGGAAGGGCAGAGGGAGAGAGAATCCCAAAGCAGACTCCCTGCTGAGTGCAGAGCCCAACAAGGGCTCCATCTCAGGACCCTGAGGTCATGACCTGAGCCAAAATCAAGAGTCAGCTGCTCAACTGACTGAGCAACCTAGGAACCCCTATGTTTATGTTCTTTATAGACAATGCACTTCATTATTCCCTGCTTCCCACCCTCCGTTCTTGGTATGCTTCTGATCTTTGCTTGTGCAGTATAGATTAGCACATTCTCTTTAGGTTAGTTTTTAAGATACAAATTAGAAAATTCTTGATTACTAGGGTAAAGAACCAGAAATCCTCTAAAATCTCAGAAAGTAATTTCATTTCTGGAGCCAAAGAAGAATAGTGGATATCTTTCTTTGTATATCTTAACTGTACGATAAAGTAGTATTTCTGTTTTCCTTTAAATCACTTTTCTTGAAAATATAATTATATTGATAATTCCCAAATACTTCTTTAAATGGCACTTAAAAGTGCCAAAAGATAGGGGGGAAAGGAGAATGTATGGATATCCTTGCTGACTTACGTATGAAGTTACAGAGCTGCAGTATATTGTCTTGTTATCAGATTTTTGCAATGAGAAATATATGTAATTTTCTTACAAGCATTTTAGATTGTGGAACATTTCAGTTAGATATATATGTTTTTCATATGTTTAATTCATATTTACTATATATTAGGCAAAAAAAATTCCAAACAGCTCAGACAACAAAACTTTCATTTAACAAATATACTCAAATTTTTATAAGCTATGTAAAGTAGGTTTTTATCAGAACTGGAAAGTTAAAATATACGTGGTAAAATTCATACATTGATCAACACTTATTACAGTAATGATGGAGTAAAGAATTTTTGAATGGGTGACATAAAACAGGCAGTACAAAAATTATTTTTGGCAAATATATGTATTGGGAAAAAATACCCCACATCATACCATAGTCTAATTATATTCCAACTCTGCCTTTTGAGAGCCTGGAAATTGCCCAGGTAATGAAAGGAAAAGACTCTAAGGGAATCTAGAAAGTAGATAAACCATTTAAGAGAATCAAGAGTTGACATAATATTTTGGACTAGAGTCTCAGAGGACAAGGAGAAAATCAAATAGATTTTGGTGTCTTTTTTTTTTCCTAGAAATGTCTGTTGAGTGTGATCATACAAAGCAGCTAAAAATACAGCTGTCTCTTCAGTTAATTGTTCTTTTAAATGGAAATCCTGTATGAAAATAAGAAATATTTTCAGTATCTTCCAATATGCACAAAATCAAATATTTTAAATGTTTAAACTGTTTTGGTAATTAACTGTGTTCTACTGTATAAAATCATGGTTGATGGTGGTGCTCATTTTGCTCAAAATTTCTTTATATCAGGAACTTGTAGCTTGTTCTATATAGTTTGGTGAAACAAAAAATAGTTTTATTTGCTGTGACCTTCAAATCCATTGCTAGCTGGAGTTAAATCTACATACATAAAAGTAAAACAATAAATATGGAACCATCCCAACAGTCTTTTCCCATAATGTGTATTCTTACCTTTTTCTCAAAAATGACAAATTCTTATAATTTCCCAAACTTGTTTAAAAAGCTTAAATATCACTTTGTTTTTTAATTCTTAGTTAAAATCTTTCAGGATTCTTTTTTTTTTTTTTTTAAGATTTTATTTATTTATTTGACAGAGATAGAGACAGCCAGCGAGAGAGGGAACACAAGCAGGGGGAGTGGGAGAGGAAGAAGCAGGCTCATAGCGGAGGAGCCTGGTGTGGGGCTTCGATCCCATAACGCCGGGATCACGCCCTGAGCCGAAGGCAGACGCTTAACCGCTGTGCTACCCAGGCGCCCCATAATCTTTCAGGATTCTTAAACTTTGTAACATCTTAAGTCTGTCATTAAAACTTTTATTACAGTATTTGCTTTTCTTTAACTTTATAAAGGAACATTGGAGGTTCATTGATTCTTAGATAATCTGATTCAAATAATTTAGACTCACGTACTAAAGTACCTCACATATGTCTGGCCTTCCATGTGTGCCTTCACTGTTTCTTCTAGCCTGTTTTCTTCTGACCTTGAGTTCTCCTTATAAGCAAGTGAAAGTATTTCATTTTCTTTGTAGTGAAAACCATCTTCCATTATATGAAGTGGTGAATTATCAGTGTGTTGAAACAAATAAGAATTATTTTAGAATTGCCCTCAATTGTGAAAAATGAAAAACTAAATTTTAAGTATAGAAAAACTATAGTACATTTTTTTTAATTTGATAAAGGATTCCTGTACAACTTTTAAATATTGAGTGACTTTAGTAGGATAAACTCTTCAATTTAAAAAAACTCAGAATTACATTCAATTTTGAGCCATAACTCTATTGTATGAGTTGAGGTAATACTGCAGATTTAAACAGTAAACATCAGTAGTTACAGATACTCGGGTAATTTGTTTGTTGGGAGACAGTGAGATATGGTAAGGAACGTTCTATATCTAGAAATGTTTCCCCACAGCTAGCTCTAAAGTCATTGGCTTCTGATTTTCAGTTTTCTCAACCATAAAATACCAGTTTCTTGCAAGGGAGGTAATGGACGTGTAGGTATGAACTTTCAGGTTTTGCAAAATAAGACAGTATTTTGTACTGTGGACAACTAGAATGTTGTATCATCACTCATAAAAGATTTCTTAAATGGAAGGCTCACATTCAGCTTTTGAAATTATTGTTGAAGTCTGTATTTTTGCAAAGAATAATGAGTAGGATGAGCCAAAACAAAAGTTGGGTTTTTTTTTTTTTCATTTGTTTTAAATCTTTCTTCTAGCTCCTGTAAAAAATGGAGCAGAAGTATTAGTGTGGTGGTAAGCTTGAAAATTAAAATTTCATCATGGACACTAGAATCCAGTTACATACTAACACGTTTTTTAAAACTATTTGTGAATATAACTTCATAGCTTTTAAATTAACTTTTTATTTCTTTAGAGGGGGGAGGGGCAGAGGGAAAGAGAATCTTAAGCAGGCTCCAGGCCCAGTGCGGAGCCCAACACGGGGCTCTATCTCACAACCCTGAGATCATGACCTGAGTGGAAATCAAGAGTCAGACACAACTGGCTGAGCCACCCAGGCACCCCATATAGCTTTTACATTTAGAACTTTTTCTCTGCCTTAGGCAGACATTCATTATGTTGGTTTTTTCCCCCTAATTTCATTAATCATTGTCTGTAATCATTCGAGTCAAAGATAATAGTTCAAACTCCAGAGGTTATGGCTTTTATTATGTTTGGATATATTTAGTAACAATTACAAGTCTTTGAGTTTAACCAGTATTAAATAATTCTTCATGTCATGGCAGACTAAAATGTAGCATTCTGTTTGGGAACATATAAATGTACAGTCAGATCTACTCATCAGGATTATCTCTCCTGGCCACCAGTCTCCTTTTACTACAGTTCGTTCTCTATTCTGCCAGAGTGATCACCATTGAAAAAAAAAAAAAAAAAAGATTCTATTCCTCTCTCCAGCTCAAGTTCTCCTCTAACCCCTCCATAGGAAAAGAGTGGTTTGGAGCATAGACTCGGGAGTTAAACCACTTGAACTCTGAGCCTACCACTTTCTTGCAAGTCATGTCACCCCCTGACTCTGATTTCCTTAGTTTATAAACTGGAACAACTGTAGAATTTCCATCTAGGAGGGCTTGGGGTCTGATTAGAAGGAAGTGTGAGACTGTTAAACTGCATATATGCTTAGCAAGCACATAATTTTTCTCAGAATGCACAGTTTACTTATGGTGGGAGCTATTAATAATTATTTGTGAGGAAACCAAACTCCCCATCCACCGGCACCATCCACTCCTGACACTGTATTACCTACCTTTCAGAACTGTGAAGTTTAAACTATCTTGATCTTAATGAAGAATGTAGCAGCATTATTACTAATAAAGTACCCAAATTTACGAATGATTGTTCTCTCTTTATCATTCATTCTCAAGGACACTATGCTTTCTTTAGCAAGAGAGCAGAGAGTAGGGTAATGTTTAATGATACTAATTGTAGGGGCGCCTGGGTGGCACAGCGGTTAAGCGTCTGCCTTTGGCTCAGGGCGTGATCCCGGCGTTCTGGGATCGAGCCCCACATCAGGCTCCTCCGCTATGAGCCTGCTGCTTCCTCTCCCACTCCCCCTGCTTGTGCAACCTCTCTCGCTGGCTGTCTCTCTCTCTGTCGAATAAATAAAATCTTTAAAAAAAAAAAAATGATACTAATTGTAGTTTGTGTAAACATAAAATAGCCCAACCAGAATTACTTGTATACATAATTTATTAACAAGACCTTTGGGGGTGCCTGGGTGGCTCAGCTGGTTAAGCGTCTGCCTTTGGCCCAGGTCATGATCCCAGAGTCCTGGGATCGAGCCCCACATCAGGCTTCCTGCTTAGTGGGGAGCCTGCTTCTCCACCCTCTGCCATTCCCCGCACTTGTGCTCTCTGGGTCACTCTCTGTCAAATAAATAAAATCTTTAAAAAAAGGGGGGGGTTTCCTTAATTAACAGAGACTCAAAAACCTGTGAGACAGAACCAAACAGGAGTGAGAGAAAATGGAGCAGAAAAATGTAATTGAGGGAAAAATGGCCGAAGTTTTCCCAAGTTTGATTTTAAAAAATAAACAAATAAACCCATCCAGAAATCAAGCATACCCCAAGCAAGATAAATGAAAAGAAAACCACGTGTATATATACCCTTAATAGTCAAACTGATAAAATTCCAAGATAAAAATAAATTCTTAAAAGCAAACATGGGGGAAAAGTCACATTATTAGGAAATGATGTGACAGCTATTTCATTAGAAACAATGAATGCCAGGAATAAATGGAATAATGTCTTTATGATCCATAGAGATGTGGCAGGGTAGGGGGGACTGTCAAATTTAGGATTGATACACAGGAAAGTATCTTTCAAAATTGAAAGCAAATTAAACATTTTCAGATAAAAACAGTTATGTCCACTGGTAACCCATACTGCACACTAATGGAAATGCTGGAGGAATTTCCAGATGGAAATTCAGATCTACATATAGGAAGGAATGAGAGCTCTGAAAATTAGGTAAGTAGAGTATGTGGATAAATATAGAATAATTTTACTTTCTTAGAAAAACTGAAATAGTTTTTCAAAGAATGATATGAGAATATCAAAATGAATGATATGAGAATAAAATAGGTAACAATAGACAAAGGCTGAGAGGAGTGTATGTGAAATTACACTGTTATAAGTTTCTTACATTAAATTATATTAATGCAAAAAGATCATGATATATTAATAATGTATATTACAAATCCTAGAATTACACACAAAGAACAAAAGAGGCATAACTAAAAGCCAACATAAGAGAGAAAATGGGAAAAATAATAACTGTTGTCACCCCTCCTTGCCCAGAAAAAGTAAAGGTAGGAAAGGAGCAAAGAAAGAACAAATAGAAAACGAAGACGGTAGATTTCAACCCAACCATATCAATAAAAAATTTAATGCACTAACCTCTCTAAGGCAGAGACCATAAGATAGGGCAAAAAAAGAAAAACCCAAGTTTGTGCTTTTCCCTTTAAACATAAAAAGTTTTAAATAAAAAGATGGAAAATGATGCACCACACAAACACCTAGCACAAGAAATTCAGTATAGTTATATTAATATAAGATGAATGATACTCTTAGAATACCACTCACAGCAAATGCATGAGGGATAGTCTCTACATAGACCAAATGCCGGCCCATAATTACATCAGTAAATTGCAAAGGATGGAAGTCATACAAATATGCTGTCTCATCACCAGATAATTATGTTAGAAATTAATAAAGATATCTAGAAAATTAACATGGGTCAAAGAAAACTACATGAAAATTTGTGGGGTAAAGCTAAAACCTCTTCAAAGGAGATTTATGACTAAAAATACTTATTTTAGGAAAGAAGGTTTAAAATAAATTGTTTAAGCATTCTCCTTAAGCTCATAAAAGAAGAGCAAATTTAATGCAAAGGAAACAAATCAGTGAAAGAGAAAATGGAGAAAATCAAAGCAAAAGCTGATTTTTGAAAAGTAATAAAAGTAGTAAATTAGCAAGACTGTGTTAGTTTGCTGGTATTCCATAATAAAATACCAATAAATACCAAACAACAGAAAATCAGATTCTCACAGTTCTGGTGACTGAAAGTTTAAAATCAACATGCTGGCAGGGCTGGTTTCCTCTGAGGTCCTCTCTCATTGGTTTGCAGAGGCCACCATCTGGCTGCTTCTCATTGCCACTCTGTGTACCTCTGGTATCTTTCTGTGTGTTGTAATGTCCTAATAACGACGCCAGTCATACTAGAATAAAGCTCACCCTTATGGTCTCATTTTCACTTAAATCACCTCTTCAAAATCCCTTACTCCAAATAGAGTCAATGTTGAGGTACTGGGAGTTAGGGCTTTGTTATATGAATTTTGAGGGAACACAGTTTAGCCCATAACATTGATAGAATAAATTATCATTATCAGGGATGAAAGCAAGGATATCACTGTACGTATTATGTAGATTAAAGGGATAATATTTTGAAGAACTTTGACAATAAATTCAATAGCTCAGATGAAATGGACAATTTCCTTAAAGAATACAACCTTAAAAAAATAGAATTTATTACAATTTGACACAGAAGAAATAGAATTCTGAAAAGCTCTATATCTTAAATAAATTGTATTTGTAACTAAAAACCTTCCCACAAAGATAAAAGGAAGATTTGAGTCCATCAATACACTAAAGCCCACTACAACTTCTCTGTTTTGTGAATTATAACTAAAATCTTGAGAATGTTAATAAAACAACTACCTAAAGATTCTGAAAAGTACATAAAAGCAAGTGGATTGTGGAAGGAAGTCAGAAGTTGGAAAAGCAATCCATGAAGGGGTGAGTTCTTGAGTTTCTTTTGTCTCACAGTTACTCTTCTAGGGCAGGCCCAGTTATAGAAATATAAATCTTGTGGATGGCAAACGTCAAGTAGAACCTTGTTTTCCTATCTAAAGGAACCCTGAAAGGGGAAACCTACAAGCTGGAAAATGTAACCGGAATTCTGGAAAAGAGAGATTTATGGAAGGTAATTAACTCAGCATAACACCACTCACCTCTGATTTGTTAATGGACAGGAGAAATCTAAAACATAACCTTTAATATTTAGACCATTGCTCAAATTTCACACTAACTCCTTAGAAACGTATGTGCAGGATAGACCCGAAACAACACAACAGAAGCTCTATGGCTTGAACTAAGATTTAAACCATGGCTCAAATCTCAGACTAAACCTGAGTGATGGAGGTGTGGGAAAGTCTGAAAGGAAAATAGAAAAGATTTGGAAAACAGAACTGAGATTGGAAGCACTACCTATAAGAAAGCAAGACAGAACTTTTGGTCTGAGCTTAAACTAGGTTGATTGGTTAAGAAGAAAAAAAAAATTAACATCCTCCATAGGATTATAAGAGAACCCACAGCCTACATAGCATCACAGTCAAAATTTCCAGGATAGAATCCAAAATTACTTGGCGTACAAAGAATGAGAAAAATGTGACCAATTCACACAGGGAAAGACAACAAGACATATAACTATAATAATAAGACTGTAGTATTGTCAGAGAGAGAAACTCAGAGATCAATGTAACAGAAGAGAGTGCCCAAAAATAGTGTCACTCAAGTACAGCCAATCAATCTTGACAAGTTGCAAAAGCAATTCAATGGAGAGAGGATAGTCTTTTCAACAATGACGCTGGAGCAACTCGGTATCCATAAGAAAAAGAATAAGCCTAAACCCACACCTCATACAAAAATCAACTCAAAGTGAATCATAGATTTAAATGCAAAGCATAAAAGTATAAAACTAAAAGAAGAGTCAACATAGTGAAAATTCCAAATGCTGGTAAGAAGAATACAGAAAAACTATCTTTTCTATTGCTGGTGGAAATATAGAATAGTACAGCCATTCTGGCAAGTAATTTGACATTTTCTTTAAAAACTGACATACAATCATCAAACAACCCAGAATCACTCTTGACATTTATTCTAGAGAAATGAAAACTTAGGTCTTCATACAACTGCTTGTAACTTTATTTGTAATAACTCAAAACTGGAAACAACCAAAATGTCTCTCAATAGGTAAATCGTTAAACAAACTGATATATCCATATTATGGAACTCTACTCAGCAATAAAAGGAAAAAGCTATATATGACAATTTCATTGGATCTCAAGGGCATTGTGCTGAATGAAAAAATCAATTTCAAAAGGTCACATACTGTATGATTCCATATATATATATATATATATATATATATATATAAATTCTCAAAATAACAATATTATAGAAATGGAAAGCAGACCAGTGGTTTCCAGAGGTTAGGTGGTGGAGATAAGGTGTGGTATGACTATGAAGGAGCATCACAAGAGAGGTCTGTGTGATGATGGTATAGTTTGGTATTTTGATTGCAGTGGTCATTACACAAATATACACATATGATTAAATGACATAGAACTATATACACAAATTGTACCAATGTCATTTCTTGGTTTTGATATTGTACAATTATTATATAAGACAGACCACTGGGGTAAACAGGATGAAAGATACATAGTGCCTCTCTCTGTACTATCTTGGCAACTTTCAGTGATTCTCTATTACAAGATGAAGAGGTTTTAAAAGTTAGGTACCTGATTACTGGATGGATTCAATAGCATAATGGCGATATAAGAGAAAAAAGTCTTTGAACCTGAAGAATGATAAACAGAAATCATACAGTCTGAAGAACATGGTCAGGGGAAGACTTTTGAAAGAAAGAAAGAAAAAAAGAACAGAGCATCAAGGACCCGTGGGACAATATTTGTAAAATTTAACGTATTTTCCATTGGGTTCCCAAAAGGAAAGGTTAAGATTGGACCAGGAAAATTATTTGAAGAAATAATGCCCCCACACATCCCAAACTTTTTTTTTCTTTTTTAAAACATCCCAAACTTAGTAAGACATAAATTTACAGATAAAGGAAGCTTGATGAAACCCAAACAAGATAAATTCAAGGAAAATAACATTTAGACATATTATAATGAAACCACTGAAAACTAGTTAAAAATGTTTTAAAAAAAATCTTAATAGAACTAAAGAAAAATGAAATATTGCATATGGAAAAACAATGATTTGGATCAGCTTGGATTTCTCATCTGAAGCCATGAAATCCAAATGACAATGGAAGAACATCTTTAAAGTGCTAAAAGAAAAGAACTGTCAACCCAGGATTCTATGTCCAGCAAAAATATCCATCACAATAAACGTGAGATAAAGACATTATGCAAGAGATTTAAACAGGCATTTCACCAAAGAAGATGGCATATATACAAATGAAAAGATCCATATTTAGATACATATATAGATGGCATAGAAACAAATGAAAAGATGCTTAACATAAGCCATTATGATGATTTTTGCAAATTGAAACCACGATGTTATACCACTATTGATCTGTTGGAATGGCTAAAATAAAAATTACTGACAATACCCCAGTTTTAGTAAGGATGTACAGCAACTAGAAAGCTCATTTATTTCTACTGGGAATGCAAAATGATATAGCCACTTTGGATAACAGTCTGGCAGTTTTTTACACAGTTAAATATACACTAACCATACAACCCAGCAATCCCACTCCTAGGTATTTACCTGGGAGAAATGAAAGCTTACTTAATTCATAAATTGATAGATCTCATAGTATACACCCATACAATACACATACAATACACCCAAAAAATGTTAATTTTACTCCTTAAAATGTTCATTTTACTCTTAAAAAAAAGCCTTGAAGTTTCACTACTGATTTCTGCCTATCTATCTTAAGGAAGAAATAATACTAATCTTACACAAACTCTTCCAGAAAATAAAGAAGGAAACACTCCTCAATTCATTTCTTGAGGCCAACATAAACTTGATAATAAAACCTATCGGATTCAATAAACATAGATGCAGGGCACCTGGTGGCTCAGTTTGGTCAAGTGTCTGTCTTTGGCTCAGGTCATGATCCCAGGGTCCTCGGATGGAGCTCCACATCAGGGTCCCTGCTCAGGGGGAACTTGCTTCTCCCTCTCCCTCTCCCTCTGCCTGCTGCTCCCCTTGCTTGTACTCACTCATTTTCTCTCTCTCTCTCTCTCTCTGTCTGTCAAATAAATAAAATCTTTTTAAAAATAAACATAGATGCAGAAATCCTCACAGACACATGCAAAAGTTAGCATGAGAATCCAGCAATTTTTAAAAGAATAGTACATCCATGACCAAGTGGGGTTTATCCCAGAAATTCAAGGTTAGTTCAAAAACCTATGAGTCATTAGTTTGCGTTTTGCAAAATGAAAAAATTCTAGAAATCCATTACAGAACAATATGCTTCATATATTTTGATGGTCTGCCATTAGATGTGTAAATATTAATATACCTTCTTGCTGTATCAAACCTTTATTAAAATTAATGTCCTTCTTTGTCTCTTGTATCCTTTTTAAAAATTTACGTCTGATATTAGTATAGACAGCCCTGCTCTCTTTTGGTTGCTGTTGGCATCAAATATCTTTTTCCCTTCCTTCACTTTCAACCTGTTTGTGTTTTTGGATCTCAAATTCTTTCTTGCAGACAGCTTGTAGTTGGATCACATGTTTTTACCCATCCTGCCAATCTCTGTCCTTTTGATTGAAGGGTTTAATCCTTTTAAATGTAAAGTTAGTACTGAAAAGAAAGGACTTAACTTTTGTCATTCTGCTATATACTAATTCAATCTCCTTAGTAGTGGTTATCTGTTTAGACTTTCTATATCTTCATAATTTAGTCTTGGTAGGTTGTTATGTGCCCAGGAATGTATTCATTTTTGTCTAATATGTTAGCATATAATTGTTCATAGTAATGTCTTACAATCTTTAGTATTTCTGTGGTACTAGTTGTAATGTCTTTTCTTTCATATCTGATTTTCTTTGACTTCTCTTTTTTCTTGGTGAGTCTAGCTAAAGGTCTGTCAATTTTGTTTATTTTTTCAAAAAACCAGCTTTTAGTTTCATTGATCTTTTCTATTTTCATTTTAGTCCCTATTTTATGTATTACCACTCTGATCTTTATTTTGTTTCTTCTACTAACCTTGAGCTTAGTTCTTTTTTTTAGTTTTCAGAGGTGTAAAGTTAGGTTGTTTATCTGAGATCTTTCTTTTTTCATAATGGAAGTATTTATTACTATCAACGTCCCTCTTAGAACTGCTTTTGCTGCATCACATAAATTTTAATATGTTGTGTTTCTGTTTTCATTTGTCTCAAGATATTTTTTGATTTCCTCTTTGATTTCTTCTTTGTACCATTGGCTTTTCAGGTGCATGTTATTTAATCTCCACATATTTGTACATTTTCCAGTTTTCTACTTATAATTAATTTTTAGTTCTATACCATTGTGGTCAGAAAAGATATTTGATAGGATTTCAATCTTCTTAAATCTGTTAAGACTTGTTTTGTGGCCTAATAGATGATATATCCTGGAAAATATTTCATGTGTGCTTGAGAAGAATGTGTATTCTGTTACTGTTGGACAGAATGTGCTGTAAATGTCTTTTAGGTCCATCTGATCTACTGTGTAGTTTCATTTTGGTTTTTCCTAATGTGTAGTTTTAAGTCCAATTTTTCCTTATTGATTTTCTGTCTGGATGATCTATCTATCCACTATTAAAAGTGGAAAGATTTAATGAATTTTTAAGTTATAATAGAAAACGACTAAGAAATTTCTCCCCTGAGACTGTCTCAGGTCCTCTAAACCACCCCATTTATACTTCACCCACCTCTACTATTTTCCCCTTTAAGTGATCAAGTGGGAAAAGCACTGGGTTGATAAAGTTGGTTCTCTGCTAGAGTGATGTCATCTTTGATATAATTACATTCCAGCAGGCAGATGACTTACGTGAAAAGATTGGTACAATACTCCTGAAGCTACTTTTCTCCTCTGCCTGCTCTCCCCTCTGCACATCCTTTGGACAGGCACCATGCTGCTAGTTAAAAGTGTGAACTGTAGGGCCAGCCTTCCTATATTCCCAGTCCCACCATTTAGGAGCTATTTAACCTTAGGAAATTTAACTTAACCTCTTCCTGCTTGAGTCTTCTCATCTGTAAAATGGATATAATAGTGTTTATTTGATAAGATTATTATAAGAACTATATAATTATATTTATAAAATGCTTAGGTCAATCCCTTTGTGTGCCAACTTAATTGGGTTCCTATTTCCTGTGCCTGGAACACACTAAGTGTGAATTAGCACTCCTGAAATAAGTCTCTCTCAAATAGAGCTGGGAAGAGTTCTTGAAAGAATAGGTCTTCTCTCTGTTCCTCTTCTCTCTCAATCCCTCTCCTGTTTTCTCTTTGGCTGCCCCTCATTCACTCAACAAATACTGAGTACCTTCTGTGTGCCAGGTGCTATTTAGGTCGGTGATTATATTTTGAATTTAAAAAGCATTGTTTTTGGCTTTTTACAATATAATGAACCAAATCAGTACTTGAGCAGTCTGTTACAATGCCATGAGGTGGAGAGAGGAGAAGGAAAGGTACTATGCAAGCTATTCTGTGTTTATACTGTTTCTAAGTTTCTCTTTCTGTCTCTGTCTGTGTCTTTCTCTCTCTCTCTCTCTCTCTCTCTCTCTCTCTCTGTGTGTGTGTGTGTGTGTATTCCTCTTGAAGAAAATAAACTAAGAAATTTCCTGCTCAAAGGACAGGAAGAACTGGCTATCTTCTATTAGAAAAGTAGACAGGTTTCAGTTATTATTGTTAGTAGCTGAACAAAGATAGTCTGGTTGTAGTCAATTCTAGCCAGCAGGGGGCAGGAGTGTCCAGCTGTATGTGTCATTGCAAATATTCTGCTCTTCTCAAGACCTATATTAAATAAGAAGTGCTTCTGATTTGATGTGTCAGAGCTTTTCATTTTCAAGCTGTACAGCTGGTGTGTAGTAAAAATGGCTTTTGGTATTGTAATGTTAAAACTGGTGAAAGGAAGAAGTTTCTACTGATTATGGCGCTCAATTTTTGATTTCCCACAAAGCTGTGTCCTCTCCTTAGACCTCCAAAGAACAAAATCTTCTACCTTCACATTCAGCAGATCATCTCAACTGGAGACAGGAATGGAGGGAAATACATATACTGTCAAGATATCAGGCCTCCCCAGCTGGGCAACCTTGGGCTTATTTAACTTGTCTCCTTAAGATATTTGCAAAGACTAAAGTGAAAGTTACGTTAGACTGACCAGGGAATCACACCCTTCAGGGACTGTGGACATAAAAGAATACATTCAGTTGACACTGAGGGGCTAAGCCAAGGATATCCCCTTGTTATCTGATCTCTCAGCTTTCTGCACTCACAGCGGTTATAGTGGAGGGCCATGCATTCCCAGAAGTCGGATCCAGCTCAACTATGTTAAAAAGGTGGGTTTCTTGTATATTTTCAGGGATCTTACTTTTTATCCTTTCATTTATTATTTATCTTACAAAAGATGTTTTGAGTTCCCACACAACATATAAGTTATTCTCTATCACTTGTTGCAGGCTTTCTATAGGCTTCGTGTGCACTTTCTAAATATTCCTTAAAACAAACAGATCTGGGATAGAGAAGAATACCCCTCAATTTCCTTGTTTTTATTATTTAATTTCTTTTTAATCATGAGTATTTTATTTTAAATGTTTAAAAATAATGCAAGCGGAAAGTGGCAGAACGATAACATGGAAGGATTACCTTGGAATGGCTGTTCCAGCCTGGATTTCTGTGTTTACATGAGGGCAAAATAAGCTTCAACCTTATTAAAGCCATTGTGTTTTGCATTTCTGTACCTCACAGCCATACTTAATTCACATTAACAGACTAGGTGAGTTCTGTATCTAGAACAATTACATTCAAAAGTCCAGTCTTTTTTCCTTATGTATATGTAATACAAAAAGTGTCATCAAACCACATAGCTTTATCACTTAACATTATATGGTGAGCAGTGCCCACAAAAATACCTTTGAAACTATGGTTTTTAATAGCAATATAGTATTCTACTATGTCTTAGTCTAACCATTTCTCTGTTTTTCATGTACTAGCATTCTACTGAAGAAGAATGAATCTCCTTGTATATCAATTTTTGTGCACATTGCTTATTATTTTAGGAAAAAGTCCTACATGTGATTAGTTTCTATAGTTTTACTCTCATCTACTATTGGGATTTTATTGTTCTTTTTAGAGAAAAAAAAAGTAATGTTTTATATTTGTAAAATATTTGTGTAATGAATGTGTAAGTTTGAAGAAGAATAAAATAAACACCATGGAGCCCTTTGTCCAATCTCAGAATTTAACTATCAATATTTGAAGCTGCCTGTGGGCTCCTCTCTAATCTCAACCCCTGCTAACCCCCTAGAGAAAAATACTGTACTGAAGTTTGTGGTTCTCCTCCCCGCCTTGTTGTCATTTGTCTTAGTTATATATCTCAGTTGGTGAAGCCAAAAGTCTTGGAGTTACCTTGGATTTCTTGCTACTCCCACCCCCCTTATCTAATCTGTTAGCAAATCCTGTTGGCTCTGCCCTAAAAATATATATCCAGAATTCACCACCACAGCAACATTCTTCTCCAAGGCACCGCCTCTCACCTGAATCCTCAACATAGCCTCCTAACTTGATTCTCTTGTTTTGCTCCCATTCCGTCTATTTTCATTACAGTGGCCCCAGTAATTCTGTTTAAACCTAAGTCAGATCATGGCAGACCTTTGCACAAAACCTCCCCGTGGCTCTCAGAGTAAAACCTTGCAATATCCTAGAGGGTCAGTCCCACTCTGCCTTGCTTTTCTGAACCTGCAGCCTACTACCTTTCTCACTCCAAATACTTGAGTCAAACGGGTACACTTGCTGTTCCTTGAACCCACCCAAACCACTCAGACCTTGGGATTTTTGTACTTTCTGCTTCTCCTGTCTGAACGCTCTCTCCTCAGATATCTGCATGGTTCAGGTCCTCCCTCCAGTAACCCTTCTCAGAGAGGCCTTCCCTGGCCACCCTACTACTCTCCCTATGACTTTCTAGCCACTTCACTTTATGTGTCTCTTTAGCACTTTCCACTAATATAGATTTAATTTACTTGTTTGTTGTCTGTTCCATCACCAGAAATTAAGCACCATGAGGTCAGGCATTTTTGTGTTTACTGCTGCCTGTATCTTTGGTGTCTAGAACATTGCCTGGCACATAGTAGGTACTCAAAAAATACTTGTTGAATTGAAATTGAATTGAGTGTATATATGTATTTTTATATATTGTTTGGCTTTGTGGTTTTATGAAAATGATCTCTTCCTCTATGTACACATCTATGACTTGCTTTATCTTCCCACCATTATATGCCTGATTTACCTACATTAGTCTGAATGGTTATAATTAACTCATTTTCACCAGTGTGACATTTCAGTGATTGTCTGTATCATTTAATTAACCATTCTTCTCTTGATGGACATTTGGGTTGTTCCATTGTTTAGTTATTTATAACTATGCACACATATGTATGTAAACATTTATGTATTTATAGACATGTACACATATGCTTTCGGGTTCTTAGCATGTCTGTAGGATAAAGTGCTATCATTGGAATTGTTAGAATAGAGGGTATTCCCCTTTTTTTATTTAAAAACATAGTTTTAACTGTGGTTAAAAACACATAAGATAAAATGTACCATCTGAACCATTTTTAAGTTTACATTACAGTTAACCATATACAGTTCAGTCATGTTAAGTATCTTCACATTGTTGTGCAACAGATCTCCAGAACTTTTCATCTTGTAAAACTGAAACTCCATACCAGTTGAAGAACAACTCTGCACTTCTGCTCCCTCTATCCCCTGGCAACCAGTATTTGACCTTCTGTTTCAATAAATTTGACTACTTTAGATATGTCGTGTAAGTGCAATCACACAGTATTTGTCTTTCTGTGACTGGCTTGTTTCACTTAGCATAATGTCCTCAAGTTTTGTCCATATTGTAGTATGTGTATTTTTTTAAGTATGCTGTCTTTTTCTACTTTCTGAAAAGTTTCTCACTTCTATCTTGTGCTTTTCTCATAAATTATTTTTCACTACACAGTTTCTTTTTAATTAATGAGACAAGCATAAAAATGAAATCATACCATAATTTTAAAAACAACACACTGGGGCATCTGGGTGGCTCAGTCAGTTAAGCAGCTGCCTTCAGCTCAGGTCCTGAGATCCAGCCCCACGTCGGGCTCCCTGATCCACGGAGAGCCTGCTTCTCCCTCTCCCTCTACCTGCTGCTCTGCCTACTTGTGCTCTCTCTCTGTCAAATAAATAAAATCTTTTAAAAAAATTGAAATTAATAAAAAATACACTTATTGGGAATTAATTAAACAAATGCAAATATAAAATCTTGTACTTTTTAGACCACTTTTATTTTTAAATCCATTTTATTGAAGTATAATTTATATATAAAAATTAACCAATCTTAAATGTTCATTTCAATTACTTTTGACAAATGTGTACACATCATATAACATTTCACCCTCAAACTACCCACATGCCCTATTTTAGACAATTCCTTCTTCCCACCCCTCACTCCTGGCACCACTGCATGGGAACAGGGCGGGTATACTGAAATTCTCTGTGCTATCTTTATAATCTTTCTGTAAATCTAAAATTATTCCAAATACAAAGTTGAGTTAAAAGAGAGAATCAGACGGGCACCTGGGTGGCTCAGTCAGTGAAGCCCCGACTCTTGATTTTGGCTGGGTCATGATCTCAGGGTTGTGCAATGGAGCCCCAAGTCCAGGCTCATGTTGAGTGTGGAGCCTGCTCAAAATTCTCTCTCGGTCTCCCTCTGCCCCTCTGCCCCCTCTCCAAAAAAAAAAAAAAAAAAAAAAGAGAGAGAGAATGAGAGACCACCAGACTTGTATTCACCTATTATTCATTCTGTTGTCCTTGGAACTGCTGTCATTCCATCCCTCGTCACCCAGAGATAGGGCAGCACCAGTATTAATTCCCTATTGCTGCTATAACACAATTGCCACAAATTCAGTGACTTAAAACAAGATAAATTTATTACCTTAGAGTTCTAGAGATACAAAGTAGAAGATGGAGCTTATGACCTAAAGTCAAGGTTTTAGCAGAGCTATGTTCCTGCTGGAGGCTTTATGGAACAATTCATTTCCCTGTCTTTTCCAGCTTTTTTTTTTTTTAATTTTATTTATTTATTTTTTGACAGAGAGAAACAGCCAGAGAGAGAGGGAACACAAGCAGGGGGAGTGGGAGAGGAAGAAGCAGGCTCTCAGCGGAGGAGCCCGATATGGGGCTGGATCCCAGGACCCTGGGATCATGCCCTGAGCCGAAGGCAGACACTTAACAACTGAGCCACCCAGGCGCCCCTGTCTTTTCCAGCTTCTAAAGGCCATCCACATTCCTTGGCTTGTTGTCACTTTTTCTATCTTTCAAGCCAGCAGGATAACATCTTCACATTTTCTCTTGCATACCCATGCTTTTGTTGTTACATCTCTGCTTATAATTCTGACCTTCCTGGGTCTCTTACAAGAACCACTGTGATTACATTGGGCCCACCTGGATAATACAGGACGATTTTTCCATCGAAGATCCTTACTCATACACAGAGTCCCTTTTGCTATATAAAGTAATATATTCACAGGTTCTAGGATTTAGGATATGGACTTTTGGGGGTCCCTTGGGGGAACATTTTTTTTGCCTACCACATATACCTATGAAATTCTGGGAGAGCTGGTTACATCTGAGGGTGGTCATGCAGTTGGAAGGTACCAGGATACCAATATGGTCATACTTACTACAGAAGATTTGTGAACAAAGTTTCTATCATACTTTGATTTGAGGGCAATGGCCACAAGAGACAAGAGATGTAAAGTAAGGAGAAGGGCCTATTTTAATTTGATGCCTTGACAGAGCAGGGGTTTGAATTGGTGATCTGAGCAAAGGGACTGTATTTTAATGATCCAGGGCACAGTGAGTTACTTGACATGGATATTTCTAGTTTGTGACCATAAACCTAAACACCTAAGATGGCAAGATCACCCCATGTAGCAGTTGGAACCATCTGATATAATGAGAACCTACAGAGGCAGGTGGGTGAGAGAGATATATTGATTACTTAATCCTGGGGAATGCCTAATTTCTATAAAATTCCCCAAGTATACTGTAGCAATCTAGTTCAACATTAGAAAGATGATGCTTTGGTTCCATTAGAAAAAGATATTAGAGAGCTTCACCATGCTAAGAAAAGAATAAAGAACAGTATTAACTATCATTGGCCATCAGTATCTGCTGACATAGGAGTGAAGGGAGAAAGTACATTAGGTACCCGTGTACTCAACAAATGTCTGTAGGATATCTCAATCAACAGGGCATGTTAACCTGCAGTTAGTGCTGAGGACAGGTGGATCCCATAGATTGTAGATGGAGGTACTGAATGTGCTGAAGTGTAGGAGATCCAGATAGACAAGCTAATGGGTGGTAGATACACCAATGAAAATAATCAGGGTCACACATCGTTGGCCCTCTGGAATCTATTTGGGGCTTGAGCAATAGCAGGAGTTTTATAGAAAGAAAAGGTACTGACTGCATAATTGACCAGTGCATCATTACCACTTGTGCTGGATATTCTCCTCTTCTAAATCCTCTCTCCACTATTTTCCTCCCTTCTCTGTATTTCTAGAATATTAAAATTGACCATCAATAAGTTTCCATATCCTTGAGGTTCCTGTTGGGTTTGGCCGATGGGAGCACTGGCAGGAGGGGATGAGGAAGGAAGAGAGGGAGGGCAAGGCATTATTCTCCAGCTCCCTTCCTTAGGGTGCACTGTGGGACATCTGCTGCAATCACAACCACTCCCCTTGGTTCCAGTAACTGGCCTTCTCCTTGTCTCTTCAGGGTGGGGAGGAATGATAGCTCCTCACAGCTTTCAGCCCAGGGTGGGGATTTCACCTCCCCTTAAGGATTCTTTTAAACCTGTCCAAACTTTTTAAATAGCTTCTTTATTAAGCAAACCTCAAATACCCGTTTTAGGCGTGCCTTTCTTTTCTTGTCTCCTGATTGATATGTCACTCAAACTAAGGAATAGATCCACCACCAGGGGGATTCCTTATGAGCCTGAGACATTCAGGCATTGGGCTTAGGGCATTGGGAGGTGCTTCTGAATCAGATAATTTAGTTTTTGACTGAAAGGAATACGGCAACCTTTATAACACCTTGGAATTCATTTATTCAATAAATAATTATTGAACATATGTTATGTGCCAGACACTGGAAATACCACAGTGAAGAAAACAAACAACACTGTGCTAGTGGACCTTTATGCAGGTGGAAGAGACAGATGATGAACAGAGTAAATAAAGTATATACTGTATGTTAGATGCTCTGAAGGAAGAATAAAGCAGGGAAGAGAGCTGGGGGAGTTGGAAAGTGTGCAGGTTTATTTTACTTATTTTTTTAAGATTTCTTTTATTTATTATAGAGCATGTGCACGTGCACAAGCTGGGTGGGAGTGGCCGAGGGAAAGGGAGAGGCAGGCTCCCTGCTGAGCAAGGAGCTTGATGGAGGTCTGGATCCCAGGACCCTGAGATCATGACCTGAGCCAAAGGCAGGTGCTTACCCGACTGAACCACCCAGGCGTCCCAGAAGTGTACGATTTTAAATTGGATACTCAGGGAAAGTTTCAGTGAGAAAATAATATGTGAGTAATGACCTCAAAGAGAGTTGGCAAGATAGTTGACAGGAAATAAAAATAGGACGTAGAATGCGAAGCGGTGCCTGAAACTACCTACCAGATATCTGCAGGCTGAGAGATTTTGCTATCTCCCTGACATTACATGAAACTAGCTATTTTCCAAGGATGCTCCAGCCAAATTTTCAATATGGCAGCTGCCAGCAATAGTGCTGATGGTGCTGAGAATGAGCTAAGGGAATGTGACCATGCCTGGCATCTTTTACAACATTAGGCTGCAAACTCATCCTCTTTCTAATCCTCAGAACTAGTGTATTACAGTGTAAGGAAGTCATCTTGCGCTGCTGCTTTTAAAGATGGAAAAGAGTCTCTGAAGGGTTATGTGAAGAACTGGCAGAAAAAGGGAGTGGTCAACAGCCAGGGACCTTCTGCCCTGGGGGTCTTATCCCCATTTCCTCCCCTCCCTACACCTCAGCTTAAACTCACCAGCAAGAATAAAAACTAGGGCAGGGCTTTGACCTCTCCTTCAATATATAAGGTAAGACCAGGTAAGTGATACCTCAGGGGAATATGAGCTCATAGGCCTGAATAACAAGATACCTGGGTCAGGTAGGTAGTTGCTGCTGGTAACAGAAACACGTAAGGGCTAATTTTCCCACATAACGGAAGTCCAAAGAAATAGAGAATCAAGGGCTAATAAACCAGCTCCACGAAGCCGTAAAGGAGGCAGGCTTCCTTCTCCACCATTCTTAGCATGAAGTTTCCACCGTCAACATCACAAAGTGGCTGCATGAAAGTTCAGCCATCATTTCTGCTTTTCAGGTTGGAAACACAAGGAAAGACAGAGGGCCAAGACGGAACCTTAGCTGAGCTTTTTCAAAGTCCTACCTATCAACCTCCAATTAACTTAAGGTTATCAGAAAGTGATGTTTTAAGCATTTTATATTTTTGCTACTTACAGGCTTTTTATGAGTTTTCCTATGTTTTAGGAAATTTATTTAGAGTCCTGGGTTGATCTGAAATACATTATAATTTTTACTGTTTAATGACACAACATCTCATTTTCAAAAAGTGTTACATTAAGCAGGACATGCCTATATTAGGGAACTAATCCAATAGTTTGGTAAAAAAAAAATTTCATTATAATCAAGTTTATCTTAAGAAGTAAGTATAATCCATATCAGAAAATTCTAGCAATAGAATTCCTTCCTAACATTGTAGAGAACATGATATGATAAACTCATAAGTCTTTTATAATGATTCCCACTTATGCAAAAATTTCTAATTTTTAAATTTTTATTTATTTTTATTTTTTTAAGATTTTATTTATTTATTTGAGACAGAGAGAGAAACACAAGTGGGTGGGGGAAGGATAGAGGGAGAGGGAGAAGCAGACTCCCCACTGAGCAGGGAGCCTGACTTGGGGCTCAATATGGGGTTCCATCCCAGGACCCTAGGATCATGACCTGAACAAAGGCAGACACCCAGGTGCCCCTATTTAATTATTTTAAAAGTAGGCTCCACAGCCAACATGGAGCCCATCATGGGGCTTGAACTCACAACCCTGAGATCAAGACCTGAGCCAAGACCAGGAGTCAGAGACCCAACCGACTAGGCACCTAGGCACCCTATGCAAAGATTTCTTAAAAACCCTTAACAAACATAAAATAAAAGGAAACTCCCTTATCTTGATAAAGGTTTAATACCAAAAACTTAGAGCAAACTTTTTATTCAATGGAAAAAAATTTACTTTAGATTCACTTTAAGATCAGGAAAACACAAGATTGTTCATTCATTGTTAGTATTTTACATGGTTCTGCAGGACCAAATAAGCTGTATAAGAAAAGAAAAAGAAATAAGAGATGTAAGAATTTGGGGGAAAAAAAGTTAAAGCTCCCACTATTTCCAGATGATATAACCATCTATACAGAAAACTTAGAACCAACAACCCAACTATTAGAGTGAATGAGAGTATTCAGAAAGTGCACCAGATATAAGACGAGTTGATAAAAATCAATGACATTTCTCTTATGAGTAATAACTGGAAAATATAATTTAAACAACAAAAGTATCTAAGAATTTAACTTACCAAATAATAGAGAAATTATCTATGGAATATATTTTTAAACTCTATTAAAAGACATAGGGAAATATTTCACTAAATGGAAAAATACTTTGTTACGTTGAATTGAGAGAACATTATTATAAAGACCACTGTTCTCCCCAAATCAATCCATAAATTCCATGCAATCTCAATCCAAATTGCAGCTGTGTTTTTGTTTTGTTTTGTTCAGTTTTCTTTGGTTTGGAAACTCAACAGTCAAAAGTTACTTGAAAGAACAAAGGCCCATAATTATCTAACTTTTTCAGTTGTGAAGGAAGCTCCAAATGGGGAGGAAGAGGCGTTAAGACACATTACAAAGGCATGGAAATAGTAGAGTACAAGAACCGAGATAAATAGACATTGGACAGAATACAGAGTTCAGAGATAGACCCATGTATATTTGAGACTTACTACCTCCTGGAAATAGGGAAAGGACAAACTTTTTTGTGTGGACTTTTTGGGAAAACTGGATCACCAAATGGGGAAAAGTAAAACTGCATTCCTTCCTAACACGATCGTTGAATGTGGAGCACAAATACATTAAGACTAAATGTGGAAAGTTAATTCCTAAAGATAACATCCTTGACTATCTTTAATACATAATCATGGCCGCAGGTACTGCGAAGGAAGGGTATACTGGATTAAAATTAGCCCCAGTTTGTTTATTTATTTATTTATTTATTTATTTATTTATTTATTTATTTATTTGACAGAGATAGAGACAGCCAGTGAGAGAGGGAACACAAGCAGGGGGAGTGGGTGAGGAAGAAGCAGGCTCCTAGCGGAGGAGCCTGATGTGGGGCTCGATCCCACAACGCTGGGATCACGCCCTGAGCCGAAGGCAGACACTTAACCGCTGTGCCACCCAGGCGCCCCTAGCCCCAATTTAAAGACAAACAATAAACTACAATTACAGCAGTTTCAATAAATACTTTCTCCCTGGAATCTGTTCCTAGTTATCCCCAAATATCCTTGAATATGCTGGGTGAAAAAATAACCTCAGCCAGTTGGTACCCCATTACCTTTTCAGTAGACACCGGAGTTATCTATTCTATCCCCAACACCTCACAGTTCCCCATTAGAATCCCTCAAGTACGCAAGTCCTCTCTGTGTAGGGTAGATAATATACCACATGATTAGCCCTTCCTAAACCTCTTAGACCCCACGTTGTCTGACATAACTTTTTGTTAAACTTCACAATAATCCATTAGGCAAGATTTTACTTTCTACTTGGAATATTAACATTTCTTGTTGGCCTGAAGGACTGACCCTTGAAGTCCTGGGCTCCTCCCCCACTCACCTTTGCCTTCTGAGAGTTCTGACAGATCACCCCAATTTTATTGTTTTTCCACTATGAAAAGCTCCTGAATGTTTTATTGATATTTTTTCATATTTTCTTTCTTAAAATAAATGTATCATGAAAACAAGAAGAGGAATATTTGAGTAATGGGACCTTTGAGCAGGTGTAATTAACAAAGTTAGGGGCGCCTGGGTGGCTCATTTGGCTATCTGCCTTCGGCTCAGGTCATGATCTCAGAGTCCTGGGATGGAGTCCTGAGTTGGACCTCCCTGCTCCGTGGGGAGTCGGCTTCTCCCTCCCTCTCTGCAGCACCTCCTGCTTGTGAGCGTGCGCGCGCTCTCTCTCTCAAATAGATAAAATATTTTTTAAAAAAAGAAAGAAAGCAACTTAGAATGGGGTGTGTGTGGAATGCTACTATCAGCCTCCTTCTCCGCCCCTGCTCACCTCTGAGAATCCAAAGCAGGCCTCCAGGAAGAATTAATGTTGACCCCTTCCATTTCCTAAACCCAAAGTCCTGGGATACCCTGACATATACCTCCACAAAACATTGACAACGAAAGATTTGCTATTAAGAAGAAATACTTCGGGAACAGTAAAAATCCTTGCTTGTGATAAACAGAGACCACCCTCTTCAGATGGCAGCTAGCATCAAGGCTATTAGATTTTTGTCTCTGTATGTATACGAACATTGCTCCCAGAGATTTTCCTTTCCAGAAAAAACAGAGGATGAATTCCTGGCTTACTTGATGAAAAACATCCCCCCCAAATAAAGCTTGTCTTAGTTTGGAAAGTGACCTTGGTCCACGCTCGAGTATACCAGTTTGAGGTGGAGAATCCCTGGGGTGGGGACGGGCTGGGGTGGTTGTGGAAAGGGGATTAACCAGACAAAATGCCTGATGGTTGGAATCTGACAGTTCTGTGAGGGTGACTCTCAGGGTTTTCATCATCCTGTCCCTGCTAGGACTGCTCTCATCCTTACAGCCCGCTTGATGGTAGTATAATATGGCATTTGTCCCTTTCCTTTGATCTGGGTAGGAGGGGGCCTTGTAGACACAGTATTTCTCATCTAAAAACTGTGCCTGGAACTGGAGATCCTCCTTGTTCTGACTTTCCTCGAATGCTGGAAATTTCTGCCTGAGAAGACCCTGTTTCTTTCCAAGGATTTTCCCCAAGACTAGCATGTGCCCCTGGAACTTCAGGATCCTGAAAACCCATAAGGTCAGCTCTATTTTCATCTGAACTTGGGCTTCACACAGAATCTGGTACTGACTTGGGTTTTTGCAGTCATCTTCCCTGCCCCTTGGCTTTTTTTCTGGAGCTGAAAATAGCTCCTTATGTTTTATTCCCATTTTCATTTTGGAAGGACCCTCTCCGTGTTGTGGCAGGACTGGTGGAGTCTTGCTCATAAGGAGCACGGGTAATTCACTGGCTTGGGCGGGTGGGCTCTTCCCTCCGACTTGGAGATCCTCCAATCGTTTCTGTACCCGCAACATGCTCTCCCGCTTTGGGGCCCCTAGTGTTCTCTCGGTCATAGCAGATGCATTCTTTTTCTAGCTCTTTCTTGCAGCCTGAAGTTTCCCATGCTCCTCTTGGCACAGGCCACTCTCTCTGGCCTCCCTATTAAAGACAAGCACGTAGGAAGGTGTTGGGTCTCCACTGGCCCCACTCTGGCATAATACTCAGAGACCCAGAAGTCAAGCTGCCTGAGGCTAGGCACAATGCAATCAAACAGGACTGGGCTTGTTCACGGGTTCTGTGTCCAATGTTACCAGGAAGGTGATCTTTAAAGCATAGCTATCTTGTGTCTGGATCTTGTGCACTCAACATGCTCAGTGATGTGGGGCATTCCTTGGTTTCTGAAGCCCCTAGGCCCCTTCGATGCCCATCTACCGAATCACAATTTTCCAGGTCACTAGTTCTCACAAAGTCTCCTGATAGTGGTTGAGAAGCAAGGGGCTATTTGGACTTGACTATTTCCCTGGTCTCTTTGATCTCTGACACTAATTTTAAAAATGTAAAGTCACGAATCTTGTACTGCAGTAATTTATTTAAAAGAAAGATTTATCAAATGTCAGGCACATCACCACCATAGTCCTGGAAGCCATCCGTTACTCCATGCAAAGTAACCAAGTCTTGGTCAAGAATCTACACTGTTTCCATTGATCTGAAGAAGTCTTGGTTGTTGCTCAAGTTTTCTTTTCTTTTTTTTTTTAAAGATTTTATTTATTTATTTGACAGACATAGAGACAGCCAGTGAGAGAGGGAACACAAGCAGGGGGAGTGGGAGAGGAAGAAGCAGGCTCCCAGCAGAGGAGCCTGACGTGGGGCTCGATCCCGTAACGCAGGGATCATGCCCTGAGCTGAAGGCAGACGCCCAACCGCTGTGCCACCCAGGCGCCCCTGCTCAAGTTTTCTTTCAAAGATTTGAGAGATTTACTTCTGGCACATACCATGTGCTACATACAGTTGCCCTCCCAGTGGCCAGGTATTGTTACAGTGGAGGTCTTAAAATCAGGAGGAGACATCTCATTCCACTGGCAGCATTCATTTTCTCACTCAATTCACTAACTCACTCAATAAACATTTGTTGAGGGAGGGAAGGAGCTATTCAGAAAAAGATATATGGGAAAAGATGCATGGCAGCTCTCACTTCCACAGGATTTATCCCACTCCTTTCTGTGGGAGCTGGTTGCCCAGTGTGTATACCTTGGTACCTTATTTTGTTTTCTTTTGCTTGAATTCTTGTTTTTCAGCAACTTTGTTCCTCTATGATTGAGGATAAGAATCCATATAACTAAAACAAATGTTTATTGAAGCCCAGTAGAAATGCCTGTTGCCAGGAATACAACTAGGAATAACACAAAGGCCTCACCACTGGAGAAACAGTAGTATGGTGAGGAGACAGAAAAATAACCCCACAATTACGTGGGATACATGTTATTCCCCACAGGGAGGTGTACCGAGTGTTAAGACAACCCTAAAGTTCTCTTTTTCTAAGCAAATAATCAATCCAAAAGAAAGGTGCCAATTAATAACATGTTCAGGAAACAGATTAAGGGAGAACACAGGCCTCAAGTTTCACCAGATTTTTCAAGGGACAACATGTCACTTCTGAAATATAGATGAAGTAAGACCACACGTTTTTACAGTCAAAAAACCTGGTTTGGAATCCTGACTCACTACTTACTAGCTAGAGGAATTCAGTGAGTGAATTAATCTCTTTGAGCCTGAGTTTCCTCATCCATGAAATAGAAACAGTAATTCTTAATTCACAGGATTTTTTGCAAAGGTTAAATTAAATAGGATAATAAATGAATTTTGTAGAGAGCTTCCCACAGAGTCGTTCCGTAAATGATAACTATTATCCCTCTTCAGACTAAGAGGAAGTCTTATAAGACAAACCTGGTTTGGATGCTGATTTGCGTGGACTTTCTGTCTCTTGATTTTTCCAGTTAGGAAATACTGAGCTAAACCAACACGATTTCCTACCTCTATATCTGGCTTTAGGAGACATAGCTAAACTCTAAAGCACATTTTGTGCGATCTAGTCAAGCAGCTGGACCTAGACGTGTTAACTGCGGTGAGGTAGGCTTAATTAGGAAGTCTAGGACTAGGAAACTGTGCGTGCCCTTTTGAAGAAAGAGCAGTAGGTTGAGAAGTGGGAAGAACCAGCCAGAGAATGGACTAAACTGAGGCCATCGGAAGAAGTCTAGACAAGAAGGTGGCATTTGAAATCCAAAAACGGATTAACAAATAACCCATGACCTTAATATTCAGGGTGGATAACTGACTTCAGGAAGATGCAACGGGAGGAGCTGAACGTTCAGCCATGTGCGCAGATAAAGCTCTTGGATACAGGGACCTAAGGGCAGGCAATGTTCTGAGATCCAGGCAGTTTAGAGGATGACATGCCCCTGGAGCTCAGGAGCGAAGCCTCAGTTTGAGGAGGGGTTTGGGAACTTATTAAAAAAAAAAAAATCTTGGAGAATTGGGGTACCAGATAGCTTACAAGCCAGGGTTTCAAACATAGGAGAACAAAGCATTAATGTAACTACTGGCACTGATTCTAGCAACCTTGGCACTACTAACATTTTGGATTGGATAATACTTTCCTGGGGTGGGGGGGAGGGTGGTGGCTGCCATATGCAGTGTAAAATGTTTAGCATAGGCCCTGACTTCTCCCTGCTAGATGCCATTAGTATCCTTTCTCCAAGCTGTGACAATCTAAAATGTCTCTGGTCATTGCCAGGTGTCCCAGTGCAGGGAGGGTGAGAAGATGGGAAGGGGAACATTGCCCTCAGTTGGGAACCACTGGGTTAGATCATGCCTAATAAGAAAGTGCTGCTCCAACTGGTGGAGTCTGGGGTGAGAGGGTCTCAGGGATAATTTGATCCAGAAGAAGTAACAACTGGTGGTGGCCCACTAAGACAGGGTAGCGAGCAGTCTGCCCAGATCCCTGTCCCTGCTACCATTTCTGTGCAGCCTGTCCTGCCTTCATTCCCCTTCTTTTGTCGGAGTAGGCAGTTAGTTGGGTTCTAACAGGATGCCTGGAGGCTGGCAGCAAGGAAGTCATGGCCAGCTCTCAGGAAAGTCAGAGGCCTGTCTGGGAAGCATTCCACAGGAAGCTGGATCAAACCGGACAGGCCCAAGATGCCGTAACAGGAAACCCCTCACCAAATTAGGGAGAAGAAACACAAAATCCTGTTTCCAAGAAATCCTCATCCCAAGTAATGAATGTTCCATGCTCTAGTTAAGAACTGACAATAAAAGATAGAAACCCAAATCCCAGGGTATGCGACCTTTGGGAGTGGGCTGAGTCAAGGGCTCAGGGTCTCCCAAGTTCACTCAGCAACACTCTCAGCATGATTTTGCCTCCAAAGTACTGCCTGCGGGCTTCTGGAATTTCTTTGTTCCACATGCTTGGAAAGCCAAAGTATCAGAGACAGCCCCTCCCTGCCATCAGTGTGGTTTCCAGTGTGAGACCCAGCAGTGGGAGAGTAGATTTCAGCAGCTGTAGACAACTAGGCAGTGTGGTCTTGGTCTCAGGAACAAAGCTGAAAGCAAGAATAGAGCATACGACCTCGAGGCAATATAAAAATAACAGAACTATTAGAGGAAATACCTCTAAAATAATTTGTTGTTAATATTCAATATCTCCAGAGCATCTTCACCACAGAATGAAGGAGTCTGTAATCCTCTGGACTCTGAAATGTTGAAAGGGAGTATTTCAATCCCTACTTCTGTAACACAGAAAGAACCTGACACATCCGTACACCACCCCTGCTCCCTTTGCTGCTTGAAGCATTCTGGGAGCTACTAGGAGTGGAGGCCGTCTTTCAGGGGTGACTGCTGCTTCTGCTTCTTCATGGCAGAGCTGTTTCTGTGCCACGCGCACTCAGGTGTGCTCCGGTAGGTGACTGATACAATGACTTAGGGAACGTCTAGCTAAGAGAAGGTTCCTAGTGAAGATGGCTGGTTTGCTAAAAACCTGTTCCTTCACTCGCACTACATTGTTACTGCCCTTCCACACAACAAGGGACAAACTGATGTACCAAGTATAAAATATGTTCTAAAGCACTTACAACAAAGACAGAAAACAAATGTTTAAAAATAGTTTTGAAGGGGCACCTGGCTGGCTCAGTCAGAAGGGCATGTGACTTGATCTCTGGGGGTTTTTTTTGGTTTTTTTTTTTTTTGTTTTTTTAAGGGTTTTTTAAATTTATTTGACAGAGAGAGAAAGAGAGAGCATAAGCAGGGGTAGTGGCAGGCGGAGGGAGAGGGGCAAGCAGGCTCCCCACTGAGTAGGGAGCCCGACATGGGGCTCAATCCCAGGACCTTGTGGTCATGATGTAAACAAAGGCAGACGCTTAACTGACTGATCCACCCAGGCGCCCGGACCTCAGGGTTGCTAAGTTTGTGCGCACATCAGGTATAGAAATAACCTAAAAATGAAAATAAAATAAAAATAAATTTAAAAAATAAAAATAAAAAAACCTTATCTTTAAAAAAATTTGGAGAGTAACCATAAGAAGCATATAAACAACTTATTCTTACATCTAGGAGGAACACTGTGTTTAAAATAGTAAATTATAGGTTCTCCACTCATAATTTGTCTTTTGTAATCATTTCTTTATTCTGTAAAGAAAGCATGTGTTCTTTAGTCAGCATGTAATTTAGACCAGCCAGCAAGTTATAATTTTTAATTCTGAAAATTAAAGTTTAAGGGATTCTTTGAGAATATGTTTTAAGAGATACAAAGACAGCATGTACCAAGAGGCATTAAAGACTAATCATTTCTGGACTTGGTAAAATTCTTAGAAAAGGAAGATTGTAAAACTGAATTTGTTTCAGGAAAAGTAATTCAGAGACAGAGAATTAATGATGATAAAGGAAAAGACTAAATAGAGTGAGACTAACTAAACTAAATTGAAAATTTAATTCATAACCACTATTAATTATGAATTTAACACAGTTTTAATCTCTAAACATAAAGTTTAAATTATAAATAATACTTAGAATATAAGTACTGATAAAAAGTGGGTAAGAAAGCACTTTATAAACGCATTTGCAACAAAATTTCATATTAACTCATCCAACTAGCAGATCTCTGATATAATTTCCTCAACATATTTGCCCATGTTCTGTACCATGTGAACTTCTTACCCTGACCACATAAACCAATCACCTTTGACCATAGAAGTTGGAATCAGGGGTGTCTCCTGCTCCAAGGACAGTCAATCTGTATTCTTTTCAGTGACCTAGGAGGTGGTCTGGCAAAAAGCATAGCAAAAGTGGAATACAGCATTTATACTCTATTTGCCAAACTACTTAGATTCTTTACCTTAAGAAATTTGAATGTAACACATAAAGAGAAAGTATGTAGTGGGTAGGGTAGAGAAACAAGTTAAATAGACATGGAGAATGAAGAAAAGCAGCAGATGCCATGAGGAAGCTGAAGCTATGAGAGAACGGGATGCTGGTGACCTATGGAATCCGGAATGAGGCAGCAGGGGCCGCCTGGGTGGCTCAGTCGGTTAGGGATCTGCCTGAGGCTCAGGTCCTGATCCCAGGGTCCTAGGTTTGAGCCCCGAGTTGGGCTCCCTGCTCCGTGGGGAGCCTGCTTCTCCCTCTCCCTCTGCTGCTCCCCCCGCTTGTGCTTTCTCTCTCTCTCTCTGTCAAATAAATTTAAAAAGTCTTAAAAAAAAAAAGAGTGAGGCAACTGGTTGGTAGAAGCAGAAGAAATCTTAGCAGAGACATGGAGTAGATGTGTCTTGGTAGCATTTCAGCATCAGATGCGGGAGAGAAGGAAGCAACACACATCTGCTGCTGAGATTCATCAAGAAGTTATGGATGCCAAAGGGCTTTCTAGTTTCCAAACTGCATTCTAGGCTCTGTGAAGCTAAGCTTTTCCAGTATTCTCATAGCGCTCAGCCTTGTGGCTGGAATTCCTTAGTCTCTTATTTTCACAAGCCCTACTGCTTGAGGTAGCTAAAAGAATCTAATTAGTACACCATGTAAAGGAGTTTGGACTTTAATCTGAAAACATTAGAAAATCATAAAAGGGCTTCATACTTCCATTTTAGAAAGAGGACTCTGGGACTAGAGTGGAAAATAAATTAAAAATGGAATAGAGGTAGGGATTGTACATTGGAAACTGTTATTTTAAACCATTGAGGGATGCCTGTCTGGCTCAGTTGGTTAAGCGTCCCACTCTTGGTTTTGGCTCAGGTAATGATCTTAGGGTCATGAGATTGAGCCCCAAGTGGGCTCTGCACCCAGGTCAGAGTCTGCTTGAGATTTCCCCCTTCCTTTCCCTCCCCACTCCGCCCCTTCCCCCACTCATGCACACACGCACTCGCTCTCAAAATAAATAAATAAATAAAATATTTAAACTGGTGAGAGATGATGATTGCCTGAGAATGGAGAAAATGGGTGAATTGAAAGTTACAAAGGGGGATGAATGAACAGAATTTGATTCAGCTTAGATGTAGTAGATGAGGGAGCAGTAAGAGTCAAGTTCGATTCTTAGTTTCCTGATCTGGGAAACCAGACCAGAAACAGATGGATAGTGGCAGCCAATGTCTTTCAATGAGAAAGGTAAAGTATGAAGAGGACCAACTCCCTTTTGGGGAGAAATGTAGGTACCAATGAGACTTCCAGGTAAGGATGTCTAATAAGCTTCATGTCTGGATCTCACACAAGAACTCTGGAGTTACAGGTTTGTGTATAAGAGCTTGATAATCATGATTTTCAGAGATATTCCAGTAACTTTCTTGTTTTATTCCCATAGCACTAAATTCAGGAATGTACTTGGGCATAGCCTAGAGAAGCTAAGATTAAAGGGTTTTTTCATGTCTGAGTATCTTCTGTAGTGCACCTCAGCTATGATGTCGTGTATTACATAACTCTTGACACTGATGAGCTGCCTTGCCTAAGTGGGATGGTCCCTAGAGAACACTGTGTATAGCACCAGTCTAGCTTTACATATATTAGGGTAGGACCAGAAGTGGAAGTGAAGCTTCTAGAAGTCTGTTATTATGTATTCCAGAATGTCTGAATATTTGGAAGACTTAGAAGCTTGCATTTTCATCTCTTAGCTAATATTACAACCTCATTCCTGTTGTAGTATTTCTATTAATCTGGACATTCTATTGTTATTTGTCACTATGGGGGTTATACAGGGTATTATCAATGGGTTGGTAGTAATTGAAACCATAGGTGTGCATACTAAGATCACTCCAGGAGAATAAATTAAGAAGAAAAGAGAGCAAAAAATAGAATTCTGGAAAATACTAATCTCTAAGGAGTAGGTAGAAGAGAGAAAAGTCCCAGAGGAGAGTAAGTGACTGATGGTGAAATCTGAGGGATTGAACAACTAGAAAGGTAAATTGGGTAATATTTGGATTTCACCATTAACTGAGACAGATGTTTCAGAATGACATTAGGCACGTTTTCTTGTTACACATGAATATATGCTCATTACTTATTTAAAATACATTTTCTAAAAGATTCACAAAAAAGGTTGAGAAAAAGGCCTGGGTTTCCTAGTTTTCAACTAGGATGTTAAACCTTGTTGATAATTAAGTCTATTTAGAATTTAATAAAAGATAGTGTGAGTGATATCACAGAAGAACTACATATATATATATAAAATATATAGAGACCATATATATCATCTATTTATATATTCTGTAATATAATAGACCATATATAAATGGTCTATTTAAAAATATTGACTTATTGGGTGGCTCCATGGCACAATGGATAGTTCATTAGACTTCTAAAACATTGGCTTACTTCGTAATGTGTGCCAAGCATTGTGCATTACCTGAAACATCTCATTATATACTAGAAATGCCTCATGAGGAAGGCACTCGGATTTCCTTCTTTTAAAGATGTGGAAACTGGGGCACCTGGGTGGCTCAGTCAGTTAGGCGTTTGACTCTTGATTTCAGCTCAGGTCATGATCTCAGGGCTGTGAGATCGAGTTCCTGCATCGGGCTGAGCAGTCAGTCTGCTTGAGATTCCCTCCCTTTCTCTCTGCCTCTCCCGCATTCTCTCTCTCTCTCTCTCTCTCTCCTTTTTTCTCTTTCAAATAAATAAATAAATAAATAAGTCTTAAAAAAATAAAGGTGTGGAAACTGAAGATTAAAGAGATTAATTTTCTAGAGTCATCCAAGTAGTAACTAACAGGGCTGACATTCAAATGTAAAGTCTTTTGACTTCAGAACCTGAAGCCTAACTACTACCTAATAATGCTATGAAAGCATTACTCAAGGTAATAAGAGGTTAAATTGAGCAGGCATTTATTAATGTAATTTTCAATGAAGACAGTTTATGCAGCTATAGAAGACCATTTCACACTTACACCCACATTTATAGATATACCACAATTTTGACAGTACTTCCTGAGAGACTTGGTACATTAGTATGTATTTGAATAATTTTTGCTACTAAAAGAGAAATGATTGTTTTTCAGAATGCTAACTCCTGTGTTTAGCCGATTTCTTAACTTGTAGAATCAAAAATGATTTTTACTCCTGCTAACTTTGGTTTTGGCATAAAGCCATGCACTGTTTCTTTGGCAGTACAATCTCCCTGGGCATATGTACATAGAAAACTATTTGTTTTTGTTTTTTAAAAGAAATTTACAGAATACTGGTTATAGATAATTGTTACACCTTAAGAAAATTTTGGCTTTTCAAATCATAAATATTATTTTAAATTAATGAATTCCAATTGCATTTCCTCAATTGTATATATATGTGTATATATATATATAGTTTTAAAGATTTTATTTATTTATTTGACAGAGAGAGAGACAGGCAGCGAGAGAGGGAACACGAACAGGGGGAGTGGGAGAGGAAGAACCAGGCTCCCAGCGGAGCAGGGAGCCGGATGGGGGGCTGGAGGGGAGGTAGGGNCGGGTGGGGGTGGGGGGGCTCGACACCAGAACTCTAGGATCAGGCCCTGAGCCACCTAGGCGCCCCTCCCTCAATTATATATAACAGAGATATAAAGGACTCTAAGAAAGATGATTTTGAATCAATCATGCCAAAGTTACTAATAAAAAAAATGAAATTTCAAAAGAAAAACTGGCCACATAGGGAAAGGCACTGGGCAGAAGCTTGATGGTAGATTATGAGCCAAGATCATTTTTTTTTTTTTTTTTGGGGTCGGNTTTTTTTTTTTGAGGTCGGTGGAGGGAAGGGATAATTGGGTGTTGGGCATTAGGAAGAGCACTTGAGGTAATGAGCACTGGGTATCATATGCAAATGATGAATCACTAAATTCTACCCTTGAAACTAGTAATACAGTGTATGTTAACTAAGATGAATTAAAATAAAGAATTAAAACAAGGGGCTCAGTGGGTTGGGGGTCTGCCTTCTCTTGGGTCAGATTCCAGCATCCTGGGATCGAGTCTCGGTTGGGCTTCTTGCTCAGTGGGGAGTCGGCTTCTCCCTCTGCCTGCAGTTCTGCCTGCTTGTGTGCGCGTGCTCTCTCTCTCTGACAAATAAATAAGTAAATAAATATAAATCGTTTAAAAAAGAATTAAAGACTTAAAACAAGAGTATCATTTTTAAAAGCTCCCCAAGACCTCAAGAATGTCTGCCGCATGTTCTACCTAAGCTTTTTTTTTTTTCTAAATTCACAGCTTTAATACATAAAGCTTATACTATAGAAGCTGTCAAATTTCCCAAAGTTGTGTAATAGGCACAAATGATCCAAACTACTTTTTTTTTTTTTTAAAGATTTTTATTTGTTTATTCGACAGAGATAGAGACAGCCAGCGAGAGAGGGAACACAAGCAGGGGGAGTGGGAGAGGAAGAAGCAGGCTCATAGCAGAGGAGCCTGATGTGGGGCTCCATCCCATAAAGCCGGGATCACGCCCTGAGCCGAAGGCAGAAGCTTAACCGCTGTGCCACCCAGGCGCCCCCAAACTACTGTTCTGAGAGCTTACTAACGTCACCTGCTACCTTCATTCATCCTCGCTTCACTTCTCAGATGGAAAAAAGAAATTAGTTTACAAAGTGTTGCGGCGCAAGGCCTTGTTTCACAGCCAAACCTTGCTGCCCACTGACAATCTCACAGTCCACTGTCCTTCCTACTGCAAAGATGTCATCAGCTCGGTTGTCTGAAGGTGTTCATTTCTTCATCTACCCCTACCCTAGTTCAGGCTTTCCCTCTACCTTTCTCTGCTTCCTACTCAGTAGCTGCAAGATGTCTTGGGCAAAAGCATACTGAACTGGATCTTCGGAGAAGCAGATGATTTTTCTGTTTACTTTTGCCTCACATTTATTTGCTACCTAATGAAGACTTTTATATCGGTTTCTTGTTTGAGCATCAAAACTGTTTTTAGTAGGGCATTCATTCATTCATGTATTTATTGATCATCGGCAATGTGCCAACAACTGTTCTAAGTGCTGGAGATACAGCTTGGAACAGAACAGAGGTTAAGAAAAAAAGCCCCAATGCTTCTGAAACTCCTTTTAGCCCGGAGACTTGTGGTAAAAGGGGCGGGGCAGATCTCGCAGCGCCTGGCAGGTGAAAGGAGGAATTCTTTTACTTTGGGCGAAATGGAAAGACAGTGGAGGTTTTGAAACAAAGGGTAGTTTTATCTTCCATTTTCCAGATCAGGGAAATAAATGACTACGCAGTAATCACCTGTATGCTTCGTACAACTCTGTGGAGGAACTGCAATTTAGGTACTCAGGAGGGAAAAAAATTAACAGGAGGTAGGCGTTGACTTGGTGCCCCTAGCCCAGAGATTCGAGGGGGCAGAAATGAAGAGGGCAAGACAGATGAAGATTAAGCCAAAAGGAAGCAAATTGTTTACACCGAAATACAATTTAGCTCAAACATACGCCAAGAGATAGGCCAAGAGATACATGGCTTCGTTCAGACAGCAGTCACCCTAAAAAAGCAAATTTAGACGAGGCAAACAGTGGCCCAAGTAGAGCTGGGGAACGGGGCTTCTCCCGGAACTCGGCCTGCCCCGAACGTGACCACGCCCCCGGCCCCGCCCCGCCTGAGGCTCACCGCCCCAGTTGGTCGCGGCGGGGGCGGTGGCCGCGGTGCCCGGAAGTGCGGCTGACGTGTCCCGGCCGCGCTCGGAATTGTGGGCGACTCGGCTAATGGCGTCGGCGAGTCTGGAGGGCTTGGGGAGCCAGCGCTGAAGCTTTTTGCCAGGTCGGCTGGTGACGAACTGTGTGGCCGGACCCCGTGGTAGCGGGAGGGACCTGCCCGCCTTGTGGGCTCCTCGGCCAGAGCCAGCGGAGCCTAGGGGGGCGGGGCGACTGCGGGGCGCGGGGTGGGGGGGTCGCCTCGGATAGGAGCCGCGAGAATTGCGAGGAGGCTGCGGGGGGCGCTCGGGTACGCTCCGGGTTCGCAGCCCAGGCCCGGCCGAGCCCCGCGGAGCGCAGAGGCGGGCTGCCGAAGGGCCAGAGACGCCAGGAGGGAGCTGCCTGTCGCCCGGAGGAGCTGACAGTGCCGGAGTTCGTTTGCGCCGCTCAGATACTGGATTGTAGTTTGGTGGATCATGTCCGGCACCAACAGCCCCGAGGCGGTGAAGAAGCTCCTGGAGAATATGCAGAGCGATTTACGGGCCTTGTCTCTGGAATGCAAGAAGAAATTCCCACCTGTCAAAGAGGTAAGCTTTGGGCGGTGTCAGGAGAAGGTACGGTGAGCCCGTCCTGTTTATCAGACCCAGTCCTTCACTCCCAAACTCCTGTCCTAATTTTCATTTGGCCCTCACCTTTCCAGATTTACGAGTCGGTGGGTTGTACCACAGGCGCGTTTTATAGGTTCCTTTGAAGACGACTGGGGCGCTTTGATTTTCTCTACTCTGTCCTCAGCATTTGGGAATGAACTTCGCGGAGTGAGCCGAATCAGCTAATTCAGCTGGATGTATCTTTTTCTAGCCTTTTCTGGCCTTTTTCAAACTTGAAACTAGCCAAGCCTGAATTGAAAAACTTATGTTTGTTGCTTCTGAAAACTGTTATCCATCGTTGTGGTAAAATCTCTGCTCCTCACGTTTATAGTATGTATCACTTAGTGGGAAGTAGTTTTCCTTCTTGTCTTGTGTCATGCCACTTAACTTTTGTGTCCATACTATGAAGTATGAGTAAATTGTGCAGTCTCTTAACTTATGACAAATATTGAAGGCCCACAATTATCATGTTAAGCCTTGTTATCAACAATACTGTAATGGGACGTTTGGGTTTAGGGTTAAATTCAGTACACCTTGGCATATATCAATGCCTATTAACCTCTTCAAGCTTCAGCTTTCTTTCATATGTAAAAAGGGTTAAAGGGTGGATTTATTAGATTATGACTGGAAAGTTGTCAGAGCAAAAAGGGTGTTATTAAAGAGGCTTCGATTAATAATATATATAAATTCTCCAAATATTTCCTAAATTGAAAATTTTAACTTAATCACTATTGACCTTTTCTCTTAAGATGTCATTTTCTCTTAAGCTTTTTAAAATCCCATCTCATTTTCCTTTCTTATACCTGAAATATTTCAGTGATATTTTTGTAAAAGCAATTATTTTTATTCCTATTTAATGTAGTTTGGTATACCAGCAATTTCATTTACTATTTAGGATTCACTGAAAGTTCACTAAGGAATTTTGGAATGTTTTCATGTTGATTTAAATGTTTTGCCTTTACTATTATAAAGGTTTTGTAATTAAATCTTATCCAGTAAAGTTTGGATTTTAGGCTTCCAGGGAACCTTAACTTTTCTGTAAGTGCTTTTGGTCTCCTCAGTCTTCAACAAACTCCATTTAGTATTTCTTTAATAAAGTAAGCAAATATTACCCAATGGTGGGAACCTGATGTGCCACTTTTGGAAAGATGACTCATAATACGTTTTATTTCAGATACTCAATAGCTTGTGATACAGATTTTCATTATTTTCTCTATATCCTTTTCTGTTGAAAGTTAAAATAAATAATTTTAAAGAATTAAGGAGTTTTAAAGAATTTTAAAGAATCAGGCTGTTCTGATTTTAGGAGAAATGCTCGTTTATAAAATGTTAAATCCATTTTATAATTTTAACAGTAATTTATAGAACTGACTGTTCCCAGCTCTTATAATTTATGTAGAGAATGGGATTTCTCTTATTACACATAAAGGGCTTTGTGGACTTGCTTGAGAATTTAATAATAATTACATTTTTTTTTTTTGAAAATGCATTCAGAATTCCAAACAGGTAACTTAGAAAATTTTAGAACTCAGTCCATCTAATCTAGGAACTTTCAATAAAGCTCATTAGCTTTTTTACTTGAACATAGGCCAAAGAGATACTTAGTGATTGCACCTACTCTTTGAGGTAATGGCAAAAATAATTCTTGGTGTGATAATCCCTGATACATAATTTCCTGTATAGTACCTACTCCATAAGAATTTGTTGAATGTAAGAACTTTGACTCCTTAACCAGTGGAACTTCTAATATACTTAGGGGCCCACTTTAGGAATTGGAAAATGATCATTACTATGTCACAAGTTTAAAACAAGAATGAAGTAGTTAGTCTAAGAATGATTCTTTAGGATGGACCCTTGACTTTTAAGAAATATTTTGGTTAAATTAAATTTTTCCTGGTAAATTAATAGTGCCAAATTTTGGCTTTTGTTCGCTGGGACCTGGTACGTTTTTATTTTATTTATTTTGGGAATGGGTAGAGGATGGTGCTTGGTAGACCTTAAGGCAAAGCCTTTCTCAGCATAAGAAGGTTTTCCATCTCTATACTGGTTTTCCTAGTTAACACTCTCCCAATATCTTCACAGTTATTAATTGAAAAATACTTATTTTGAACTACTTATAAGGATACTCAAGAACTCAATGCAGTACAGCGGTGATTGCATATGTGCTTTGGAAGGGGTGTCTCCTTCCCCAGTACCTTTTAAACAAGGTAGAATGAAGTGATAACCTTTTATATTTAGTCTTTAAGTTTCTAGTAATTTCTACTTTTTTTGATCATGGTGCTTACAGAAGAAAAGAGTATTGGTAAAGGATAGTGCCTTATTTATTCATTGAGAAAGATTTTATTTACTTATTTGTCAGAGAGAGAGAGAGCACGCACACACAAGCAGGGGGAGTGGCAGGCAGGGGAAGAAGCAGGCTCCCTGCCGAACAAGGGGCCTGATGCAGGACTCCATCCCAGGACCCTGGGATCAGGACCCAAACTGAAGGCAGACACTTAACAGACTGAGCCACCCAGATGTCCCTTATTTATTGATATTCTTATCTTTGGATTTTCTACATGGTTTTCTCCATCTTGGTTTTTTCATTTATAAATCTATCCTTTGCATATTAACTTGTTTTAATAGAGCTATAACTTCATTGTCATTTTATAATTAAAGTAGTAATTCAATAATAACAACAATACATTCCTTCTGCTTGTATTCCTGCTTATTTTTCTTAGTCCTTAAATATAAATCTTAATGCTTCAGCACTGTAAGTTTTTTAGCACAAGTGTGCTAGCTAATTTGTTGTGGAATATTTGTATGAAAAATGTTTTCTTTGCTTTAAAAATGACTTTAAAGCTTTGTAAAATCATTTCTGTATAATTGAAATTCAGTGCCTTCAGAGGGAGTAATCTCTGAAGTTTTATGTTTATGTATTTAATGAATAAAACATTCTGTTTGCAAACATTACTCTGGAAACAAATGAGGGGGATCTAACTGAGATTGGAAGTATGGTCAGAGAGAATTTGTAATTCTTGAGTTGAGCCTTAATAGGATGAGCAGAAGCTAGCCAGCAGAAGAAGGGGAGAGGGTCATTCCAGGCAGAGGAAATAGCATATGTTTATATTTCATGTCAAATAAATTTCATGCTGAAATTTAATGGGAGCCATTAAAGCTTTTTAAGAGAGGGAATTATATGATAAATTCATATTTAGTAACATTTTCTTTCTTTTTTAAAAAGATTTTATTTATTTATTTGAGAGAGAGGGAAAGAGAGAACACAAGCAGGGGGAGTGGGAGAAGCAGGCTCCCCTCTGAGCAGGGAGCCCGACGTGGGGCTCAATCCCAGGACCCCGGTACCATGACCTGAACTGAAGGCAGATGCTTAACTGACTGAGCCACCCATGCGCCCCTTAGTAACATTTTCATAACAGTATTGGTGGGAAGAATTAGAGGGGACTGAGATTGAGGCAAAGAGAGCAAATTTAAAAAATGATGATTGCCTGCATGAAGGTAGCAGTAGAGGAAGACAGAAGGTTATGGTGGGCATGTGTGAAAGAGAGAGCATGGATTAAAAAGAGACTTAACAGGTAAAGAGAATTACCAGGGCATGGTGACCTTCTGTAAAACGTAGAGAGAGAAATCTGTGATCCCTCCCAGGTTCTGGCTTGGGAAACTGGATAGATCGCTAAGAGAAGGAACATAAGAGTGGGCAATGTTTTTGGGTAAAATGAGTAGTCCTGAATATAATAAGTTTAAGATTTATATGTGACATCCATGTGGAACTGACCAGTAGGAGTTTGAAAATGATGGTTTGGTTCTCAAGGGGAAGGTCTAGAATTTCAGATTGAGAAGTATCAGTTTACACATGATAGTAGAAACCATAGGAGTAGATAAAAAGAGTCTGGAAGAGTGACAGAGGAAGGGAAAAAGAAAAAATGAATTTGAATGTGATAAATTTGAATGAGGGACATTGTGGGGAGATAGGAAGTTGTGGACAGTTTGGCCTATGACCTCTATTCTTGGTAAGGTAGGAAACAAGCTTATTGCTAGGAGTAATTAGTGATGAGAGGAGTGATGGGTAGAAAGTTTGAGGGGAGCAGTGGATCACTTTGGAGAAGTGGAGGAGAAATTGACTTGGGACACTGAAGAGTCTTGGCAGAAAAAGTGTTTGAAATGATGATAGATGGTGAGATCTTTGTTGTATTCCTAAAGAAGGAAATCCAACAAAACTTTGATTGGAAGAAGGTGGAAGGGTTAAGGTACTAGGAGCACCAATCTAATCAAACAGCAGTAGAGCTGAGGAGTGGGAGAGCTAGAAGGATATTGGATTTCAGATTGCCAAGTTAGGCTGCCCTAGAGGATGATGAAGTCCAAGGAATGGGTGGTAGAAGAGGAAGGGAATGAAGATCATTTGAGTTGAGGTGGTCAGAATTAGGGTTTTGAATGGATTTTTTTCTCTCCTTTTTAAAGACGTGGAATCAGTAAAGGTGTAAATAATAAAAAAGTGCAAGTAGTCTTCCAATGCCATGTACTTTGTTTTGTTTCCTCTTGTGTATTTGGGCTTGATAAGAGTTAGTTGGCAGGGATTTTTGCCTTAAAAAGCAAAAGCTCCTGTAGTGAGTTCCTCAGTGCCCAGTGTTTTCATGTGTTAGCTTGGTGAGAGAGATGCCTTTTACTTACCATGACAGGTAGGGAGAAGATCTCATTTTCAGGACCTTTCGACAGTGAAGAATGAGGGCTGGATAATGTTTGTATGCTTAATTGGAGCTGTTTTGGTTTAGTATTTTATAAGGTACTGTAGTTCTTTTTTTCTGTTGATGTTGGTTGGACAAATTTACTCATGACACAACCAGTTGTATTCTTTCTTTCATAAGCGTAATAGAATAAGTTGATATTTTATATACTGATTTAAAAAAACTTGCTAACCCCAGTCACATAAATGTGACGTTATGGTAAGGAGTTAGAAATCATTTTGGTCAAGGCTTACTTTCCTATATAATGCAGTTTTAGATAATTGTGTTAGGCGAGTGGCCTTTGGCCTTTCTTTCTTTTCTTTTTCTCTTTTCTCCTTTGTCTCTGCTCTATGACTTTATTTTTTTTATTTTTATATTTATTTATTTACTTATTTACTTATTTACCTACTTATTTATTTATTTATTTTTAAAGATTTTATTTATTCATTCGACAGAGAGAGAGACAGCCAGCGAGGGAGGGAACACAAGCAGGGGGAGTGGGAGAGGAAGAAGCAGACTGCCAGTGGAAGAGCCTGACGTGGGGCTCGATCCCAGAACGCCGGGATCACGCCCTGAGTCGAAGGCAGACGTTTAGTGACTGAGCCACCCAGGCGCCCCTTTCTATGACTTTATTCCAGAAAATTTACATTAGACTCCTAAGGTCTCATTAAATTCATTTTCTTCTGATAAATGGTTTAGATGTTAACTTCAAGATTAATATAAGCAGAGACATTTCCACTAGGACTTCTAGGAAAATTTTCTAGATTACTGCAGTATTCTAAGGGTGTTTTACAGGGAGAGTTCTTTAAAAAGCTTTTGGTTAGTCTATAATATGTTTTAGACATTTATGAAAGTACCATAACCAATGAAATTTATTGTTAAAGTATAAAACATTATTTTTGACTAAGTTTTTGATCATTGTATTTTTACTTTTGTGAAGAAAATGAATGAGAACAAAGATCAGTGAAAACATATTTTAATCAAATGTATTGATTATCTTATCACCGTTCTTTGGCGATACAGAAGAATAAAAGACATTGTTGTGGCTTATAAACCAAAAAGAAAGACATAATTCAAAAATGGAATTATTTTCTTTTTTTCTTTTATATAAGTAGAGCTTATTTTCAGTCATGTTCAAAACATTGGGTTTTGCTATCACTCTTACAATTTAATAGGAATTTGTTAGTGTCCTAAGTGTTAAAGCATGGTAGGAAATACAAAAATGAATGAGAGACTGCTTTTATATTTGTGAAGTTAACTCAGTGTTGAGTAAAATATTGTCTTTTCATTAGGCTGGGTAGGGACTTTGCATCCATTGATTCTGTTGCAAAATGCTATTTTAATTTTACAGATCAGGAAATTCCATTTTTTTCTTGGTTCAGTAACATGCCTAAGTTAGTAAAGTTAGAAAGTGGAAGAACTGGGATGTGAATCCCTGTGCATCCATCTGCAACTCCTCTCCGTTATATCATACTGCAAAATGCCTTTTAAACATACTTAACTTGTTTTTATCATTGTTCGCATTCCTCTTCGTTGCTTCATTATTTGTTACTATTCATCATTCTTTCCATGTTGCAGTTCTCTCAGTTTGAAGTTTGTAGTACTCTACTTTCCTGTTTCTCCTGGCTCTTTCAATATTCTTCTCCTTTTGTTTTTAAGTGTATCCCAAGTTCTGTTTCCAGGCCTCTTCTTCATGCTCATCCCTTAGCACTGGCATCTCCTTACTCCCCTGCTGCTGGCCTTACCCCAATAGTGATGACTCTGATGTCTACTGCATGGACTCTGCTGTCTTTACTGAGCATAGACCTGTGATTCCAGCTGTCCGTCGAGCACATCTACCAGAATATCTTTCCCACATGTGAAATAGGACTTCTTGTAATTGAACTTATTTATCTCAAAACCTGCCCTTTCCCCTCATTTCATTTGTTCTGTTGGTGGCATTTATCACTGTTGCTTACCTTAGTCACATTTGGCCATCATCTCCCTCCTGCTGTCTTTATTCACTGTCACCTGTTCCTTCTCACTCTGTAATTTCCAATATACCTCTTCTTTTTTCTCTTTTATCAGCTTATTATTTTAGTTCCAGGTTTCAAATGCCTGGCCTTTCATATGCATTAATGGCAGAAAAGATAAACCATTCTACATGTAACCACTAGCTTAATATACTTAAGCAGCTCAGAAACCCTCAGTGGCTACTCTATACTTAAAGGACCCGTTAGCATAGCG
Organism: Ailuropoda melanoleuca; assembly: GCF_002007445.2. NCBI lineage: Eukaryota > Metazoa > Chordata > Mammalia > Carnivora > Ursidae > Ailuropoda > Ailuropoda melanoleuca. The sequence goes on from NC_048232.1 coordinate 38,596,069, forward strand.
TTTAAGACCCTCCTTGATTGTCTTGAGCTTCCTTTCTAGCGTCATCACCCTCAACTTTTCTTCATACACCTTCATACTTCAGCTGAGGTGTATTACCTGCTATTTATTCTCCAAATACGTGCTCCTGCTTCCCTCTTCCATGTTTCTGAGGTTCCTTTTGCGGACCCAGTGTCACCTTCTCCTATCTTTTTAAAATTAAAATCCTGCCTTTCGTTTATTCCCATTTTAAATGTTGCTTATCCATTTTTTGCATGAATGAATCAACTTTACAGATAATTTTCTTTTTTCTTTTAAAGATTTATTTATTAGAGAGAGAGAGCGCGTGCACATATGGGGTGGGGGGAGGGTCAGAGGGAGAGAGCCAGAGAGAGAATCTCAAGCAGAGTTTGCGCTGAGTACGGAGCCTGATGCAGGGCTTGATCCCACCACCGTGAGACACGACCCTGAGATCACACCTGAGCTGAAACCAAGAGTTGGATGTCCAACTGACTGTGCCACCCAGGTGCCCCCAGATAATTTTCTGATTTCTTTTCTCATTCCCTTCATTTCTTCATGAAATAGTTTTTGAGTACCTGCTGGGTGCCATGTACCAGTCGTTGCTAGAGCAAAAACCGTTAGGCTCCTGCTCAGGATTGTCAAGCTAATATGTTTTCCTCTGTTTTCTTAACTTTCATTTAAACTTATTTTATAAGTTATTTCCTTATAACTCTTACATTTTACCTTCTGTTATAGTTATTTTAGGGGTTTTTTTTGGTCTTGTTTTTTTGTCTAAATAGCACCTTAAGGGTAAGTTTTGCATCTTGTTTACAACTTTATACTTTATACTTATCTATGACACAGATATGGATAGACTATTAATTTATCTCGGAATCAAAATAGTGTCTGGCAAATTCGAATCTTTTACTGACATCTGGTATCTAGCATGCTATAGGACTGATTTTGGAAACTGTTAAGATCAGACTAGGTAGAATTCAGAGTCAAGACAAATGACATCGGTATTTATGGTGGTTCAGTTAGACCAATTTTTGTTGATGCTGAAGCAGAAAGAAATATTGAATTTGAACATATAGGGGGTACAGAGAGTCATAGTGAAGAGGAAAAGAGCTTGAAAATGATGGTAGAAGTAATCTCAGTGATGACAGAGTGGCTCTGTAAGAACTTTACCCAACAGAGTTTGAGATAGGATGTGTGAGTATAACAAAGTATGTATAATGATTTCAGTTTCCTTGAATTTTTGTTTGTTTTTCTTTACCCAGATTTTTATTGTAAGTCAGCTATGGTTTGTACCTCTTCAAAGTATACGTGGAATCAGACCACTTCTTATTGTCTCAATCACTATCACCTTGGTTATGATCTTTTGCATACCATCATCTTTTGCGTACATTATTGCAGTCATCTTCTCGATTTTGCTGCATATTGTACTCACCTGAAGATTTGAAAAAATACTGATGCCTAGCTCCCATTGGCATTCTTTGGAATGTGTTGCAACCTGGGCATCAGGATTTTTTTAAGCCTTTGGTGTTTCTGATACGCATTGACTCAAATAATTAGAAAATCAGTCATCTTTCCCTGAAGAATTTTATTTTGACTATATTTCTGCTTGTAGCCGCTTTCATTTAATTTGGGACATTTCTATTTCTTAAAGTTGTAGAAGTAAGTCCTAGTGTGTAAGGCTTCTTAGTTGTGAGCAATGAAAGCTGACTCTGGCTGATTTAGCAGAAATGAAGTTTACTGATATATATTGAGTGGCTCACATAATTGGTAGAGCCAGCTTTAGAGAAAGTGCAGAAACAAAGGGAAGCTAAACAGCTAGAACCTGCTGTTGTCTGCTGAGCAAGTGACTGGATAGCTGAGATGGCACTGGCCCCTCTGCTGCTGTTACTGCCCTTGGAAAGTAGGTGTTGTCTCTATTGCTGTCATCAGAAAGAATTTTCTCTTGTCTCTGCTTTTCTTTGTCATTAGCCTCCATATTCAAAATCCCTGCTACTAGATGTGTCTGTTTGGATTAGAATCTGGCATTTTCAATTTTTAAGTGGAAAATAAGCTCTATCTTGCATCAAAACTCATGAAGTTGGGAAATCTCCAGACACAGGCAAGGGCTTCACATGCTTGGAAATCAACAAAATGACAAAAGGTCATGTGCTATACATAGTATAGCCTACACTGTGGTATTTATTTTATGCATATGTCCAGTGCTCCTCAAACTAAGAACCCATAGGACACTGGTGTTTTTCCACAATTATTTATTTTTTTTTAAAGATTTTATTTATTTATTTGACAGAGATAGAGACAGCCAGTGACAGAAGGAACACAAGCAGGGGGAGTGGGAGAGGAAGAAGCAGGCTCATAGTGGAGGAGCCTGATGGGCTCGATCCCATAATGCCGGGATCACGCCCTGAGCCGAAGGCAGACGCTTAACCGCTGTGCCACCCAGGCACACCTTTCCACAATTATTTTTAAACCTTTAGAACCTGCTATCACTTGTTCCTTAGCAAGCAGTAAGAGATAACAAAATAAATGAGCATGTAGCAAGCAAATTAATAGGAAAACTTAGACGTATAACTTACAAATATATATTATTTTTGGAAGTGTGGAGACCAGTATAAGTATAAAATAGGCATGTTTCTTGATAGTGAAAATGCTCTGAGTTTCTGTGGTGGAAGTTATATATCAATGTTATATGTCAGCACTGTCCAATAGAAATATAATGTGGACCATAAATGCAATCCATATGTGTAATTTTAAATTGCATTAAAAATAAAAAGAAATAGGCATTTAATTTTAAAAGTATATAGTTTAACCCTATATATTCAAAATATTGTTTCAAATTTAATCAATGTAAATATTTAAGGGATAGTTTACATTTCCTTCTCATACTAAGTCTTCAAAACCTAGTGTTTATTTTATACTTAGAGTACAGCTCAATTCAGACTAACCTCATATAGAATGCTGAATAGTGAGCGACATGTAAATGGCTACTGTATTGGACAGCGCAGTTCTGTGGCTTTATGTAAAATGCTGTATAACTTCCAAATGCTGCCAGCTAAATGTACTTTTGATGCAGTGTTTTAGGTGCCTTATGAAAATCTAAAGGGTGTTTAAAAAAATGTAAACTTAAAGTAATGACAAAGTTCTTGATTATTCATTCTCTTTGAATCCAAAACAGTTTTACTTGATTTTTCAGTGTTTTGCAATTTTTTTTAATGGTGGGGATGGAGATATGAAATGGGGAGGAGAAACCTAGCTTTTTTCATTAGGCTTTGTTTTTGTTTATTATTTTTATATTTTATGAGCATTTCAATTGATGAGGGATTAGATGTGCCTTAGGCAGAGAAAGGCAACATGCTGCAGGGCTGAGTTTGCATGTGAATAATAAAGTGAATCATATTTTACTACATTTAATGTTTATGGCACTACTAGACTTTAGTTTCTGAAGTTTTGAAAATAAAAAAAGATAATAGTGATCATATATGGTTTCTTTCCCTAGATAATTCATGTTGATAGTAAGTTTTATGTTCTAATTATTTTTATTCTTGCAGGCTGCTGAATCAGGAATAATAAAAGTTAAAACAATAGCTGCACGAAACACCGAAATTTTGGCAGGTAATTTTTTGCTTAAAAATTCAACAATTAATGAAAATTTCACTAATAATAAAAGTAGAATCTTTAAAAAACAGAAAACAGCCGTCAGTTTTCTGTAGCATCTCCTTCATGCCCTAGCATGCTGTATATAATGATAAAGAACTTGTAAAAGTCCTTAACTTGAACTAATTGGGTTTGCCAAGGGTGAATGTTATAAAATTCTCTGAAATCAGAAAGGTTAAAACTACTAACTTCTTACAGGCAAGGATTTGCATTCTCCTCCACATCTTGTCTATCACCTAGGACATACCTTACACATAAAAGGCATTCAATTAATATTTGTTGTGCTGAATGGAATGAAAGATTGTTTCTCAGTCCACCTTCCAAAATCTATTTTATCTTTATATATAATATAAACAGGTGATAGTGTAGTATTATAAATTTAGTAGTACTATATGAGTTTTGAATCCTAGGATTAAGATAGTATGGCCATGAAGAAAGAATGGGAGTGGGGTGCAGAAAAGAAAAAAATGTTTTCTTACATTTTCTTGATTGAACCTGGTTTTCAAGGAGGAATTTCAGGAGTTCCTCTTTGGCACTCTTTTTGATACTCAGTCTACTTCTTTCTTTTCTTTGGTGCCTTTTGTTCTTGCCTCTGTAATGAACATGGAAAAGGAAACTGGCATTTTCTAGCATTTGTTACATGTGAGACATTTGTGCCACTCTAATATAAAGACAACTTTGTGGGGAAGTATTTTTATTTTATAGTAGAGCATGTTGAGATGCAAAGAGATAAAGTTACTTGATTAAGATCACATGATAAGTGGTGGAACTAGATTTAAATCCAGGGCTGTTCAGAGCCCATGTTCTTCCCACTACAGTATGCTGCCATGGTATTGTGAGGTTTCCACACTAGCTACTCCCTCCCAAGGGTTTATAGTTAACCATTGCTTGCTTCACTGATCCTTCAGTCTGCATTTCCAGTTCCAGTGGTGCTATTGCTCTCAGTTGGTTATCGGAGAAAAGCAGTCCTGTTAAGTTAATTGACATAAAATCCAAATAGTGAAGAATCTCTCTCTCATAAATCTCTTTACCTTTTTAAAAGTGATACCAGAAAATCCCTAATTGGTGGACTCTCAAAGAGTATTACAAAATGAAGACTTTTGGGGGCAGTTTTACAGGTGGAAGGTGGATTTCACTTGGGCTTATTGGGCTTTGCTGGACATTTGCCCTTAGGGTGAGCTCTCCTGTGTTGCATCTGTTTCTCACAGCTTCTTCTCTGATTTTGAACAATCTGTTGAAACTCTAAATAGTTTTATAACATTATTCACAGCACTGAATAATACTCTGTGCATTTTGAGAAGGGGTATAGTAAGTGGTGGGTAAAGGCAAAGGTAGGTATGGTTGGATTGGGAGGGTGGGCTAGTGGGTTTTGGAGATGCATGTTGGGTGGATTAGCTACTGTGAGGAAACTAATGTTTAAAGATAAATTGTGAGCTGGATGTTTTTAAGTTAGCTAATCGTAATAGAATATCATTACAAATACTAACTTTTGCTACTATAATTGCTGATATCATGGTAAGTCCTTAGTTACTCACCAGCAATAGAAGTTTTCATTGGGTCTGTAGCTGATGGAAGATTTTTTTTAAAGAGACTGATTTCTTCAGAGGATCACTGTCTGGTGCTGAGTTCTATACCAAAGTAAAATGTCTGATTGGTTAATCTTAAGAACGAGTAAGAAAAATTTTGTCTCCGTCAGTGAGTTTAATGTATAGGTGGGCTGTTCATTTTAATTCAGTTAGCTTTATTCAAATCATACTAGAACTAATCTTTATGCACATACAATTACTAGTTCATGCTTTAAGATCCAAGTCATGGATAGTGTCCAGAGCCATGTACTCGAGGAGCTATGTTAGCACTTAAACTGTTTCCTAGCATTTTTTACCAAGTACCGATAGCAGTTGATACTTTAAAATCTATAGCTTTTTAGACCGCTGTCACCTTGAAAGTCAAAGGCTCTCAAGAACAAAGAAAAATACATAGTTTCTAAACTACTTAGAGTACAGTTGATACTAAGAAAAATTTATAGTTAACTTTTTAAAATTTTTAATTTCATGAGAAGTATTTACTTTTCCTTAGTTCTAGAAACTGTAGGTTACTAGTTTTGTGCTATAATGGATGTTAAAGATACCAAACAATGGAGGAGTTGCAAATGAAATGGGATATTGAATTCTCAGATATCTCTACATATTCAGAAAATGTAAAGGGTTGCCATGAAAATCAGAACCCTTAATTAGCATTAACTAGTCTGACCAGTGATATTCAGCATAGGTTTCTAGCCAGCTTTAGTTTTCTTAGATTTATTTTCCAAGGGAAGGTTATTTACATTGCAGAATAAATCTTTGCTTTACATCTCCCCTTCTTTTAAGCATCCTCCTTTAATGCTTATTTTTCTTTGTTTTCACTGCTGTCATGAATGCTGACATAAGTGGGAATGCTATGCCAGGTAATGTCAGCATCGATTCAGATATACAGATCATTATTTCAAAATTTCCTTTTTCTTTAAAGATAAAACTCTGCAAATGAGACATAGCAACATCAAGTTTTTCATTTACAAGGGCAGATGCCTTAATCTTACACTTGACTACCATATATTACAAAATGTTTTTATTAAGCCAGCTTATAGTATACTTGAGGTTGACTGAGAAGACTTGTGTTATACAAAAATTACATAAACAGAAGATCTGCTTTTTGAATATTTGAAACAAGGAAACCAGTGAAGTTGTAATATCTTAAAATTGTGTATTTAACCCATACGCAAAACCACAATGGTTACATCTACCTTTGGCTGCTTTCAGCTACTGTCAGTATACATATAGAATTTTCACATAGATGATCATTATGTATGATTTATGTTCTTTTCTCACAGTCCCTCACCTTTTTCATATCTACATGGTCTTATTACTAAAAGGTCTTCAAGTAGCTATGAGTAAATATACTTTGGAATTATTTTCTGATGTTAAAAGGTAATTTATCTGCTGATTTTATTTAGTATTGTCTATCTTATCAATACATATGCTTGTGATATTTTACAAACATCTGTAGAATATATCATAAATACATTCTTAAGGAAATAATTATGTAAGAATCACTAGGAGAGATGCAAAGATGAGTAGTGTAACTCACCTATAATCTACATGGAAATATAAGAAGTATACTTGAAAATACATATGTATGCCTGCTGTTCGTTTTGTTTAGTTTACCTGCTTTTCCATTTGCCTTTTGAAGTGCTTTGCCAGAAATTTTCTCTTCTAGAGAACATACTCACCTGAAGTCAGGACCAATATCTTACTCTTCCTTATATTGCTAGTAGTTAGCATGTTACATAGGAAATAGTAAGCCCTCATTAAATGTAGGCTAATAGTGAGTGAGTCACTCCAAAATGCAAGTAAGTCTCTTAGTGCTGCCTCTCCTGTGTTTTTCTACTTCCCAGTCTTTACTGTAATTTTACATGTTATGGTGATTCAGGTAGATGAGTTTTGTCATGCCTAGTTCATATTGGCCAGGTAACAGAGTAATGAAGGAAACAGACCCTAAATGAGAATTTTAGTACTGTGGTAAATGCCAAGATGGAAATGTAGACAGGCTTATTATTAATAGGAGCATGGAGAAGGCACCCAACTCAGCCTGGGAATCTGAAGCTGAGTCTCAAAGCTTAAAAAGGAGTTAGCCAGGCAAATAAGGTGTAGAAGTGGAAAGTAAAGCAGATCACTTGAATATATGAAGTATAAAACAGTTTGGTCTATTTGGATACACTATTCAAGTATTGCCATTGTGTGACTTCCTGAGCTGCTTGATGGAAGAATTTGAATCAGGGCAGTGGCACACATTCATTTTAATGTTTTTATGTAAACTATTCTTTTTTTTTTTTTTTTTAAAGATTTTATTTATTTGTTTGACAGAGATAGAGACAGCCAGTGAGAGAGGGAACACAAGCAGGGGGAGTGGGAGAGGAAGAAGCAGGCTCCCAGCAGAGGAGCCTGACGTGGGGCTCGATCCCATAACGCCGGGATCACGCCCTGAGCCGAAGGCAGACGCTTAACCGCTGTGCCACCCAGGCGCCCCTATGTAAACTATTCTGACAGCAGTGTGGAAGGTATATTTCAGTATACCATCAGTAACTGTACTGATTGTAGAGGTCTGTTGGTAGCCTAGTTCTATAATCCAGGCTAAATGACCAAGGGGGCTGTAACTACTTCCATGCTTACAAGTTAACCTAGTGGGCCAGAGATTGCATAGTTTCTCTACAACATAATGTGTTCTTATTTATTTATTCTTTTTTTTCCTTGGATTTTTAAAAACTTTTTAAACTTTTAATTTGTATTCTTATATCATCAAGTACTTTCCATTGATGCTGTCTTTTCTAATTTTTTAAAATTGCTTCATAATATTATAGCAAGTGATTGTAGCTTATTTAACTTATTTGTACCTTTATGTTAGACATGTTTCAGTATTTGGAATTACTTTTTTAATATAAATTTCTAGAAATGAAATTACTAAATCAAATGTATGAACATGGTCTTGGAATTTGTCACCATAGTGCTTTCTGAAAAGATAAAAGTTTATGCCTTTACCAGCAGTATGTGAGTGTATTTTTATAACATCCTTGCCTGATTATTATTTAAAAAAATCTTTTTGGGAATTGAACAAATGACTTCTTATTTTAATTGACATTTGTCTTCAATGTTGAACATTTTCCTCCAAATATATTATTTCCTTTTTTCATTTTACGTTTATTTCTTTGAGTTTTTTGTTTTCTTATCAAATTATTTGAGCTGTTTCTATAGGAGAAGTTTTTGACTTCCCATCATGTTTATATTTTCTACAAGTAATTTACCTTTTAATTTTTTATCTAGATGTTTTTAATTTTTACATAATCTAACTTTTTTATTTGTTGTGTTGCACTTAGGGAGCCCTTCTCCTTCCACATGGTAGATAGTCGTTCTTATTTTCTTTTAGGTTTAATTTTTTTCTTAATTAATAATATGTAGAGTGACATGAAGACCTAGATTTTTTTCTTTTGCAAAATTACTAACCGATTGTACTAGCATCATTTGTTGAATAATCCTTCCTTTTCATATAATGTGCTTTTAATATGAAACTGTCCATATTTTATTTGTCCTCCTATTCTTGAGTCACTTAAAGTATTTTCAGATCTTTTGAACCATTAAAATATTTTTTAATGTTGTTAGAAATGTCAGTCTTTTTCATAATTAAATTTTAAAGGGTTTTGAGGATAGCAGTCATGTCTACATCACATTTTATTTCTTTCACAAGAATTACAATTTGTTATTTAATGACCATTAAAATTCACCATAATGAAACTTTTATTAACCCCCATTAATGTGATTCATAGTGGGGTATCCTAGTTTAATTCTTTCTTTCCAGGATAAAAACTACAATTATGCAGTGAAACTGCTCAGAGCAAGGAAACCCCTAGGATATGGGGACCTGCTGGACCTCTTCCAGGTGTGTGAAAGTGTATCATTTGCTCTCACAGTTATAAAATTTGGAAATAAAATATACTTATCAGACATAGTGTTATTCTATTAAAGAAGTTATATTTATTAAAGAACTTAGGTAAAACATAAACTTTTTTTTTCTGACCCCCTAAAAGCCTGTCTTTATATTTTAAAGGAAATTGAAAGAGTTTTGATTAAAAAGAGTTGACCTTTTTCTCCTTTTCCTGGGATGATTTTTAAAAATGATTAGAGCAAAGTGTCTTTATTGCTCTACAGCTTTTTCCTCAATATGATTTCTAAAGTCTAAGCCCATAGAAAGGTTTTTATATAAAGCTACATTTAAATAGCATGTCATTAAAGTTATTGTATATAAAGAGAGAGCACCTGTCTCTCAGAAGAGCAAGATTAATTTCTGTTTAAAACTACTGTCACTTTTAAAAGAAGAAAAAACCTAACTTTTTTTTTTGTGATGATCTGTCTTATGCATTGTGATCTGGATATGGTAGTTGTTTTCGTTTTCACACTATGCTTCAAAAGACAACAGATCAATAGGTTGTATCTTTTTTGTTATTGATTATTCTGGATAACATAGTCCTTTTTGATTGTTTTATTCTTATGTAAACTGGGAGAAAAAGAAAATGGGAAGGAGGCAAGAGAGAGATGTTTGATTCCTTTGCGTTACATTAAAATAAAATTTATAAACATTATTATTTATTAATTTTTTATTAAGTGGGCTCCAGTGCAGGGACTGAACTTACTCCCCTGAGATCTAGAGTTGGACATTTAACCTACTGAGCCATGTTGATGCCCTTAAAAATTATTTTTAATACTATTTTAATTTATCCTGACTTGAGACACCTGGGTAACTGTGACTGACCTGTATACAACATTTCATTGAAATTCACCTTATTTTATTCATTCTTAGCTGCACAGATTTTTCACGTTTTAGTATTCCTTAAATTGATGGCATCTTAGAATCATTGTGGGCCAGGTAGTATGGAGGTGTCTTTTTTGGTGGATATTGTTTCGTGAACTTGTTTATAGTTATTCATATTATTATTTCATCATTTGAGTTATGTGCATTGTTGATATCCCAGAAGTTTGACTCCTATTTAAAATGTCACCCTAATTGTACAGAAATTTTCTGTTGACAATTTATAGTAAGGTCAGAAAAGCACCAGCATCAATATGTGTGGAATGGGTGACATTGGCTTAGAAGGTGATCTCAGATACAATAATGAAGTACTCTTTTAAGAAATGAGGCATCCAAACAATCTGGTTATAAAATGGGCAGAAGATCTATATAGACATTTTTCCAAAGAAGACATACAGATGGCCAACAGGTATATGAAAAAATGCTCGACATCATTAATCATCAGGGAAATGCACACAAAATTTCACAATGAGATATCACCTTATAGCTGTCACAATAGCTGTTATCAAAGAGACAAGAGATAACTAATGGCCTTGATGGATGAAATTATGAAGAACAATTCTAAGTGATTAGAAAGTATTATATCATAGTTTGACAGAATTAATTGGCACCGATTTTTCTTTGTGATACTCGAGTGTGTCTTGAAGTCATTGTCATTAGAGATTCAAGAAAGTACATTTTTTTTCCTTCTATAAAGACAGTTTCTTTTCTTCATTTATCTGAAGACTTTAGGCAGACAGCATTACAGGTCATTGGTTCCCCTTGGATACTTTTAATGGTTTTAACTTCAATGTGCATTAAGTGCTGTTTACGTTAAAGAGTGGCAGCATAAAGTTGTGGGAAGAATAGCAAACCAGGAGTTAGAAGACCTATTTTAAAAATCTGGCTTTACCACTTACTTACTGTGCACTTGAGCCAAATCAGGCTCTATAAACTCTCTGATTATTGTGATACTCAAATGAGAAACGTTAACATGATAAAAATGATAAATGCATCTTGTTACTATTAGAAACTTTTTGTTTACCTGAACAGCATTTAATGACTAGGCATGTTCAGCAGAGTTAGGGGTAGCCTCATACTTCAGAGATTCTGACAGGATTGAATATGGTAGCATATTTACTGCCTCAGAATATTATTTTTTTTAGCTTTAGTGTCCTTTTTAACCATTTATATAAATGTTTCGAAACATTGTTATGGAAAATTTGTGACTCTGGGTTTGAATAGAAACTTTTATGCTTAAGAAAGCAAGGAAGTAAGGCAAGGAGCCCTTTTGGAAACACTGGTCTTTGCCAGTCATATTTGCCATCTCTTAGCTGTGTTAAATCAGTAATTTATGCTGGCATACTGAGGGACTTCGCAGAGTATGCCATAGGAGATTATGGGCTTTATTTAGCATAACTATAAAGGGAGCTTTGAGAGAAGAAAGGTGGGGATTTAAATGATGAAATTAATGTTAACACTGGTTTTACATTTTTAATGGTGACTGTGGATGACTTTCTAAAAATTTCTTTTGAAAAACATGTTAAAACTTATATATATATATATATGTCTTAATTACAAGTCTTAACCTCAAAAAATAATTGATGGATGTAGTACCTTTGAAAACCATATGCCGAACACATAAGTTCTCTTTCCTTGAAATTCCATGTTACCTATTTAAATTCCCTGAGGATGACACACCTGTCTTATTCATATTTGTATAGCCATTAAATAAGTGTATACTGATTTAATTTCATTTCGTAAATTTAAATAGGTATTATTCAGTTTGTGCATTTTCTAACTCTTTACATTTTTGTTCCTACTTTAAAACTTATGAAAGAATTGGCTTGGTGGGAGGAGTTAAATTAAGATTTGGAATTACAGCATGTGCATCCAATTAACTTAAAGTAATGCTTTAGTAATAAGAGGAATAATGTTATTGTTTTTAATGAGTTTATTTCTTGAAGAAATTAGGGCTGTATAAATTCACAGCATGTAATGAAATTTTAAGTATCTTCTGAACATTAAGAAGGGTGACGGGGATGATGTATATACTATTTTTAATTACTGTCTCCTGCTCTAGAATATTAATTCTTTTTCATATTTCCCCTTCTGCACTGTTGAAGAAATAGAGTGCTTCTCTGAAGCAGGGTAGAACTTCTGAGAAGTTGTCCTTTTTTTTTTTTTTTTTTTTTTTAAATTTTTTTTTTTTTTTTTNTTATTTGACAGAGAGAGAGACAGCCAGAGAGGAAAGGGAACACAAGGAGGGGGAGTGGGAGAGGAAGAAGCAGGCTCCCAGCGGAGAAGCCTGATGCGGGGCTCAATCCCAGAATCCTGGGATCACACCCTGAGCCGAAGGCAGACGCTTAATGACTGAGCCACCTAGGCACCCCTGAGAAGTTGTCCTTAAAGAGTTTATAGCAGGAGATGGAGGAAAACCAAAAGACAGTCCTAGGAGAAAAGCATGGGAGAGCTGTAGCTAAGGGGGTGGTTTAGATACGGAGTCTGTAGTATGTATCTAAAGTATTAACTCTTACTGCTTGATTTCTATTTTAGTATTTACATAAAGTGGTTTTTATTAAGATTGTTAATACTAGTTATAAATATATAAATGTATTTCTGCTTGTGAATTAGATTTAATAATTTATCTTATATGTGTTCTAAATACAGCTTTGAAAGAGAACAGCTCAGAGGTTGTTCAGCCGTTTCTAATGGGCTGTGGAACCAAGGAGCCAAAGATTACTCAGCTATGTTTGGCCGCCATTCAGAGACTCATGTCACATGAAGTCGTGTCTGAGGTAATGTGAAGATTTTATCTCAATTGTGCAACCTAAGAATCAAATCAGGAGTTTTTATTAGGGGAGAATGAAGCATAACTGATAATTTAATGTAAAACAATTTATGTGCTTGAAGGACATGGCTTAATTTTAAAAGATGACCGAATTTTCTCACCATTAAAGCCTCATGAATAATAAATAAAGATGAAGTGCATTTTGTCGTGTCATGATTAGGAAGTCACTGTTCAGTAATACAGATCAGTGTCATTGAAGAGAATATAATTTTTTTTAAAAAGGAAAAACGATTTTCCTAGATTATTTGAAGTGATAATTTGTTGTTCGTTAATTTAAATGAATCGTTTGTATCTAACCTTACTATGTTAAAACAAGGAAGAACATTTCATCACTATGAATCTGCATCCTGTTTTCAAATGTAATCCTTAACTTTGTACTCCATAAGTTACTTTAATAGAAGTGATATATTCTTTTGCCTTTAATATAACATTCTAAACAATGTCAAATTTAATTGACTTTATAAATGTGTTGTTAATTTGAGTTGCATTTTGTTTTTTGTATACACATTATAAATGGAATAATACATGAAACATTAGCAGTCTCAGTTAATTTGCATAGGCCTATAAAGGTCCAAATGACATATACCCATATTGTAGAAATGATCTTTGATTTTTGACTAGGTATCTCAGCTGCATGCAGCAATTTGCATATATTCAGATGGTATATTTTAAAGAAATTTATTTTTTTGAGAAGAAAATTCATTAGCTGTGAATCTCAAATTAGTTGAGAGATGTGTTTTGATCTATAGATCTAGAAACATGGGTTTTGTTATTATGATCAAGAGATTCTCTCCAGGTGGGGTAATATTTGTACATCTTTTTTTCTATCTAGGGACCTAATCATATTTTATTTGCTGACAATAATTCAGATAATTATTTTACAGACTGCAGCTGGAAATATAATTAATATGCTTTGGCAGCTGATGGAAAACAGTCTTGAAGAACTTAAGCTACTTCAAACAGTTCTTGTTCTTTTAACAACCAATACAGTAGTTCATGATGAGTCACTCTCTAAGGTAGGAAACCTGTTGTCAAAGTTCATAAGTGCTTTGAGACAGTATTTGAATAAGCTTGCTGAAAGAGGAAAGCCTGGTACTGTTTGTACCAAAAGCAACTTCCTTGTAGCTGTCATGATAATGGACATTGCACGTTAAAAACCACTGGTGCCTTATTTTCCCCAGATTAGACTTGAAATCAGGTTAAGGTAATTGAGCAGAGCCTGTTGGGAATAGCTAACAGGCTTAGTCATGAATAGGAAATGAAAAGAGAAAACTAGCAGAAAAATAGGAATAGAGAGAATAAAATATGTTTGCAGGTATCCGTATTCTCCTCATTGCATTGCGTATTCCTGTGAAAGCTCTTCCTTTCCACCTTTTAAAAGTAATTTTACACGTATGTGATATGTAAGCCAGAGAGTTTAAATCTCTTTCTTAAGTAGTTGGAAAACTGACCTTTTGGCATTTATACTAGATAAAGCTGCATGTATGGTAGGGGTTTCTCATTTCTTCCGCATTCCTACACTCTTTGGAACATGTTAACAGCTGTTCTGTTATTTATTTCACTCTTTAAAAAGTTTTTTTTTTTAACTATGAAATATTTCTAAAGAACAAAGTACAGAGAGTAATATGAAGAACAATCATTAGTTAATGGTTTATTTAAGAAATTTGTTGGACTGTCAGTAATAGTTGTTACAATTTGCATACCTTTAATGATGGGTGGCCAATAAAGTAGAAAAGTAGACTGTCACATTAAGCTGTATATATGCTTTCTAGAGAGTATATCTTTTTTAGTTATTCATTGATGTTCTTAGGTCATAATGAGATTTTACTCAGTTGCAAATAGCTTATTCTTTTAAGCTACCTGCTTTATAAAATATTTTATGTGTTCTTGTGTATTCTTTTGTATGTCCTCCCTTTTGGTTTCTAGCTATCAAATTATTGTTCTGATACAATATATATAAGAGTTTATAAAATGCTGTCATTTAACCTACCAAAGCAGTAAGAACTGATTATAGCTTAAAATTAAATGTAGGGCTTGCTTAGTATGTTGGTTAATTTGGAAATGTAATATTTTAGGATAAAAAGTGAAGTATAGAGAAATAATACAAAATTGAGTAATATGAAAGCTTCTACATAACATATGCCTTTATGTTGAAATTTAAACAGTAATGTTGGTATCAAAAGCCTGTTTCCTTTAAAATTTTAATGTAATTAATATGATAAGGCATAGAATTTAGACTACCATTATGTTTTTCTCCAAGCATCGCTTCTTTTAAAACTAAAACTTTTAGAAAAGCATGTAGGAGAAAATTTTTGTGACCTTGGGGTAGAGATTTCTTAGGTAGATAAAAAATCTCTGAACCATAGAAGAAGCCACAGTATGGGGAAAATATTCATAAATATCTCACAAAGAACTTTTATCTAGAATGTTTAAAAAACTTTTACAACTCATTCATAAGATAATCACCCAAGACAAAAAAACGGACACATTTTTTTTAAAGATTTATTTCTTTATTTAAGAAAGAGAGTGAGTGAGTGGGTAGAGGGGCAAAGGGAAAGAATCTCAAGCAGACTCCTCATTGATTGTGGAGCTGGATGCAGGGCTCGATCTCACGACCCTGAAATCATGACCTGAGTGGAAATCAAGAGTCGGACGCTTAACCAACTGAGCCACCCCGGCACCCCTGCACAAATTTTTTTATAGACCCTTCACAAAATAAGATGGCTAATGAATACATGGAAAGTGGCTCAGCATCATTAGTTATCAGGGAAAAGCAAATTAAAACCACAAAGAGGTATCATTACACATCCATTAGAGTAGCTAAAATTGAAAAAGACCAACCGTATCAAGTATTGTTGATGATGTGGGAAAGAGCCGAATTCATACATACTGCTGGTAGGAGGATAAAATTGTAAAATCACTTTGGAGAACTAGCATTTTCTTAAAAAGTTTAACCTATACTTACTGTGTGATCCAGCCTTTTTCACTTCTAGTTATTTATCCAAGGTAAATGAAAACACATGTCTTTTTAAAGATTTGTATATGATCACGGCAGCTTTATTCACAATGGCTAAAAACTGGAAGCAACTCAAATATCCATCAGCAGATGAATGGATAAGCAAAAGATTTGGTATACCTACACTGTGAAATACTATTCAGGAATCAAAAAGTACAAACTACTGATTCAAAGAACGACATGGATGAATTTTAAAGATATTACAAGTAAAAGAAATCAGACACAAAAACAGTGCATACTGACTGATGAAACACTATTTGAGGAAAATGCCAGCATGTCTGTAGTGAAAAAGACAAGATGGTGGTTGCCTGGAGCCAAGGGTGAAGGAAAAAATGGAGTGCAGAAGAACACAGAAGACTTTTAGGGTGATGAAACTGCCTTGTATCTCGATTGTGCCAGGGGTTTCATGGGTGAATGTAACTATGCGCACTCATCAAGTTAAATACCTTGAAGAGATACGGTTTATTGTATATAAATTACACCTTAACCTGAAGTTGATTTTTAAAAAGAAAGAAGGACTCCTTTTAAAAAATTATAATTTTATTCATTTATATGCTTAGCATTTTTATATATTATTTCTCCAGATGACTTAGTGATATAACAAACTTTGAGTACTTGTTATTTGCAAAACAAGTCATTCTGGGGAAATAAAGCACAATGCTTATTTGAGAGAGAAAGAGAGACAGTGACAGTGAAAGAGAGCAGGAGCAAGGAGGAGAGGGAGGAGCAGACTCCCGCTGAGCAGGAAGCCCAACCTGGGGCCTGATCCCAGGACCCTGGGGTCATGACCTGAGCTGAAGGCAGACGCTTAACCAACGGAGCCACCCAGGTGCCCCATCACAACACATTTTTACATACATATAAAAGAGCCAAGTTATGAAAGGCGTATTTCACATTATCTTACCTAATCTTATGTGGCTGTATATTTACAGACTTTGAATTATTTCACAGTCCAAGGATTTTAGTGGTTTTATTGTATAAGAGGGTAGGACTTCTAGTATCTGTGATTGGAACAGCCAAACATGATTTACTTAGTTTTGGATTACATCAAATAAAATAGTTATTCTGTTCTTCAGTCCTGTTTCACTAAATGAAAATTGTTTTTTTAGGCCATTGTTCTTTGTTTTCGACTACACTTCACAAAAGATAATATTACAAATAATACAGCTGCTGCTACCGTGCGACAAGTTGTTACTGTTGTTTTTGAGAGGATGGTTGCTGAAGATGAACGACACAGAGGTAGAGTGATAAAAGTGGTTTCCTTTTCACAATGTGTGGTTCTTCTATCCATGATTTCTCTTTTGATTTTCGGTCTTTGCTCTGTGAACTTAGGCTGCCTAAAAACTAGGATACTTTAAAAAATATATTTATTTTACCAATATTATGATATTAACAGTGGCAGTTCAAAAAACTAAATCTCCAACAGTGTTATCACCCCAAGAATAAACTCTTTATTTTCCATGTGTATTTCTAATTATGTGTAATTTCATGTTTTATATCAAATATTGATTGCATTATATGTAGTTTTAGCCAAACATTACATTATGTGAATTTTTCATGTTATTCTTTTTTTTTTGTAATTTAAATTTTATTTATTTATTTTTTTTAAAAGATTTTATTTATTTATTTGACAGAGATAGAGACAGCCAGCGAGAGAGGGAACACAAGCAGGGGGAGAGGGAGAGGAAGAAGCAGGCTCATAGCGGAGGAGCCCGATGTGGGGCTTGATCCCAGAATGCCGGGATCACGCCCTGGGCCGATGGCAGACGCTTTAACTGCTGTGCCACCCAGGCGCCCCTAAATTTTATTTATTTTTAATAAAAATTTTATTTATTTATTTGAGAGAGGGAGAGAGCGAGCAAGCGAGCACCAGCGGGGGAAGGGAGAGGGAGAAGCTGAGTCTTGCTGAGCAGGGAGCCCAGGACCCTGGGATCATGACCTGAGCTGAAGGCAGACACTTAACTGACTGAGCCACCCAGGCGCCCTGTAATTTAAATTTTGCCGAATGTACTATGTTTTGTGACTATTCTACAGTTTAATGAACTAGTTTCCTGTTGGACACTTACATTGTGTTTAGTATTTTAGCACTTTTTTGTGTGTCCTCCTACATATTTTTTCATTTGAATTACTTCTTTAAATTTCCAAGAGTAGGTTTCCCTCACATGAATTTTTGTCTGTGCCTATTAGCATGTGTTGATGAAGGATATTTATGTAATGTAAACATTAGTCTTTTCATATTTTTATCCAATACCTTTATTGTAATTTTAAACATCTTTTTCTTTGTCATTTTAAAAAATTTTCTAAAAACTTAGAAACATGTAAGAGAGCTGAAGATACTGTCTCTGTTGTAGTTTTTAAAGTTGGTAACTTTTAACTATAGAAATTATGTTTTATTCATTTGTTATTATATGAAAAGTAAATTATTCCCCATGAGTAGTTGAAAAGATCATAAGGTGCTACCATCATGAGCAACCTATCTGCTTTATGTACTCAAGAAGCAAAAGATAAAAGTATCTTTCCCTTTTACATAGGGAAAATCCCTACGTAATCCCCCCACCTCCAACTCTTAATGTTATGCTGTCATTTCGTTTGAGGTTCTTTTGGTATTACTGATAAAAAATGGCAATACTAGTAAGTAATGGTAATGCTGCCTATTCTAATAATTTCTTTACTTTTTCTGAAGTTAACCATTGGTCAGTTTTACCCATCAGTTTCAGGCATTCTTAATCTGTTGGTTTATTAGACTATTTCCACTTTGGAGTATTGGTTTTTCTGCTTTTTTCCCAGGGTAAATGCAGGTTGAATTCTAGAGTTTGAAATACTAAGGAATTAAAGTTAGAGGATAAAACAGGGCAGTTCTTCAGTTTGGATGGGTTATATATTCATAACTTCAGTGTGATTCCTGGATTGGTAGTTTTAGCTGTGTGTCTCTAAAGACCAGTATCTCATTTAATGCTTTCTAATAAGGTGGAAATACTTAGAACCTCATTTTTTTCCCAAGTAATCATTAAGTCAACATTTATTCAAAACAGGCTGTCATAAATTACAGAAAATGATATTAGTATTCAAAGAAATGCTGAGTTGGGAAGCAATTTTCTAGCTGACAGTCACTCAATACCTATAACTGACATAGTAATTGTGGTAGATCAAGTAGTTAATTCTTTTGTTTATGCTGAGATGATCCAGGAATTAACCATGTGGTAAACTTTTATATATTTGATATTTAAAGGCACATTCAAAGATTATGTGAATTTCAAATACATAAAGGGATTGGGGAATGGGAGACTGGGAAAATCAAATATATGGATAAAGATGCTAAGCTTATTAAAGTGACGTAAGATAGTAATGGGTAGTTTTTATGGCATTTTATATAAAAATAAATTCTTAATGTTTTTTCTCATTTTGGAGGTGTAGTTCTGAGCCTACATTTAAAGTTTATAATTTCACAAACAAGTATTTATTTTAAATAGTATATGTGATTTATTACAAGTCATTATAAACCCCTAAAACCCATCTTACTTTGATTGCAGGTATTACAGAACAACCAGTACTGGTTCAAGGAAATAGTAACAGAAGATCTGTCAGCACGCTCAAACCTTGTGCTAAAGATGCATATATGCTTTTCCAGGTATTTCAGTTGATAAAAATAATTTTTACTACAGAATATAGTTTTGTGTGAATTTTTGATTTTGGAATTTTATATCTGATTTGATTTTTCAAGTATCGGTTTTTTAAATTGTCAAATTTTAAGTGTCAAAAGTTATATTTCAAAAATGTTCTAAAACATTAAAGAGCATCTATAGCTAAGGAACATGATAAAATATTACATTTCACTTTAAGGAGGTAAAATGAATTAAGCCTAGAACCAGAAAAAAGGGCATATTAGGAATGACTAGTAAAAATAATTCCTTTAACATAAAAATTTAACTAATAAGCCTTTGGTCTACTTTATATAATTTAATATACAAATACCTGATGTTTATGTTACTCGTCATGAATATATCTTTTAAGTAAAATAAAATTTATCTGCACTGAAAATTTTGTTAGTTTTTTATTAAAGGGTTATTTTAAGTGCTTTTTACATTAAAAGACTATTAATCATTTATCTGTGCACCTTATATATTGTCAATATAGTTATATGAGTCTTTAAAAGTTTACTTATATAATCAAGTATATAGTTTTTCAGAATTGAATTACCAGTGCTAAGGAGTAAAAACAACTATATAAGAAGAGATAACTTTTAAAAATTTTAGAAATTTTGAAAAGCACATGTCATTCCAGGATGTGAATGTTTTATTTATTTTTTATTTATTTTTTGACTTATTTTCCCAGGACCTTTGTCAGTTGGTTAATGCTGATGCCCCTTACTGGCTAGTAGGCATGACAGAAATGACTCGAACATTTGGCCTTGAATTACTTGAGTCAGTCCTGAATGATTTTCCACAGGTCTTTTTACAAGTAAGCCATTTGTGGTATCTTGCAACAAAATTAATCATAATTTTTTTACAGATATTTTTCAAGAAAGTAACATGTATTCTCCCACGTTGGGGGATTGAAAGAATTACAGCTTTAGACTTTAGACATGTGATATTTAGTATTATCTTACATTATTGTGGTGCCCTAACACTGAAATTTTAACATTAGAAGAAATCCCTAGAGACCATCTAGTGAGGCATTTCCCAACATGGGGGATGTGTGAGGGAAATTTGGTATGTGAGCTGTTTTTTATAATACTTAAAAACTGAAAAATTGTTACTTATTTTTACTTGTTTATATGTAGCTATGTGCTTTTGGAAAAAAGAAGTAGTCAACGGTTAATAAATTTAACTTTCAATACAAAATATTTCAACATAGACAGTTAATAGAGGGAAAATTAAGAAAGAATCCAAACTTCTAATTTAACGTGCAAGAAGCTAAAGTCTAAAATTGATTCAGTGATTTACATAGGGTTCCTTAGTTATTAGCAGATCTTGAACTAAAATTTAGATCTTTTTACTACTAACCTAGTTCCTTTCCCTACCATATTGCTTCCCTAAACCATCTATTTTATCCTCACTCTCACTTACAAAATGTGTGAATCATATGCCACAATAGTAGAGGAACCTTTAGCCCAGAAATTGGAACTGAAATTTTTATTATATGGTTGATAATTTGGGGGCATGGAGATCACAATGACTAATGAAAATAGTTTGAATAGAGTTGGGATGGTTCCTGGTGGTTATGAAGGAAGCCAATTGTAGTCAGTTGAGTGGTGAGGGGGAAGAAGTGGATAGATAAAACTTAAGAATTGTCTGTAATATTTATCAGTTAACCAATATATAAATTAGTGAAGCATAAAAATGTACATTTGTAGTCAAAGGAACTAACTGTAGATAAGTGAATAGAATTTCAGATAGTCAACTCTTAAGATGCCATTTTGGGGGCAAAGAATTAGAAAGTATGTAATTAAAGTGCATATAAAAGTCTGGAAGAGGGGCGCCTGGGTAGCGCAGTCGTTAAGCGTCTGCCTTCGGCTCAGGGCGTGATCCCGGTGTTCCGGGATCGAGCCCCACATCGGGCTCATCCGCTGGGAGCCTGCTTCTTCCTCTCCCACTCCCCCTGCTGTGTTCCCTCTCTCGCTGGCTGTCTCTGTCACATAAATAAAAATAAAATCTTTAAAAAAAAAAAAAAAAAAGTCTGGAAGAATGTACATTTGGAAGTTAGAGATGATAAAATAACTTATCTCCAGGAAGTGAGATTAGGCAAGGCTTTTATTTTTTATCTTTTCACTTACTGATATTTTCTCATTTTTTTCCTCTAATGAATCTGATTTTTATAAAGAGACATTTAAAAAATCCTGATTTTGAGCAAATAAATTCAGAGCAAATAAATTTCTCTGTGCCTTTTTTTCCTTTTCTGTAAGATTAAAGGATTAGATTGATTTTTATGATTTTTATCTTATTCTCAGCCTCAGTGATATTTGGATGATTAAAAGAACAAAATAATGTATATTTGAAGTTAGACATTAAATATACACTGGACTTCATACTATCAGTAAAATGGGGCACTTTTGGCTAAGACAGGCAGGGAATTAACAGTTAAGGAAGGTATAATGTGCATAATATGCCATGACTATGAGTAAAATTTAAGAATCCTTTGCAAGATTTACCAGACTTCAAAATAATTACGCAGGGCACCTGGCTGGCTTAGTTGAGGAGCATGTGACTCTTGATCTTGGGGTCATGAGTTTAAGTGCCATGGTGGGTGTAGAGATTGAAGAGACAAAAACTTTAAAAAAATAAAGTAATTATACTTATTTGTCATTGAGTGTTTTTAAAAATCAGTTGTGTTCTGTTCATGCAATTTAAGTAGAACAAAATAATAAGTTAATTATTAAATCTTCTATGCATGAATGGAATTGTTATCTTGGCAAAGTAAAATTAATGAATTATATAACATTTTATTTATCTGGTGTTCTCTCAGCTGCCTATTTTAAATGCTTTAGCTGTTTGAATTTTTGTAATCTGGCTTCTTTATTCTGTTCTTTATGTTTTTAATTGCTGGTGTCCTACCAAAATCACAATTCCTAATAATAGACCACTTAATTTCAAATCATTAAATGTTCCTTTTTAAATTAGATTCTTTTTAAGACTTTTTGAAATATTGGTGATCATTTTGATCTTACACTCTGAAAGAGCAGCACTAATTTCAGAGTTGTGTGTAAACTCTAGAATAATAAGCTAAACGTATAATAAAGCTAAATTATTCATACTGATTATTAGTAAGTTTTATTTGCTAGTAAGACTGTGTTTTAAAAGTATTAAGTACAAACTAAGTTAATTCTTTCTTTCTTTTTTTTTTTAATCCTTGCAAATAGCACCAAGAGTTTAGTTTCCTTCTCAAAGAAAGGGTATGTCCTCTTGTGATAAAACTCTTTTCTCCAAATATAAAGTTCAGACAAGGTTCCAGCTCTTCATCTTCTCCGGCACCAGTTGAAAAACCGTATTTTCCTATCTGCATGCGTTTGCTGAGAGTAGTATCTGTTCTGATTAAGCAGTTTTACAGCCTTTTGGTAAGTGCTAATTTCATGTGTGTTTGCATGTGGAATCACATGTAGTGCTCTTTTTAAATGATGATTTGTTTTAATGCATTCAGCTTTTTTGCTTCAGAATTTCTTTTATAGTAGTTATAAACACGCTGAGTGAGCTAAAAGAGAATACAGACAGTTAAATGAAATCAAGAAAGTGGTGTATGAACAAAATGAGAATATCAATAAAGAGATAGAAACTATAAAGAAAGATAAAACAAAAATCTAAAGCAGAAGAATACAGTAACTGAATTGAAAAACTCACTAGAGGGGATCAACAGTAGACTAGGTCAGTAGACTAGAAGAAAGAATAAACAAACTTGAAGACAAGTCATTTACAATTTCCAGGTCAGGGGAGCAAAAAAAAAAAAAAAGAAGAGCCTCTAAGGGACTTAGGGCATACCATCCAGCAGACCAAGATAAACATGTCTAGTAAAAATGCACTGGGTTACACTCACACTCATAACACCTCAGACATCAGACATATGGATTTTTTCCCCCACATCGACCAGTTCTCTGACAGCCACATAGTCTACATTTCAATTCAGTTCTGACACTAACCAGAATTAGCACAGACCCTGAAGTTAAGGACTCTCGCAAGTAGTAGGTTACCCGCTTAACCAGAAATTCTAACTTGGCTCTATATGGGAAGTTCCCACAACCTCCTCTTTGGGTTTGATAATTTACTAAAGAACCTAGGAAAAAACGGTTTACTTATTATTGCCTGTTTATTACAAAGGATATTTTAAAGGATACCACTGAACAGGCAGATGAAGAGATTCATAGAACAAGGTATGGAAAAGTCCCAAGAGCAGGCAGGAGCTTCTGTCCCCATGAAGTTGGGGTGTGCAACTCTCTTGGCATGTATATGTGTTCACCAACCTGGAAGCTCCCTAAACTCTGTACTTAAGGATTTTTATAGTGTTTTCATCATGTGGGCATGATTGATTATTAACTCAGTTTCTACCACTCTCCCTTCAGTGAATGAGGGGTGGGGGCTGAAAGTCTCAAGCTTCTAATTATGGTGGTTTTTTCTGGTCTCCAGCCCCTGTCCTGCAATCCAACAAGAATTGCCTTATTAGAATGGGAAGATACTATTCACATAGGAAATTCCAAGAGACTTAGGAGCTCTGTGTCAGATGCTCCTATCACTCAGGAAATTATGAGGATTTTAGGAGCTCTGTGGCAGAAACCAGGAGCAGAGACCAATGTATATATTTCTTATTACTTCACAATACATTATGGGAGTCTCAAATGAGGAAAGAAAGGGGCAGAGAGCTCTCATGATTTATTTACTTATTTGAGAGAGATAGAGCATGCAAGCTGGAGGAGGGGCAGAGGGAGAGAGAGAATCTCAAACAGATCTGCACCAAGCACAGTTGTGGATCCTGACATGGGGCTCATTCTCACAACCCTGATATCATGATCTGAGCCAAAATGAAGAGTCAGATGCTTACTGACTGAACCAACGAGGCGCCCCAAAGATTTTATATATTTTTTGCAAATCTCTTTAATGTCTGGCTTAATAGAAGATAGCTAGATTTTCATATCTTCTGTTTTCATTCTGTTGTGGTAATGTTGTTTTGGTTGAAGCATATGAAGAAAATCTGGCTTCTCAAAGTTATGTAGTTGGAAAAGGTAGAATTATCTTCATGGGTATTAATATTATCTCAATGGTGGATATTCTTTGATACTGCACCAAACTGGACTAGTGACGGTTTAAAGGTGTAGGATCTGAAACCTTAGTAATGACATTTACATACTGTGTTACATTTAAATTCATTGATTCATCTTTTGCTCTGATTGTAATTTTTATCTATACACGATTTTGTAATATGTATTTTAGTTTTGCGGATATTACAAATGTTAACACTTCATACAATACCAAAAATGGTGTATGTTAATCACTAACTATTTATCAGATAAATCTCCTGTTATTAAGAAGTTGTCAAGGTCACAGTGGTAGATAAATAATACTAATTTTTGTTTGACAGCTTGAATCTTATCATTGGCAACAAATACCGTCATTTGTTTCCCTTAAAGCGACAAGCTTACTTTGTTCATTTTTTTTTTTTAAGATTTTATTTATTTATTTGACAGAAAGATAGCCTGCGAGAGAGGGAACACAGCAGGGGAGTGGGAGAGGAAGAAGCAGGCTCCCAGCAGAGGAGCCCGATGTGGGACTCGATCGGAACGCCGGGATCACGCCCTGAGCCGAAGGCAGACGCTAAACGACTGCGCTACCCAGGCGCCCTACTTTGTTCATTTTTGCCAAAGTGTCTGCAATATACACAAGCCTAAATAGTCATAGTTTACCATTTGCTCTTTTGGTTAAAATGGTGTTCCATAGGGGATATAAGTGATTAGATCAGCCCCGAACTGTGCTTTTCCTCCAGACAACCATTGTACTTTGATACATAGCAAAAGTGCTTCATATGTATTCTCATTTCGTCACACAGAAAATTAAAAAAGACATGCACTTATAGGTCAGACTTAAGAAAATCAATAATTTAATTTTATTTTTTATTTATGCTATTTTTTTTTCTTTGTAGTTCTTCAGTGAAACAGACNCTACCGATCATCCTAGTTCTTATGTTCCATAGATGAGAGAAATCATATGATAATTGTCTTTCTCTGCTTGACTTATTTCACTTAGCATTATCTCCTCCAGTGCCGTCCATGTTGCAGCAAATGTTGAGAATTCGTTCTTTCTGATAGCTGAGTAATATTCCATTGTATATATGGACCACAGCTTCTTAATCCAGTCATCTGTTGAAGGGCATCTCGGCTCCTTCCATGATTTGGCTATTGTGGACAATGCAGCTATGAACATTTGGGGTGCATATGGCCCTTCTCTTTACTACGTCTGTATCTTTGGGGTAAACACCCAGTAGTGCAATGGCTGGGTCATATAGTGCCTTGATTCTTGATAAAGCTGTTTTACCCACCATTGCTTTTGTACCGTCAGTACAAATGTCAATGCACTGAAAATGGCAAGTAATATTTTACATTATTATAAAAATAATTGTGACCTCACTTTGACCCCACTTTGGGGAATCATTGAACTAGAGAATCTGTTCTCCCCCAGTATTCATCAGCTTTTCTTGTTCTGTCAAGTAGCTCAGGGGTGAAGACAACTGATACTCAAAGGTTAGTTCTGTTAATATATCTAGAGTGATTAGAGGAAACTGGAATGCCCCAGTCATTCAGAAAGAGTTATAATAAAGCTAGTATACTATATTCTTTCTCTTTTTTATCATCTGAACTAGGTGCTTCTCTGTCCTCTGAATCATTAGGCTTTGTTCCCAGATATCTTTTTAAGGAAGATATGTTTAAGGAATTTATGAAACTTAGTTATAAGTGGCCAGTGTATCTCTCTTCTGCCTTTGACTCACTGCTTTTAAAAAGGAAGGAATGGGGCTAAATTGACTTAATCCTACCTAATTTTCTACTTCACATACATGTTCCAACAAAGGATCTTAGCACTAACAAATCCGTTAGCTATAAGGTTGTTAACTGTTACCAGGCCTTGAGAAGTAGACTCCTGCATTTAAATATTCTATCAGACTTTCTTTATTGTGTCCTAAGCTAACAGTTATCTTATGTACATAATCCATCAGAAATCCATGTGATACTGTGATTAGAATTTCTACTGGGATGACTTTGATTAATCTTAAGCATCAGTTGTCTCTTGACTACTGTGCATTACCAAAAGACTGTAGGAATTCAGAAACATTCATCACTCTGCATGCTTATAATGGAGTTCATGAAGTATCTTCATGCCACAAGGAATTGGACTTAGGCCATAGATACCAATCTTAATACCTGTTTCCCTATGAGTTCGACCTCTTGGGGAAAAGGCTTAACAGATTCACAGCAGGCGCCTTCCATTGAGAACAATGCAATGCCCTCAACATGAGTTCTGTGATCAGACATTCACACTTGGCAGGGAGGGAGGAATGGAGAACAAAGTTCCAGACCTCAGGAGAGAGGCTCTCCTTTACCGAAATCACAAGGTTTTAGTGCCTACAGTATAAATTTATTGTTTGATTTGTGCTCTAATCTCTCTCCCAGAGGAGAGAAAATGATATACTCTTCAAGGCAAGTTTTATAACAATATTTCCTTTGGTTGTGATATAATATAAAGTGATTTAAAGCCTTTGTTTTCTGGCCTCAAAACCTAGCCGATGAGCCTTCAGTTCTACCACATTTATATTTCACTTTCATTCTAAAGTAGGTAGTGTACATTTGGAGGACCCACTAATGTTAAAACTCTGTAGTAGATAAAACTTGTGCAGTGAGTCACCAGCATGATTCTTTTTCAGTTCTTTACTAAAAGGACCATTTGTTTAGAAAAAATAATGTGCTCTGCATTTGCATGGCATTTTATCATGTTTGGGAGATGTTTTTATTCTTACAGTTTTCTCATTTGATTTCTCAAAGATGTAGATACTTTTATACTTTATTTATAAGAAGGTTGTGTAGCTTGGCATCCACTCAGTTGGTGGATAAAGAAGCTGAGCCTATCTGATTTCTGATCTAGTGCTTTTCAACTGTCTCATGATTAGGACAGTGCTAAGCCTCTGTTTTATGACTTCCCCAATCATAGCAGTCCACGAGTAACGTTTTTAATTACCCCTCCTGCTTTATCCTCATGATTATGTTCTAATTTTAAGCATTCAGTTAACAGTACTGAAAGGCATTAGAGAATACCAGCTGCTAAGACTTTGGGCAACATCCTGAGGGCTGCTATGTTCCTGAAATTTCTTGCCCCATATGATGCTCGCTTATTTCAGGGTACCCCCAGATAACTCGTCCAATAGTGTGTCGCAGTTGGTGTAAAAGGAGGCTTCCGTTTGGCCTAGTAATCACAATGTGAGGTTCTTAGCTCCCAGAGGTCCTGCTGTGTCCTCAGTTAGTGTACAACGGAAGCAATCCATTAACCTTTGAAAAACCTGGTTATTTTTTCTGGTCGTTTATGCATTTATCAGGCATTTAATACATAATGTTGAGAATGTGCTTCAAACATTTTTATTTACAAAGAGCTTGCAGAGATGATGGTTTATATTAATAATAATGGTAATGATAACTAATACTTATAAAGTGAAACTATGTACCAGGCCTTGTTCTAAGTACTTTATGTATCTTATACCTGTCAACTGCTGCAGATTCCTTTTTGTTTTCCTACTAGAAAATTTATATTAAACGTGCTTAGGCTTATTGCAGCTTTCTGTTTAAGCAGCAAAAGAACATATAGAAAAACTTGTGGTATTATTGAAGAGTAGAGCATATATCCTATCAGCAGTTTACATGATATATGCTACCTGCGAGGAATGAGGATTGTGTGATGGTGCATAGTGCTTTCTAAAGAATAAGGGTAGGGGCGCCTGGGTGGCTCAGCCATTAAGAGTCTGACTTCGGCTCAGGTCATGATCCCAGGGTCCTGGGATTGAGCCCCGCATCGGGCTCCCTGCTTGGTGGGAAGCCTAGTTCTCCCTCTCCCACTCCCCTTGCTTGTGTTTCCTCTCTTGCTGTCTCTGTCAGTCAAATAAATAAATAAAATCTTAAAAAAAAAAGAATAAAGGTAAAAGATTAACCATATTAGCAGATCACTAGTGTGTTTTCAGGGATGTAGAGAGACACTGATTATTTTTACTCTTAGTTTTTCCTATGTAACTGTTTTTCCCTTCTTTTTCTGTACTCCCCGTTAAGAATTTTAATTTATTTAAAATTGGAAGCTTTTATTGTTTTATCCATAACACTAAGAAAAAGATTGTAATTTATAAATTCTCATCTTAGATTTAAAGAAATATTATTAAAAAATCTTTTTAGGTAACTGAATGTGAGATATTTCTGTCACTTCTGGTGAAATTTCTGGATGCAGATAAACCACAGTGGTTACGAGCTGTTGCAGTAGAATCAATACACAGACTGTGTGTGCAGCCTCAGCTCTTAAGGTAAAATCTCAGCAATATTTTGTTAAATAGATAGGTTAATGTTCGCTAGTAGGAAGAGCTTAAATATTTATGCCCAAATATTAGTGATTTCTAAACAAAGAAAATTGTGTATTATATGTATAAGGAGGGGTAGTGGTGTGAGTGTGGAAAACAATCGAGAGGTGGGCAAAAAAATATGGGTAGTAATTGCCATCAATCCAAATTTATTGGTTAACATGGCCAAGATGATCTTTTTAATAACATTGGGCTCAGTCTGAAACTTTGTACTAACTTAGTAAAATCATCAGGCGTGATGTTTTAAGTATAGCAGTCAGAGTGGTACATCAACATTACTTGCTATAAAAAATGTTTAAAATTTTTAATATATTGAAATGTTTTTCTCAGAAACATTTAAAATTATTTTACAGGTCATTTTGTCAGTCCTATGATATGAAACAGCATTCTACCAAGGTTTTTCGTGATATTGTGAATGCCCTGGGATCTTTTATACAGTCCTTGTTTCTTGTCCCTCCTACTGGAAATCCTGCTACAACAAACCAAGCTGGTAAAGGCTAATTCATATTTTGTTTTTTTTATATTCTGCCATGATTTACTGTATTCACTATTCTGAGAGGATATTTTATAGAAATTTTGTGACTGGAAAAATCTGGATTACCTTAATGCATTTGGAGTAAAGACTTGACTTAAAGAATATTCAGTCTCATTGAGGCAGCTATGTTTATTTCTTTCCAGAATATGTTTCCTTCTCTGGTATACTTTCAGTTTCTCTAATCACATAAGAGTTTAGATGCTTATCTTCATTTTAGAAGAATCTTCATTTGGGGGTGCCTGGGTGACTCAGTTAAGTGTCTGCCTTTGGCTCAGGTCATGGTCCCAGAATGCCTGCTTGTGCTTTCTCTGTCTCTCAAATAAATAAAAAAATCTTAAAAAAAAGGGGGGGGGAGGATCTTCATTTTGTGCCTCTCCTTAAAAAATCCGGTTCACCACCTTAGGAGATTGTTAATTAGTCTCTTTTAACAAAATAGGTAAACTTGATTTAAGCTTGTTTGGAAATCAGCGTATGGCTTCTTATTTCTCTTTGCCTTCTTTATATTTATCTTCCACTTTTTACTATCTGATTAATGGTTTCTTCTTTATTTTCACCTCTGATAAAAAATGGTCTAACAAAAGATATAAAGTTTGTCAGTAGTTTTACTTACTAGTTCCTTTTTTATAAAAAAGGAAATGGTATTCTGGGGATATAGAGTCTCTAATAGCCAAAGCAGGATTAATAAACTTCATTTATTCGTGTAGTAGCCATTCTTTTTTTTTTTTTTTAAAGATTTTATTTATTTATTTGACAGAGAGAGACAGCCAGCGAGAGAGGGAACACAAGCAGGGGGAGTGGGAGAGGAAGAAGCAGGCTCCTAGCAGAGGAGCCTGATGTGGGGCTCGATCCCAGAACGCTGGGATCACGCCCTGAGCCGAAGGCAGACGCTTAACGACTGCGCCACCCTGGCACCCCATGTAGTATCCATTCTTATAGAACAAAATTTTTTTAGTTGAACCAAATGTTTGTATATTACGGATTTGTAATTAACTAGTAAATTGGGTATCTTTGCTTTCTTCCCCTTATCTAATAGGAAACAATAACTCAGGTGGCTCCGTCTCAGCACCAGCTAACTCAGGAATGTTGGGGATTGGCGGAGGTGTTACTTTGCTACCAGCATTTGAATATAGAGGAACTTGGATACCTATCTTGACTATAACAGTACAAGGCAGTGCAAAAGCCACCTAGTAAGTAGTTAGTAGCTTTATTTTGTGATGAATGATGCCATTGGGATTATTTTATCCTAAAATGTTTCTGTATCATACTTTGAATGTTTTAAACCTAGAAATTCCAATTCAATTTAGAACTAATTCAATTCTAATTCAATTTAGAACTAATTTTCTCTTGTCATATGTTGAGAATTTTATGTAGGATAGTTTTTGTTTGTTTTCTTTTGTACTATTTGTTGATGTGTTAATGTTAACAGTATTGTGAAACAAAATGTGGCTTCTTGATCTGAGAACCTATTTAGATGTTGTATATGGCTTTTTAATTTAAGTATATGACTTCAGACTTAGGTCTTCTAATACTAACTGAGTTACCAGCAGCAAATTAGTTAACCTTTTTTAAAATCTCAGTTTCTTCACCTATAAAATAAGAGTAGTGATATATGTACCTTTCAGGATTCTATAGGTGAGAAAAGTTATTTTAACTGTGTAGCTAATTACGTTTTTAGAGTTTAACACACTCAAGTTTAATTAACTTAAAGTGTTTAATGGATTCCATATGTGTTATTTTTATTTTCATTAGCCATTTCAGTTTAACAAATAAATATTTGGCAGGTATTGTTGATTTTTTCTTAAGTCAGAGTGAACTACAGTGCTACAGAGGTAAAGCAATCAATCCTACATGGATTTAACACTACTGTATTACTGTGAGGCAACTAATACATTTTGAATGCTTGGCATGTATAATTAAAACACTATCCTGATGACAGTAAATCAGAACTCAAAGTGTGAAGCAGAGTCTCTGACTAGTTTATTTGTTGTTTGTTCGTTTAAATTTGAGTATAGTTGACACACATTACATAAGTTTCAGGTATACAATACAACATAGTGATTTGACAAGTTTATACATTATGTTGTGTTCACCACAAGTGTAGCTGCCATCTGTCCTTTTACATCACTGTAACAATATCATTGACTATATTCCTTATGCTGTGCCTTTTATTCCTGTCACTTACTCATTCCATTACTAGAGGTGTGTCTCCCACTCCCCTTCACCCATGTGCGCAATCCCTACTTGCTGACTAGTTTAAATGATAAATTTATATGGTATGTCAGTCTGCATAGTATAATCATGATATCTTGCTATGCAGCTTTTTTTTTGCTTAAAATTATGAGAGTATAGAATCATAGAGGACTGAAATATTTAACTAAAATTCATTGTTATTCTTAGTCATTTAAAAGATATTAAAGTTACCTAGTCTCATAATAAGCTTTTGCTTGCTACAGAGGCTAGTGACTCAAGTATACTAGAGTATCAAATTTAAAAGAAATCGGATTTCTAGCACTGAAGAGACAATAATCTCATTCATTTCCTTACCTCATTTTATAAATTGAAAAAACCCCAACATAGAACTAGTTGCCCTCATTAAACTTACATTTTAGTGAGTGAGGTAGTCAATAAGTGTTCAGATAAACATATAATATCACCTTGGGTAATGGTTAATTCTTTGAAGAAAAAACAAATTAAAGGGATAGAGAGTGACCAAAATAAAGATGAGGACAGGAATGATTTTTGAGGAAATAAGATGAGCAAATACATAATTAACAGCAAGAGAGTGAAGATGTGTGTCTAAGGAAGAAGAATTAAAACAAATAAATGACAAGAGAGTAAATACTTGGCAAAGTTGTACAAATTACTTTTTATTAATAAAATGGAAGTCTGAAACCAATTGTTTATTGATAATTTAACCCTTACCAATTAAGAGAGTTGGATTTTAACTAGTTCTGCTACTAAATAATATGATTATGAGTACAGCGCATTATTTCACTTGAAGGCAATGTTAGGACTAAATCTCTAAAGGAACATCTAGTTTTTGTTTTTTTTTTTTTAGTATTATACACACTGAGATTACTCACCTCTGAAATCAAAAATGGCCAGAAAATATTGGGTTTTGTTTTGCACATGGATTAGTATTTTTCCATTGAAGCCTCCCTGTTGAATTGGCATCTTTTATTCATTTGTTGTGAGATTCACTGTCAAGTTATCTTCACTATTTTCAGTATCAAGCACATTATTTCACTTGAAGGCGTACATGTAAATCTTGATTGTATATTCTGTTCTTTTATTGATTTTTAAGTATATAATCATTTGAATACTTAAGTAATGTACAGACAAGTGGTTTTGACGTAAGTATTGTTTACATATTCTTTCTGATTAATTACACTATGGCTGCTTTCAAAGTTGGGCTTGTGACAGTTTTGCAACTTTACCTTAAATTTAAAAATATTTAAATAAATGGGTTACATTTTATCTAAAACTGGAATTTGTGTACAGTTCTAATAAAATAGCCCTGAAATATTGAGGTAAGGAGGTGTGGGCTTTGTTTTAGGTTGTGGTGTAAATAAAAATAAGCATAAATCACCTTTTTCTCTTAACTATTCTAGCACTTAAGGCCTTTACCATAGCATTTGGGGATTAGAGTTTGGGATATTTAGGATTATTTTCTTTGTTTTAGATGCATTTTCTCAGTAGAGCATTTGTTCTTTGAGAATAGAGATTTGTCTGAAAAAATGCTTAGCACTCATAGGCTCAATGTGTGGCTCAAAAAGGCTCATTGGCTTGGCAACGATTAAACCCATAAACTTTACCTCCTTGTTTGAGCTTAGATCTTTTTGATCAGTAATATAAATATATTTTTATTGATTACCTAAATTTTAAAATCCTCGGAGCTGGCACATACTAGGGGTTAAATTGATAGGCTTTAGAGTCAGACTGTGTTAAGAACTGTTGATGGATAATTGTGTCACTTTAGTTCTTAGTTTCATCCTATCTCTATCTCTTAGGGGGTTTGTGAGGAGTTAAACAAGACAGTGTACATAAAAAAATCCCTTAGAGTCCCAGGCCAGGAGTTATTGCACAAAAAATGATAGCTGTTCATAGGTGTTGTTATTGTTTATTCTGAGTTTTGCATTTCTTTACAAATTACCTACCTCTAGTCTTGATTATCATTCAGCAACTTTTAGAATTTGAGGTTGGAAATCTCTTTTATTAGCTTATTGTAATCTTTAATGATTTCACTTTTGTTTTTGAGATGTAATCCACATATCATAAAACTCAGCCTTCCACAGTATACATTTTTTGGTTTTACTGTATTCAGAAGCTATGTAACAATAAGCACCTTTACTTCAAGGCCTTTTTCATCATCCCAGAAAGAAACCCATACTCATTATTAGTCATTTCCCAGTCTCCCTTTCCCGTTCCCCTAGCAACCACTGATCTATTTTGCATTTCTACTAATTTGCCATTCTGGATATTTCATATAAATGTAATCATACAATAAATACTCTTTTGTTTAAGCTTCTTTGACTCAGCATGTTTTGAAGATTCATCTGTGTTGTAGGATATGTCAGTACTTCATTTCTTTTTATGGCTAAATAACATTCCAGTATGGATGTACTGTATTTTGTTTATCCATCAATTGATGGGTATTTGGATTGCTTCCACTTTTTGGCTTTTAGAGATAATGCTGCTATGAGCATTTATGTACAACTTTTTTCTTAGACATATGTTTTCATTTCTCATGGATATATATACCTAGGAGTAGAATTGTTGAGTCATATATTACTCTATATTTAACTTTGTGAAGAGCTGCTAAACTATTTTCCCAACTGACTGTATCATTTTATAGTCCCACTGACAGTGTATGGGAGTTCAAATTTCTCCATATCCTCAGCAGTACTTGTTACTGTCTATTGATTATTGTTACAGTCTTTTGATTATAGCCATCCTAGTGGACATTAAGTGTTATCTTACCATATTTCAATTTGCATTTCTCTAAATACTGATGGCGTTGAGTATATCATTCATGTGCTTATTGCCTATTTATATATCATCTTGGGAGAAATGTCTTTTCAGATCCTTTGCTTCTTTTTAATTGAGTTATCTTTTTATTATTTTGTTCTCAGTGTTCTTATATATTCTGGATCTTTAGTTCCTTATCAGATACATGATTTGCAAAAATTTTCTATTCTGTGGATTGTCTTTCGTTTTCTTAATAGTGGCCTTTGAAGCACAATAGTTTTTAATGTTGATGAATTCAGTTTATCTATTTTTTCCTTTGTTTCTTGTGCTTTTGATATCCTATCTAATAAATCACACTACCTAATGTGAGGTCATGAAGATTTTTTGCCCATGTTTTCTTCTAAGAGTTTTTAGTTTAGCTCTTACATTTAGGTCATTGATTAATTTTGAGTTAATTTTTGTATGTGATATGAGGTAAAGATCATCATTCATTTACATGTGAATATCCAGTTATTCCAGTACCACCAGTTCTTTTTCCATTGAATTATCTTGACAGATTTCAATTTTAAGGAATTTAAAACCATAACTCCTTATTTGCCGTGATTTAAGACAAAAGATTTGTTATCTTTCCTTTTGCAAACTTTGTTCTAACTATGGGGTAGAAACCTCTAAAATTTGAGTTTGACATATTGATGCTCTGAGTATTATTCTAACCCGTTGGCAGATTGTGTCTGAGATGATAGCTAAGCTGGGTATTTCACAGTAATACTTTCTCAGTGTGAAAATATCTTCGTTTATAGGATTGATTTGATTTTATAGTACCTTATTTTGAAAGCACCGGAGTCAGAGTTTGGGAAATTTTATAATCCATTTAGTCTTACTCTATTTTATATGTAAGCCTTTATTTCTCTAATACCAACAATTAAAATATTGGCACATTTAGGGGGAGAGCCAAAAAGTACACTATTAAAATAATTAGTTATGACAGTGGTCGGGTCTTAATTTTTCTAATCAGTTTCTTAGAATACTGAGAAGGGATCCCTCTTCCAAATGAAACAAACTCAGTAATGTCCATTCACTTTTTCTATTCTGTTGCTCCTGTTGCTCTTAATTTCTGTGAACTACAAATACTTTTATATATTTTCATCATCTTGGCTTTTAATTAGCGTTCTGATTTTTTTCTTAATTTCAGCCTTGAGATGTTGGACAAAGTTGAGCCCCCAACTATACCAGAAGGTTATGCTATGTCTGTGGCGTTCCATTGTTTGCTTGATCTTGTACGTGGAATCACTAGTATGATCGAAGGAGAGTTAGGAGAGGTTGAAACAGAATGTCAGACTACTACAGAAGCAGCTTCTTCACCAACACAGTCATCAGAACAGCAAGACTTACAGTCAACATCAGACCAAATGGATAAGGAAATAGGTATATTGACGTCTGTATTTTTAATTTTTATTTTGAAATAATTTGAAATTTACAGAAAAGTTACAGAAATACTCAAGTTCCCGTATATCCTTCACCCTGATTTCCCAATTGTTAACACTACCCTATTTGTGTTATTCAGATACATCACTATACTTTTCTCCTGAACTATTTGAGAATAAATTGCAGACATGATGCCCCACTTCCACTTAATACTTCAGTGTTTTCTTAAAAATAAGGACAGTTTCCTAATATAACTACGGTACAATCCCATCATAAATTTAGCATCAACCCAGTATTATCTTATCTCAGACCTCATTCAAATTTTACCATTTGCCCAGGTGATGTCTTTTATGTTCTGGGATCACATGTTGAATTTAGTTTGATATTGCTATACTGTCCTTAAATCTAGAACACTTCTTTGGTTTTTTCTTATATGACCTTGACATTTTTGAAGAGTACAGGCTAGTCAGTTTAGGTTTGTCTCTTTTTTCCTTATAACTAGATTCAGCTTACTCATTTTTGCTAGGGCTACCATAGAAATATTGCTGTGTCAAACTTAGTCTGTCAACACAGCAGGAGCATACAATTATCAGTATGTCTCATTATTGGTAATGTTAATTTTTATAATTTGGTTAATGTGATGTCTGGCTGGTTTCTTCAGTGTAAGAAGAATTATGAACTTTTTGTGAAGAAATATTTTGAGACCTCTGCTGTAAAAGAGAGCTTTCCCTTCTCTCCCATTTATTTTTTTTTAAATTTACTCATTTATATTAGTATGGATTCTTGGATTTCTATTTTATTTGAAAGGTTACAATATGATTATCATTATTTGGTTTAACACTCAGATTGTTCCTGATATGGCCAGTGGGACCCCTTTCAAACTGGCCACTGTTTTCTGAGCACTTTCTCACTATCTCACACAGCAAAATATTCGCAGCTCATCTTGGATCTTTCTTGCCAAGCCCAGTTATTTTTCTAAGGGGCCCTCGCTCCTTTTAGTTTAGTATTTAGAAACTAACACATGTGCACTAGTGTGCTTCTTACTACTTGAAAAGGAAATACGCACACACAAACACAAGCACACATCTCTTTACATTTTAAAAATGTTTGTCTAAAAATGTCTAAATGAGGTTTCTCCAGGTCAATACCACAAGGCTTATTTTTAACTTTCCATGTTTGCAATTACCTTCTCCAAAAGTGAGAATTGGTCCCAGTTTATTCAGTGGATTTACTCATTTGCTCGATTCCCAGTGTATAGAAATCAGTCTCTTGGCTGAACAGCTTGTTCACTGGTCACAGAGGCTAGAAGTTTGGCCCAATGAAGGGGAAAGGGAATAGGAACTGGTATTACACATACACACACACAGACACACAGACACACACACACACACACACACACACACACACAGATAACAGTTGATTTGTGTACTGAAAGATCCTACCATTGATATTTTAAAACAACTTAAAGACCTGAATTCTGAAACTGGTTTGGTTTTTAAGTTTTCATTTTTTCAAATGTATTTTAAATATTAGAGCTTTAGTATTTAATAATTGAGTTCATAGAATATGTAATGTATTGTGAAATGACTAGGAAGGTTTTAGAATGAGGTATTGTCAAATATTGTGCTATCCATAATGATCATGAAGTATTGTATGTTTTTGTCCTTTAAGTTAGTAGAGCTGTTTGGGAAGAAATGGTGAATGCCTGCTGGTGTGGTTTACTTGCTGCTCTCTCACTCCTCCTTGATGCCAGGTATTAAGTCTTTATAATTTTTTTATTCCGCGTGTCAGTTAATAAGAAACAAACTTTAAATATTGACTTAAATTGGTCCTAAAATTATATCTTAATGTTAGCTTTTTATATATATTGAACATTATTCTTTTTTTGCCACCTCCCCCTCCTTCATCTTGTTCTTGCCCTGCTCCCCACCAGAATAGTTGTCATGATGTTTTAATGGAAAATACAATCCTAAAATTAAAGAATGCCTTTTTCACTTCAAGCCTTATCGCTACTTCTACAGTGATGATAATTATCAATCTCTGGTTTTTTTCCCGTAATGACAGGATTTACTGATTTTAAAATGCTTGATATTTAAGTTAAATGAGTGCATTACCATTTTCTTCAATAATGAATATATGTATTATATATTGCTTTTACCCAGTTAAGATTTTCAGGTATTATGTTGATTAGCTAAAATCCCTTCTTAAATATATTGGTTTTGATAATATTTTTGTATAGCTTTTCTTACAACTTCACTGAATACCTAATTCCATGTCATGTTTGCAGTATAATTAAACATAAATTAATCATATTAAATAAAATACTTTATCTTTTCAGCACAGATGAAGCTGCCACCGAGAATATTTTAAAAGCTGAATTGACTATGGCTGCTCTTTGTGGAAGACTGGGCCTTGTAACTTCAAGAGACGCCTTTATAACTGCAATATGCAAAGGTTCCCTGCCTCCCCATTATGCTCTTACTGTACTGAATACCACCACTGCAGCCACACTTTCCAACAAATGTAAGACTTTAGCTTATTCACAGTTTTTTTCATCTAGTGGAGTGACATGGTGTAGAGAAAAGATTGTAGAAATTCTGAGTTCAAACCTCTGCTGTTTCACTCACTGACTCTGTGACCTCAGTGAGAAGTTAATGACTTAGAGTTACAATTACTTCTGTTTCTTTAAAACAATGGGGGTTTTAAATACCAATGTTAAGTAAGGAGTTAATAAAATAATACCAATTTTAAACAATAATTGTGAAGATAGAAGAAAATAAATCTGGAAGTCTTTTGTAAACTATATCACACTGTCGAAATCGTGGTTTTTATTTTTTTTAATGGAACTAGTAGAACAATAATGCTTGCAACCACTTAGATTAACATTGTTTTTTTCCTTGTCGAATACTTTGAAAACACTCAAGTTTGTTACATGTAATATAAATATGTTTCAATATGATATTTAGTTTTCAAACTGAAAATGTGAAAATTGGCCTCTAACTAGAAAAGTTTACTGAGAATGCATGTTAAAATACTTAGTGTGTCCTAATTCTGTTTTGCTTGTGAAAAAGTCTGCCGATGTTTTATAATTTTAAAAAGTTATATAGAAAATTACTTTACTTGGAATTTGTTTAACTCATCTTGGTTTTTTGTTTTTTGTTTTTTTTAAAGATTTTATTTATTCACTCGACAGAGATAGAGACAGCCAGCGAGAGAGGAAACACAAGCAGGGGGAGTGGGAGAGGAAGAAGCAGGCTCATAGTGGAGGAGCCCGATGTGGGGC
Source organism: Ailuropoda melanoleuca (assembly GCF_002007445.2). Taxonomy (NCBI): domain Eukaryota; kingdom Metazoa; phylum Chordata; class Mammalia; order Carnivora; family Ursidae; genus Ailuropoda; species Ailuropoda melanoleuca. The sequence goes on from NC_048232.1 coordinate 38,635,241, forward strand.
TCGATCCCATAACGCCGGGATCACGCCCTGAGCCGAAGGCAGACGCTTAACCGCTGTGCCACCCAGGCGCCCCTCATCTTGGTTTTTATACCTCCTGAGTTTTAAAAATGTTTGCATATAGATAATAGATAACTATATAAGTGTCATGGTTGAACTTAGTGTAATCAAATTAGTGTTTTAAAATACAACATTACTGGGGTGCGTGGGTGGCTCAGATGGTTAACATATGCCTTCGGCTCAATTTGTGATCTCAGGGTCCTGGGATTGAGCCCTGCATTGGGCTCCATGCTCAGTGGGGAGTCTGCTTCTCTTTCTCCCTTCTCTCTCTCCCTTCTGTCTCTCTGCCTCCCCCATCCCCTGCTCTTGTGCACACACTCTCTCTCTCTAATGAATAAAAAAGACAATATAAAACAAAATAAAATAATAACATTACTTTGAATGCAGTGTGAGAAGTATATCTTAATTATTTAAGCTTTCCTTTGTGTTCTAGCATATTCCATTCAGGGCCAAAGTGTTATGATGATAAGTCCATCAAGTGAATCTCACCAGCAAGTTGTGGCAGTGGGTCAGCCTCTGGCAGTCCAGCCTCAGGGAACAGTAATGGTAAAGCACTTTTCTTACCTTGGTTACCAACTAACTATCCAGCATACCTTTTGTACCTTTCTTTTTGTGTTTGCCAAATTTATCATTATAGTTACTTGCTTTTTTTTTCCTGGATGATTGATACCTTAGCAGTTGACACTATCATAAGCAATTATGATAACACAACTTTTTTTCCCCTGGAAAGTAATTTATTTCAATCATCTTTTTAGTAGTAACTATTACAGCAGTTTAGTTCCAACCAAGGATCATGGCTATAATATATATCTTACAGATATATTCTGAAATAATGTAATTAGGATAAAAATGGTTTACATGGCTTCCTTTTGATATAGAACAACTCTGGGACATTTGATTTCTACAAAATGTTAATTCAGAGGAATCAGAAAAAAAGGAAAGTGTAAATCATGATCTGCCATTTCTTCTTGTGGTATTCTTAAAACATTATTTTCCAGTGAATTACCAGCAGTAAGGACCAAATTAAAAGAAATATGTTCTCCATGATGATAATAATGATGATAATGATGGCAACTAATATTTATTGAATTTTGTTTTACCTGATTTAATGCCCTCAGCTCTTTACATTCTAAAGAAATGAAATGATGGGTAGAGAGGTTAATTTGACTAAGGCTGTGGTAGTTCCATGACTTGAACTCAGCCATTGTGACTCCAGGCCAATGTCAAACTGTCCTTTATGCAGTGTTTCTTAATATTTGTTTGCAGGTAGATTTTCAAAATCACGATGTAAACCAATATGACATGCCCATTTATCTATACCTCTTTAAACGCTTTTGTTTAAAAAAAGTAATATCTGTAAGCTTTTATATTATTTGTTAAAGGTAAAGTAAAATCAAGTCTGTAAGCTTTTATATTATTTGTTAAAGGTAAAGTAAAGTCAATTCTGTAAGCTTTTATATTATTTGTTAAAACTCCTTACTTAACCTTCCCCATCTGGAATCTCTATATAATATATGTATATATATGATAACAAAACTTTGAAGCAAATTAATTTGTTCTATACAAAACCACCCAAACCCATTTACTTAATACTTTTTTTTTATTTCAAAAAATACTTGAATATGATAATGCTGCTTTACAAGAATGTATAACAGTTCTTACAATTATATCTTTTTAAAAATATATATAGCTCACTTCCAAAAATATCCAGTGTATGAGGACTTTACTTAACTTGGCACACTGCCATGGAGCTGTTCTTGGAACATCATGGCAACTTGTCTTGGCAACTCTACAGGTATGTTGTAGGCTCTGTGTCAGAGGTCAGTGTTGTTTTTATAGCTAAGTGCTAACAATTAAATTAAGCAATGCCTATTGGTGCTCTGGGCAGGCCTAAAGAATAGGCAGTAAGTTTGAAGAAAGAAAAGTTAGAAAGGAAGAAAGTCATGGCTTATATTTTACAAGGGATGGAATGCTTCTCTTAATGGCCTAAGTTCTACATCCTATGCTTGGTGTAAGAAGTATTTTATATGAATAGTAATAACTAACTTAAATTTAGTTATTGGAAACCTATTTCTGACTTTAATTTTAATCACTACTGATTTTTAATTTTAGTTATTAGAATTTTTATAATTTTATAAATTTCTTTATTTTTTTTCCTTTAATTTTACAGCATCTTGTGTGGATTCTGGGATTAAAGCCTAGTAGTGGTGGTGCCTTGAAACCTGGGAGAGCTGTAGAAGGACCCAGTACAGTAAGCTCTATTTAGTTTTACTCAATTTGTGCCTCCTGAAATGTTGTTATGTTACATTTAATTGTATTCTTTTCTTAGGTTCTAACAACAGCAGTGATGACAGATTTACCAGTGATTTCCAATATACTTTCAAGATTGTTTGAAAGCTCACAGTAAGAATCAGATTTTAAAACTGATAGAAATATTATTAGTGTATATTTTAGATCAGAATGTTTTATTTCTTCATTTTCATTATAGGTATCTTGATGACGTATCATTGCATCATTTAATAAATGCACTTTGCTCCTTATCCCTAGAAGCAATGGATATGGCCTATGGAAATAATAAGGTGTGATATTCTATCTTTCTGTTTTAAATATGGTACATTATTGAGTTAAATAAGGTGTACACTCATTATGATCTTAGTATTTTAGTAGAGGGACTAATGCTTACCTTGCAGGCTATCTCAACTCTATTGAGCTTTTACCATTCAAGGTTGCTATTTGTTGAAGGGGGAGTGAAGAAGACATGATGTGGTTTGTGATATGTCTAATAAGTATTATAATTTTAAACTGTGTCTAATTCTCTTGGGTACTGAGTATTTTAAGAAACATTTTGATAAAGAATAAAGGCAATACCACATTTCCATAAAATGTCGCAATAATATTTGTAATTACAATTTATGATTGGGGCAATACAGGATTTAAATCAAGCAATATGTATATGTCTCAGTTTCTCTTGCCTTCATTGGGATGGAAAATAGGGAGCTAATAATTTCTTTCTAAAGGTAATGATTCTCCCTACCTTGAAAATTAAATTTTTGCTTTGCTCATTGACTGAATGAATAGAGCAATACTTTTGAATATTGACATTCAAGAACATTTCTTTCTGTATTCAAAATACCATTTCTATTATACTTGGTAAGCACAGGAATATATGAACTTATTTATATTTTAGAAATTATTTAAAATGTTGGGGCACTGGGTGGCTCAGTCGGTTGAGCATCTGCCTTTGGCTCAGGTCATGATCCTGGAGTCCCAGGATGAAGCCCCACAGTGGGCTCCCTGCTCAGCGGGGAGTCTGCTTCTCCCTCTGTCCCTCACCCTGCTCGTGTTCTCATTCTCTCCATCTCTCTCTCAAATAAATGAATAAAATCTTAAAAAATAAAATGCTTTCTGTGTTTTAAAATAAGTATAGTGTGACCATTTACAAATAAGTGAAGATACCCAGAACACGATTAAAAAGCAGAGAATGCAGCTTTATAACTTGTTTAACATATACCTGTAAGATCCAAAATTATGTTGTTTGCCTAGACCTAAATTATAATTTATACTGTGGATTGTCATCTGTAAGACTGATTTAAAGATTAACTAATAAGGTCTTATTAGGTAGAAGCTTTGTATATTATCGCACATAGCTAGAGAATTACCTAAACATGCAGGTGTTTGAAAATATGTATTATAGTTTACTCCAAGTTAAGGCAAAAATAATACAAAATATAGTGAAGTAATCAATTTCTTGATATCTTTAATAATCCTACATCTTTAAGATTAACTCTTAACACACAAATATATTTTTAATTGAGTACCTTAATGAAATCTGAGCAAGCTTCCATGGTAATATCTTGAGAACTTATGTATTCACTCAGTAACCACAGTATGTTTACTATGTACATGATACTGTGCTAGGAAATACAAAGGAAATACAAGATTTTTACTTTCAAACAGCATTAAACTGTTTGGCTCATGGTTAAGTGGTAAAGTGGTATAAAAGTTTAAATAAAGTCATAGGTACTAAGTGATGTGAGACTTATTTTCTGAATCCTTAGTGTCCTGTTATGGAAGATGTTTTTAGCACATATTTCTCCTAAAAGAATTAAGATTAATTAAGATGAATTAGTTTGTGATTGGAGTTGAATATTGAAGGAATGGTATAATTCAGGTTTGTGGAAATGAAAAGAGAAAATTGTTACAAGAAGTCAAGAACAATGAGAATTGAGAAGAAATAGGAAATTTGGTTATTATTAGTTTATAGTTAACCTGGAAGAATACAATTTCAAGAGAGTGGTAGGAGCAGATGTGATATTTTAGGTAGGCTTAGAGGGAACAATTATTGAGAATAGGGATGCACTGGAATGGAGATTATGTTCTTGAGAATGTGTTCTCATTTCTCTGTTATTGGATTTAATTTTGTAAAGTTTAGTGGTATATGTGGAACAGAAATAAAAGTTTATAAAAATATTCAAGTTTAAAAAATTTTTAAATGGAAGCATAAAACAGTTTATTGTTCAGTTATGCTTTCTATAAAAATTACTGTAAAGTATGCTGATGTTGAAATAAGTAGAAACTTGTACAATTCATTGTTAAAAAATGCTTTATCAATGTCAACTCTTCTGAATGAGTTAAATATTTTAGGGATTAAAGATGTATCTATCAGTGCCCTTAATTGTGGCTGTAAAGTGACCAGTCATCTCATTTTTGGTCCTCATTTCAGAAATTTGTGCTAATGTGTTGAGGAAGTAGCTTATGGTAAAGTTTGCAAATTCTTCCCTACAAGAAGGTGGGGTTGATGATACTTGTGCATATTACCAAGCTCAGTATAACAACAACAAAAATTAAAAAGCAGCTGTTCATAGTTTACTATATGTCAGGCACTTACATTATTTTATTTAATCATTGAAAACAACTTGGTGAGGTTTGGTGGTAGTATCCTCTTTTTTACAGATGAAATATGAAAATAGAGAGCTTAACTAATCTGCCTGGGATCGCCTATTTGGTAAATGTTAGACCTTGGATTTGAACCCACATGAATATCATTCTAGAGCTTGATTCTTAACCACGTCACTAGTGGCTCTAACTTTTGTGTGCATCAAAGTCTGCTGTAGAGTTTTTTCGATTACGCATCTGCCTTTGGCTCAGGTCATGATTCCAGAGTCCTGGGATCGAGCCCTGCATCAGGCTCCCTGCTCAGCTCAGGGGAGTCTGCTTCTCCCTCTCCCTCTGCCCCTGCTCATGTGCTCTCTCTTTCTTTCTTGCTCACTTGCTCACTCACTCAAATAAATAAGATCTTAAAAAAGTCTGGTGTTGAGTTTTTTAAAAATATAAATGCCAGGACCACATTCTAGGCTTCCTGAATAAGAATTTTTGGTTATGAGGCATGGACATCTGTACAGTCTTTCAGATGCCACATGATTCCTGTGTACATCTTGGTGACAATAAGCAGAAGGAAGAGGAGGAAGTAATACTAGGCAACATTTATGGGGACTTACTATATGCCAGATACTTTCTAACATATGGTTGTTTCTGTATATTTTTATCTCCATTTCATAGATTAAAAAACTTTAGTAGAAGTAGTAACTTACTCAGTGTTACATAGCTATTAAGTGGTAGAATTAAAATGAAATCCTAGGCAGTTAGAGGCAGTTCACAGGTATCATGCTGTTTTTACAATGATTCATTTTTCTACCACACAGATTTTTAAGGTACCCACAGCATTAGCACATGCAGGAAGGGTCAGCCTGACCATATTTGTCTCAAAACAATACTGGTTCCCTTTCTGGTTGGTGAAATGCCAGCAACTGAAGAGAGGGGTTTGTCTTCTATTTCTGCTACTTTTCTGTTAGTGTCTAAACTGACAGCTCTGATATCTGCCATATTCCTGACTTCATACTTCTTTCCCCTTCTTTCTGTTGTCCTCTTTCTGCTTTTTTCATACTTCCTGACATTCACACATAAAACCTGGACATTTGAAGACTACAGTAATAAGAATATATATTAGCCTGGGCTGCCATAACAAATTACCACGGACTGAGTGGTTTAAACCACAGAAATGTATTTTTTCATGATTCTGGAGGCTGCAAGTCTGAGATCTAGATGCCAGCATGGTGGTTCTAGTGAGGGCTGTCTTCCTGGATTGAAAGATAGCTGCCTTCTCAGTGTGTCCTCATGTGGTGGGGCAGGAGTGCTCAAGAGCACACTAGCAGGTTCTCAGGTGTCTCTTCTTTTAAGACACTAATCCTGTCTTACCAGAGTTTCACCCTTATGACGTCATTTAACCTAATTACCCCTTATAAGCCTTATCTCCAGATACCATCAACTTCGGGGGGGGGGTGGTGGTTAGGGTTTCAACATAGGAATTTTAAGGGGACACAGTTTAGTCTGTGGCAGAATGCATCTTTCCTTCTGGTCAGAAGACTAGCCATTCTGTGTGTCTGTAATAAGTTTTGAATTTTTCACTATTACCTCATGAAACCATTCTCTTCCTAACCAAATTTTCCAATTAGAAGCTCTTCTGGATACTTGAGGGTGGGCAGAAAGGCTTGTCCCATGATAACTGAGGTTCTGTTAAAATTGGTGCTAACTTTATACTAATTAGATATTAATTGTAGTCATGCTTTTCAGAGTATTGTCAGTTTTATTTACATTTGAGGTAATAAAAATTCTTATAATAGCAAAATGCAATATGTTTTCTCTCTAGGAACCATCTCTTTTTGCTGTTGCCAAATTGTTAGAAACGGGTCTAGTTAACATGCACCGAATAGAAATTCTTTGGAGACCTCTAACTGGCCATCTACTTGAGGTAACTTCTTTTTCTTAAATACCGTGTTTACTTTTTATGAAGAATAAAGACATACACATTGAACTAATGATTCTGGATAACCTTATGAAAAATCAGCATTGCCATTCTTTCCCTTGTACTTATATCCGTATAATTTATCAAGGACTAAAGTTTTATAATAAGTGTTTTGGTGAAGAAATAGGTTGGTTTTTTGGGCTGGCAGTGGGTGATACATCAATGCAATCTCTGAAGGCTTCTGCAGCTGTTAGTTTGGGACCTCTTTCTTTTGTTATGCAGTCTCTTGATCAACCTCAGTTTCAGTGAGTTCTGAAACTTCAAGGCAGTTGGGGCTGAGAGTTAGTAGTAAACACCATGTCTTTACGGCCTCTCCTGTGATTCTGAGATAGCTCTTCTGCAAAGGGAAAAAGTCTGTTTGATATCACTAATTATAGATAGTACCAGGGAATTTCATCTGAATTTGTATACTCTTGTGTCGAGGTTGGAATGATTGGTAATAATTAGCTACTTCTTAGTAACAGCTGCTTCTGTCAGTATACATGTTTATGTGTACTTTAGGTTTAGGTTACCAGGATCATTTTGTATTATTTGAGTAAGCTGGGAAAGGTATTATTCTTAATAAGAAGAACAAATGTGCTTGTCCTTTTCTTTATTTTTTCCATTTTATTGGAATCACTTTTATGAATTATTAAAGGATATGTGCAGATTTCTTTATCATGGACCCTCTCACCAAATAGCACAAAAATAAGTTTTTAAGATTTTAACACAGTATTTGATTATGAGGATAGGCCTAAATTAGGAACCTTGGTGTCAGCTTGCTTCTTTTGTTTACTCTGATGACACAGTTTACTTTTATGACATCCTTTTGTTTCTCTGACTTGTTTAGTTTCATCTTTTATCTTGTGTCTCTCTATTGCTTCCTTTGCCCCTTATACAGAAGGTAAGCTAACTTACATTTTAGATGTAATTTTTCAGTCAGCCCTTATTGATGAACATTTGATGTAATTTTTAAAATGTGAAAGAACAGGGGTGCCTGGGTGGCTCAATCGGTTAAGTGTCTGCCTTCGGCTCAGGTCATGATCCCAGGGCCCTGGGATCAAGCTCCCTGCATTGAGCTCCCTGCTTAGCAGGGAGCCTGCTTCTCCCTCTCCCTCTGCCCTTCCCACTGCTTGGGCTTTGTCTTTCTCTCTCTCTCAAATAAATAAATAAAATCTTTAAAAAAAAATAAAGTGCGAAAGAACAGAAAATGTAATGTTTTAATTTTTCTTTTCTCAAATTAATGTGTGATACATAGCTTAAGTATACAAATTAAATATTTAGTTTTTGTTCAATGTTTCATCTTCAGGTTTGCCAGCATCCAAACTCTCGAATGAGAGAATGGGGAGCAGAAGCTTTAACTTCACTTATTAAAGCAGGATTAACATTTAACCATGATCCTCCACTTTCACAAAACCAGGTAAAAAAAAATTTTTTTTAAAGTAATTCTTAATATAAAATCATCCTCTCCTGTATGTAATTTTTTCTTAATTTATCAAACGGATGATATTCTGAGAATGGGTTTTGTTGCCTAATATTCTTTTTTATATGTAGGCCATGGATATCTTATAGAAGGTTGATATGTCTGGATTTTTAGGATTGTCTTTATTAAAAATTGTAGCAACTTCTTGTGAATGATATGGAATTAAAGCTACTAAATTACCTAGAACTAGTTTCCCAGTGTGGAAGTTTTCCTCTTCATTCACTGCTGAAGCTTTATTTGAAACCCTACTTTATTAGCCTCCTTGCTTTGGTCCTTAACTGTCTGTACTTTTTTCTCTAATTATCCTTACATGGGGAGAAAACAAGTGGTCGAAGAGACAACTACAATAAAATAGATTTTTATTTTTAAATACTTTTGAAAGTTATTTTATTCTTCCAGAGTTTATTTTTGAGTCCCTTGTCCTGACTTCTGTAACCATTCACATATATCTTACACAGTTTTTTAAAAGTCCACCAAAGTTACATTGTTTGAAGATTGAGTAGGAATGAGGCATTTAATAGGCATTTCCATTGCCTTCATTATCTTACTGTATTGTAATTGTATTACTTATTGAGTATGTACGATGTGCCAACTAGTGTATTAGCTCTTGGCATAGAATGATAAAGAAGACAGAAAAGATGTATGTTCTTATAGAATTTAATGAATTTTTTCTACAGAATTTTAGTGATTTCGTATTTTTTCCTCTAAGTTTTTTGAAAAGAAAACCCTGCTCCATATCCTTAACGTTCAGCTTAATACCTGGCACATAGTGAAAGCTAAAACGTTTTTTCAGTCAGCAAACCAAATAAGTGAGTCCTTGAAGAGAAAAAAGTTAAAAATGAAGCAAGTGCTTTCAGATACTGAAAGGACCAGAACAGAGTGCTTTTTTTTTTTTTTTAACTCCGACGGTTTCCAGTAGTTTTATACCATCTTTTTTTTTTTAAGATTTTATTTATTTATTCGACAGAGATAGAGACAGCCAGCGAGAGAGGGAACACAAGCAGGGGGAGTGGGAGAGGAAGAAGCAGGCTCATAGCGGAAGAGCCTGATGTGGGGCTCGATCCCATAACGCCGGGATCACGCCCTGAGCCTAAGGCAGACGCCTAACCGCTGTGCCACCCAGGCGCCCCTCCAGTAGTTTTATACCGTCTTTGTTAATGTCTACCATACTTAATTTTTAGGAGTATTAAGAATTTTAAATTTAAATACTCATGATATATATTAACAGAGTAAATGAAAGTTGATTTTGGAAATTGGGGATTGTTTTCCTCTCTCCAAATATAGCTAGATTTAAATAGATATATTTTCTTTAGTGAGATTACTTTCATATAGGTCTTTAATTAGTATCTTTTTTTTAAAAAAAAGTTTTAAATTATTTTTTGCTTGGGGTCTTTAATTAGTGTCTTTTGATATAGGATCACTCTCCATTTAATCCAAAATCTTGACATGTTGAAGACTGGTTTTTATTTTCTCTTATTTTAAAAAAAGAGGACAAAATAAACCTCTGGTGATAACAGTTAGAGAATCATATTCAGTGTTTTAGTTTTAGAAAAGTTTCTAATACTATTATAGTCTGAGTGGAGGTGAATTTCAATTTAAAAAGCAACAGTAAAGCCTTCTGTCTTTTTGAGCCTCTCTTCCTAATTAGTTTCTTGCCCTCTTTTCAGAGGCTGCAATTGCTTTTACTGAACCCATTAAAGGAGATGTCCAGTATTAACCATCCAGATATCCGACTCAAGCAATTAGAATGTGTGTTGCAGATTCTTCAGAGTCAGGGAGACAGTCTTGGGCCTGGATGGCCATTAGTGCTTGGAGTCATGGGAGCAATCAGAAATGATCAAGGGTAAGTGTTTAAAATTAACATCCAAAAAGTAATAAAGAGGGATTTCATCCTAAAATTTTGCAGAAGTGGTAATTTTTTATGTATGCCCTTCCTGGCTAAGATCTAGAATTGTTTTTCTTAATCCTACCCCCAGTGACTTTAGTGAATTATCAGGGCTCACCGTTGTTTTGGAAGGATAGAAAAATTGCTGTTTACTTGACATTTGACATTTGTACAAGACTTCAGGGTTGTTTATAGGGCAAATGCACCAAGCTAACAAATTTTGTAACACATCCAAAGATTGGGTTTTGTATTATTAAAATAAGCATTGGTAAGATGTGAATTAACACTTAGGACTTAATTCTCAGCATATATTGGGAAATCTAAGAAGTTGCTTTTAAGAGACTTTTAAAAATTTGTTCATTTATTTTGTGCCTTGTATATTCTAAATACTATGCTTGCTAGTTACTCTGATTATACAGGTAAATGGCTCTTGCTCTAAAAGTAGAATCTCAGGGAAAAGGAATAAGCTCTGTAAGTGGAATCCTAATGAGAATAGTCTGTTATGCCACAAAAGAATAGGATTCCAGTGGTAGGGGCCTATGTCCCTGGAGGAGGGCAGAGCCAAAATTATGAAGGACCTTACATGCTTTTATAAACTATTTGGATTTATCTTCAGTACATTTGAGAGGCATTTTAGGAGTTTTAAGCAGAGTAGCGGTGTGATCTGATGTGCATCTCAGATATATCACTGTGGCAGCATCATGGGGGGTGGATGGGAAATGAGAGAACCTGCAGTGTTCTCTAGAAATAGAGAGTAAGAATGATGATTGGAGCTACTTAGCAGATTGATTATGGGTGTGAAGGATGATACAGGAAATAGAATAAGGAATGACTCCCATATTTCTAATTTAGGCAGGTTAATGAATGATGGTATTATTAACTAAGTAGTAAATACTGAAGGAAGAGCAAAGTGGACTTACTTAGTTTAAGGTAGAACATTGCAGTGGAGAGGTCTATCAAATGTTTGCATGTATTTGTCTCATTCTGCAGCAGAACTCATACTATCTTGTATGATGACTGGTTGAGTTTTATATGATTGAGATGCTTGGACTATTATGGAAAATTAATTTTTCTCATTTATTTGTAGTAATCTTCTTAAATACTACAAAATACTGAGATGATTAAAGTGGAAAGAGATCTGCCATAGCTTAAATCAAGCTTAAATTTCTTCTTCTAGTCTGCAATGCAGTTATAAAATAGGGCTTCATTGTGGGATGAAATTAATTAGTACATGTAAAACAGGAAGTGCATGATATAGCAAACAGTCAATAAGTTTTAGCTATTGGGGCTCCTGGGGGCGGGCTCGGTCATTTGGGCATCTCTTTTTTTTTTTTTTTTTTAAAGATTTTATTTATTTATTCGACAGAGNAGAGACAGCCAGCGAGAGAGGGAACACAAGCAGGGGGAGTGGGAGAGGAAGAAGCAGGCTCATAGCAGAAGAGCCTGATGTGGGGCTCGATCCCATAACGCCGGGATCACGCCCTGAGCTGAAGGCAGACGCTTAACCGCTGTGCCACCCAGGCGCCCCTGGGCATCTGACTCTTGATTTCCGCTTGGTTTGGGGTCTCAGGGTCGTGAGATCGAGCCCTGCATCAGCATGGAGTTTGNGACAGAGATAGAGACAGCCAGCGAGAGAGGGAACACAAGCAGGGGGAGTGGGAGAGGAAGAAGCAGGCTCATAGCAGAGGAGCCTGATGTGGGGCTCGATCCCATAACGCCGGGATCACGCCCTGAGCTGAAGGCAGACGCTTAACCGCTGTGCCACCCAGGCGCCCCTGGGCATCTGACTCTTGATTTCCGCTTGGTTTGGGGTCTCAGGGTCGTGAGATCGAGCCCTGCATCAGCATGGAGTTTGCTTGTACTTCTCCCTCCCCTTGCTTGCGTGCTTTCTCTCTCTCCCTTTTTCCTCTCTCTCAAATAAGTAAATAAAAATAAGAAAAAATAAAAAAATAAGTGTTAGCTGTTATAATTTATTTTCATTATTATTTTCACCACTAGAATTAGAATTGTGGATATAGTGGTGAGAAAGTAGCTATAGGCAATTTCCTTTTGTCATTAATGTCTAAATTGTATTTGGCTAGTCGATACAAAATTCTTCTTTGTTTTTATTTGTTAATTTGTTCAAGTATCTGTTTCTCTTTTACATTTATGTAAATATTGAAATACCATATGACCTGTATTAGGGAAGATTTTCTTTTTTTTTTTTTTTTTTTTTTTTAAAGATTTTTTATTTATTTATTCGACAGAGAGAGAGACAGCCAGCGAGAGAGGGAACACAAGCAGGGGGAGTGGGAGAGGAAGAAGCAGGCTCATAGCAGAAGAGCCTGATGTGGGGGCTCGATCCCATAACGCCGGGATCACGCCCTGAGCTGAAGGCAGACGCTTAACCGCTGTGCCACCCAGGCGCCCCTAGGGAAGATTTTCTTGTTCAATTTTTAAAATAGAATTTAACTTGGTTAAAATTATTGTAAGGTGTGTGTTTTTACTTGTATTTCTTTTAAATGAATGAGTATAATTTTTTTTTTCGTTTTTTTCAGAGAATCCTTGATACGAACTGCATTCCAGTGTCTTCAGTTGGTCGTGACAGATTTTCTACCAACAATGCCTTGCACGTGCCTGCAGATTGTTGTAGATGTTGCAGGTAGCTTTGGACTTCATAACCAAGAACTTAATATTAGTTTGACTTCAATAGGTTTATTGGTAAGTATTATTGCCTTTCTGGTGATCATATAATTTAGAAATCACTGGTATGCTGTTAAGAATGAATGCTAAGAGAAAAGGCTTTTGGCTTTAGAGGGGTTGTTTAAATGACTTTTAATTACTGAACTTCTATTTTGCATGAAGGGTTAAATGACATAATTTAAGAATTACTTCATTAATAACAGACTATTTGGAATAATTTTGATATATCGAGCTGAAATTTAGCCTTAAAAGGTTTGTCATGAGAGGATTTAGTAAACAGGTAATAGTACATACAAGGAAAGTATTCAGTTGACACTAGTGTAAAGATTAACTGACTTTTAATATTGTTTCAGTAGCAACATTTCCATATACTACTTATTTAGTAAATAAAGCTCCAATAAAAAGGTTTACTGTATACACAGGGCTTTGCTATATACACAGTCCTATAGTTTATCAGCACTGCTTTATTAGCAATTAGAAGGCAATATGTTAATGGAAGAGCTTTGACTATGGAAACAGATATACTTGTATTTTAATTCTGTGTGCCTCTTGTTCTGTAATTATTGACGTCATGAGCCTTATTTTACTCATCTTGAATGTAGAAGTAAAATCTATTATACGATATTAATATTACATAAGTAAACAGATAGAAAGCTGTTCCCAATAGAAATGTATTCAAAGGCAATTATTTAGATTCTTTTAAATGTTTATTATAAACCAGAAGTTTTTAAAGTCAAATATTCCTTACAAGCTGGAAAAATTACTATTAAAAATGTAATTATAGGAAAGAAAATAAGCATGTGTCTAGAATTGCTCCCAAAGAGTAGTTAATTCAGTGTTGATTAAATTACTGCTAGGTGTCACCTCCTTTATGTTTATGTTCATAGGATTCTCTGCATTTTTATCATTGGCATAATTCTCATTAATTCATACACCACATACTGTGGCTGAGAATGAAGGCAAAAGATATGTTTGGATATAGTAATTACTCTTATAAAATTACAAAATATCATTAAATGATAAGGAATTGTTAACAATTTTTTGGTGTCATAATGGTATCATGGTTATTTTTTTAAAGCCTTTAGTGGAAATTATAAAATTTAGTCACGACATAAATATGACAGAATGTTAACAATTGGTTTTCTGTATGTCAATATATTGATACATTTCCCCTGTTTTTCTGTATGTTCTTGAAATGTTTCATAATAAAAGTCTTTGAAAATATTTATGTTAGCTCATGATTGTTTCCTCAAATTCTCCTGAAATCAGATGGAGGCATGTGACAGAGATGTTTTTTAATCTGTTCTACTAGAAAAGGAATTACTGAAGTGGCTTTTAAAAGTTTGATTCTGAAAGGTAGAGCAGCCGTGTGTTGCGTATTTATTTATGTGTTTAAAATAAAATACGTGAGTGAAATGGCATTTTTCTACTTTGCTTTTTAGTGGAATATTTCAGATTATTTTTTCCAAAGAGGGGAAACTATTGAAAAAGAATTAAATAAAGAAGAGGCAGCACAGCAAAAACAGGCAGAAGAGAAAGGAGTTGTTTTAAACCGGCCTTTCCATCCTGCACCACCGTTTGATTGCTTGTGGTTGTGTCTTTATGCAAAATTGGGTGAACTATGTGTGGACCCCCGTCCTGCTGTGAGGAAGAGTGCAGGACAAACTCTGTTTTCAACAATTGGTGCCCATGGAACTTTATTACAGCACTCGACGTGGCACACTGTTATTTGGAAGGTACTGTAGATTAGCTTGAGTTGCTAGCTTTCGAGACAAATTTTTAAATTTTTCAGTTAATATTGTTCCTATTAATTTTTAAAGAAGAATTTACATGCATTTGTGCTTTTGATAAAGCAGAATGTTAGTTTTGTCATACTTTAAATTGTACCTCACACAGAATAAATTACATATTGAAAGCCTGTTCTCTCTTCTTCTGTCTTCATCCCTTATTATCTCTTTCTGACTTCTGCCTTTGCCTTTTGCTTTTTTCTTCCTGTTTCCCCAAAACCACATAATTCAAATGTAATCAGCTAAGAATTTTATAAATAAAAGAATATCAATAATAGTGAAATTTACTTGCAGGATCACCAAATAGAAGTAACCTCTAATTGGTAAATTCTATATGTTTTTTCATTAAATACACAGTTTCACTTCTTCTTTTTCTTCTTTGTTTTTTTAATATTTTATTTTTAAGTAATCTCTCCACCCAACGTGGGGCTTGAACTCATAATCCTGAGACCAAAAGTCACATGCTCTACTGACTGAGCCAGCCAGGTGTGCCCCTTTCTTTTTCTTTTTCACCCTCTTTTTAAAAACTTTCTTACGGTGCACCTGGGTGGCTCAGTTGGGCATCCGACTCTTGGATTTAGGCTCAGGTCATGATCTCACGGTTGTGAGATCAGGCCCCGCATCAGGGGCTCTGTACTCAGTGTGGAGTTTGCTTGGATCTCTCTCTTCCTCTCCCTTTGCCCCTCCCCAGGCTTGTGTGCAGGGGCGCTCTCTCTCTCTCTCAAAATAAATATTTTTTAAGAACTTTAAGAACTTTTTACAAAGCCAACAGCTTATTAGTGAGCATCCCCTCTTTGCTAAAAGCTTTCCTTTTTGTTCCATCTATTCTATTTAAATAAAAATCTTTGTATCATTCACTGCTTTTGTGAATTTATGAGATCAGTAAGTTTGACAATAGGCTGCATAGTAAATCTTAATTGTATTTAACAGTTTGTCTTCAATTTAATAAAAATATTCCACAGTGTCTTCTTAAAAAATTAATAATGTATATCCACTAATAAAAATAATTAAAATCCCTTCTTCCTGTGTGTTGTTTCAGCTCCATCCACTGGCTCCACCTCTTCAGATCACTAGCATGCTTAAGCCTCCCTTACTATTTTAAAAAACAAACTGATATTTTCTCTGATTCCTATTTTCCTCTAAACAGCTTAATTGTTAATCTTACTGCCTAATTGTCAGTGATTTTTTTTTCCTTCCTCACCTCCCCTGCATTCTCTTTTTTTTTTTTTTTTTTTAAAGATTTTATTTATTTATTTGACAGAGATAGAGACAGCCAGCGAGAGAGGGAACACAAGCAGGGGGAGTGGGAGAGGAAGAAGCAGGCTCATAGCGGAGGAGCCTGATATGGGGCTCGATCCCACAACGCCGGGATCACGCCCTGAGCCGAAGGCAGACTCCTAACCGCTGTGCCACCCAGGCGCCCCTCCCCTGCATTCTCTTGACCCTTTAATATGATTTCCAGATTATTCTACTTAAGAGTCTCTTAAACCTTAAGGTAACAGAATCACCTAGACGACTTGTTCAAGCACAGATTCCTGAGCCACCAGCTCCTGCCTCCCAGAATTTCTGATTTTTCTGAGCCCCCTGGTTTGGGGTCTGATAATTTGCATGTCTATGAGTTTCCCACGTGATGCTAATGCTATTGGTTCTGAATCCATATTTTGAGAACCACAGAAATTGTTCATAGGCTACAGGTGGTCTTCTGATTGCCAAGGTTTTCACCCTAAATTCAGTTCTATTTCTACTCATTTTTATTTTTTTGTAGCATTTAATACCGTTGATTATTTTCTCCTTGAAATTTATCTTCCCTCGGATTCTGTTTCACAGAATGCTTCTGCTTGTCTTTCCAGTTTTTTAAAATTTTTTTCTTCAGTTCCTTCCCCTGAATCTACTCTTCAAATGTAAACATTCTCCAAGTCCCAAATACTTCTTCAGATGCTCTATTGATACCCCAGCTCAACAAGTCTTAGAAAATATTCTATCCAAAAATATTCTATCCAGTTAAAAATTTTTTTCATATTCTGGGACGTCTGGGTGGCTCAGTGGGTTAAGCATCTGCCTTCAGCTGAGGTTATGATCCCAGGGTCCTGGGAGTGAGTCCCGCATCCGGCTCCTTGCTCATCAGGGAGCCTGCTTCTCCCTCTGCCTGCCGTCCCCTCTGCTTGTGTGCACACTCTCTCTCTCTCTCTGACAAATAAATAAAATCTTTAAAAAAACTTTCTTTTCATATTCCATGACTTTAAGGATAATATATCTCTACTGTTAAATTTTTCTTTTTTTTTTTTTATAATTCTTTTTTTTTTTTTTTTTAAGATTTTATTTATTTATTCGACAGAGATAGAGACAGCTAGCGAGAGAGGGAACACAAGCAGGGGGAGTGGGAGAGGAAGAAGCAGGCTCATAGCAGAAGAGCCTGATGTGGGGCTCGAACCCATAACGCCGGGATCACGCCCTGAGCCGAAGGCAGAAGCCCAACCGCTGTGCCACCCAGGCGCCCCTCTACTGTTAAATTTTTCTAATATACAAGATTGATCTGTCAGGTATAATTTCTTGTTGATAGTTTCTAACTGCTATGCTATTACTTAAGCTATGTTATTTTTATGTGCATTTTTATAAATATTCAGGTTCTCTTTCATCTGCTGGACCGAGTTCGGGAGTCTTCTACCACTGCAGACAAAGAAAAGATTGAGTCTGGAGGTGGCAATATTCTCATTCACCATTCAAGGGACACAGCAGAGAAACAGTGGGCAGAGACATGGGTTTTAACATTGGCCGGTGTAGCAAGAATCTTCAACACTAGAAGATATTTATTGCAACCTTTAGGTATATATACATTTTTCCCCCCGGTTATATAAGTAATTCATGTTAAAGGAAATTTGGAAAATACAGAAGATCTTTAAAAAATTTATGTATGGTGCTACTGCTCAAGTATAATCAGTCTTAACTGCCAGTCTTTATGTGTGGTGTGTGGATGACGTTTTCATTCATTTCATTGAGAAAATATGTAATGTACCTCATATGGACTAGCTTCTAGGGGATCCAGGGATGAGTAAAATACACAGCATCCTTGTTGTCATGGGCCTGAGGGAATAACTAATTACATAAATGCAAAATTGCTACAGTGATAAATGTTACAAAAGAGTGGTGCTTTGTAAGCTTATAATACGTAATTGACCCAGCCTATGAGATCCAGGTAGGCTTCCCTAAGAAAGCAGTATTTTACCTGAGATCTGAAGGGGGAGTAGTAGTTCATCAGGCAACGGTAAGACAAAATGTGAAGAGTTTTACAGGCAGAGAGAACGTGTACTTGTCAATAGTACTGAGATTAAGAAACCCAGTGTAGATTGTACCTTCAATTCTGATGGTAGTGATGGTGGTGGTAGAAAAAAATTAACAGAAATGCTTTTTTATACAATTATGAGCATGCTATACATATTCTTGCATTTTTACAAGTTATTATTTTACATTTAGCTTTTTGTTCCTGTTTATGTTAAAACGTAAGCATACTTATTCTTTCCATCAGCATTTTTATATAGTATTCTTCATGTTCATTTTTTTCTTTTTTTTTCCAGAAATAATCTATAGTGTCTGATCCATTTTGCACTCCTAGAGCTTACTATATAATATATATGTAAAAATCCTAGTTTTTAATTTTCACATAAAATTTACATGAAATGTACCAGTCTTAACTGTACATTTGCTGAGTTTTGACAAAATAAGTATCATTTTTAATACTTCCATGATAGTTACTTTATTTTAAAAGCTAAAACCTACTAGATAAAGATCTAATTTTTTAAAAATGAAGACATAAGGCAGTTTATGTAGCTTCGATAATTTTTTATAATTTGAAGATTAGAGAATGTGTTTTATTATCTTAGGATAATGTTCATATTTTTAATATAACCATGTACAATGTATAATTATATCTAGTCTTTTAGAAAGAGGACTTTTTCCTAGACATAGAGTTATATTAATAGAGGAATTGCAGGGTTTTTCCCCTTATGGTATGAAATATTCTGAGATTAAGTCACCATTCTGGTTGCTAAATGTAATGTTTCATCTGACTTCTGAACTGGGATGGCAACAGACAGAAGTGTTTTGTTTAGCTGTTTTGATAGTTTTTAAATGTAATATGTCAAAACTCTTTGAACAGTTTATTAAAAATCTGTGTTTTCAATTGTGTGTAAATTATACCTCAATTTTAATAAAAAAAAAAGAGTGTAGAGGAAGAGACATATAACTGGCCAGGTATTATTTTTTTGTCCTATAAAGGCAGAGTAGCACTTACTGTTTCATACCAGGATGACTTCCAGCTTTCCTAAACTGAATGCTTCCTCAGGCATATGGGTTTATCTCTTCTTTAAAAATTTAGTCATTTATAGCCTTTGGGAAGTGACTTTAAACCTTATTATTTAAGTATTTCATAGCCAACGTATGTCATTCTGCTTTGGAAAATATCAGTTCTTCTGATTTGGTGTTATTTAAATGCAAGTATGTGGGGTACCTGGGTGGCTCAGTCGGTTAAGCATCTGCTTTCGGTTCAGGTCATGATCCCGGGGTCCTGGGATTGAGCCCCTCGTTGGGCACCCTGCTCAGCAGGGAGTCTGCTTTTCCCTCTCCCTCCCCCCTGCTTGTGCTCTTGCTTGATCTCCCTCTCTTTCTCTTAAATGAATACATAAAAAAATCTTAAAAAAAGTAAGTGCAAGTATATGTGGGTAATAATCCATGGTATTAAAGTTGTTAGGCTAGATTGCTGGAGGAACGAGGTCATTTTTGCTGGGCTTCATAGAAACAAACTACATGTTGCTATAAAGAGCTTCAGTATAAATGTGCTTAATTGGTCATAGGAATAGAACAAGAGATTGGATTGATCAGTGGAAACCAACAACTACCATTTAGCCCATGCTCTGCTGATGGTGGGTCAGCAGACTCAGTTTCACATGAGAGGGACAAATTTAGACTCATTCTAAAAAGGCAGTCTGTTTTTTATGGTACGGTTTCTTCTGGTGACTCCTTGTAATTGGGGAAAAATGTTTAAGAAAATTCTACAACAACAACAACAAAAAAGAAGGAAAATTCTGCAAATATAAATTATGTAAATATGAAAACCAAGGTGTAAAGGTAAGATTTTATGAGTATAGCATAGTTTATTTTAAACATTTAGACCTATAAAAAAACACACATTTATTCAGTTATAATTTGTAACTTTTCCCATATTTTTAAGAATGAGAACATCTTAAGATCTTATTAATGAAGATAGATGGATAGATCAGCGTTGTTACCAAAGAGCTTTTGTTTTTACCCTCTTAAGTTTTTATTCTGTTCTCCTTAGGCAGAAATACCAGGAAATAGTGTAAACATATGTACATACATTTATAGAGTTCTGTTTTTAGAACCAAAATATTGATATATTCATTATCCTCTTCTTGGTGTCCTTTGTTCTATATTTGAAAAAAATTTTTTACTGGAGTTTTGGGTTTCATTGATTTTAATTCACATTGTTTGTATCTTAATACCTAAGCAAATTTTCCTAGTTGTATAGGAATTTAAGTAGAAAAATAAAGCAAACATTCTGAAGTGTGCAGTAGTAAGAAAAATCTTGATTACTTTGATAGATTTTGTTTTTCTCTTCCTAATATAGGAGATTTTTCAAGAGCATGGGATGTTCTTCTTGACCATGTACAGTCAGCAGCACTCAGCAAAAACAATGAAGTATCTCTGGCTGCACTGAAAAGCTTCCAGGAAATTTTACAGATTGTGTCCCCCGTCAGAGACTCAGATAAGCCCGAGACACCACCTGTAGTTAATGTACCTGTGCCTGTCCTTATAGGGTCCATATCAGGCCCTGGCCTGAGCAGACCATTTGTAAGAACAGATTCTATTGGAGAGAGACTTGGAAGATGCAATAGCTCTGAGGCACCTGTAGTTACTGATGAGCTTGAAGATTTGAATCTCTGGTGGGCTGCATGGAATACCTGGTATAGAATTGGATCTGAAAGCACTAAGCCTCCTACTACTTTTGACAAACTGACTTTCATTCCCAGCCAGCCTTTCCTTACAGCTTTAATTCAGATATTTCCGGCTCTCTACCAACACATAAAAACTGGTTTCAACATGGATGACTTGCAAAAGCTGGGAGTCATACTGCACAGTGCTGTGTCAGTCCCGATAAGCTCAGATGCATCCCCTTTCATTCTTCCATCTTATACTGAAGCAGTTTTGACAAGTTTACAGGAAGCTGTGCTTACAGCTTTAGATGTTCTTCAAAAGGTAATAGAATTTCAGTGTCTATCAAAACAATAATGCATGTGGTTTGCTGGAAGTGTTTTAGTTTGCTGTATATTTTCTGAGATAAATTCTGGATCATCAAGATTGTTGTATATGTATACTTTGTGTAAATTCAAGATTGTAAGCATCCAGTTATTTTAAAAACATACGGTTTTCTGATGTATTTGAGAAGGTGATTCAGGTTTGTTTTGAGTGTTTTTCAGAAACTGTCTATATCTTCTTGTTTTCTTTCACCAGCATTTTTGGTTTGATCTTGCAGCTCTTCACAAGAGGATATACTTTTCTGAATAACAACTTTAGTGAAGTACTTCTGTAATTAGAAAATTAATAAACTATGGGATCATTAATATATATTTTCATTGTATGTAAATTTAGCTCTGGAACTGTTAGTAGCCTATATTTTAAAAAAAGAAGTAAGAATAAATTTATGAAGTATTTTCCTCACAGAAATTTTAAAAAGATATATCTTACCTGTTGTGTTTTGTTACTGCAAAAAGTTATTAAGGTAGGCATTGGGTATTATATAAGACTGATGAATCACTGATCTCTCCCTCTGAAACTGATTAATTATATGTTAATTAATTGAATTTAAATAAAAAATTAAAAACTGAATAGGAAAAAAATTAAAAAATTAAAAATAAACAGACCTAAGCATCACTGAGTAAATCCCAGTTAGCAGGCAAACCCAGATCAAAATCAAAGAATTCTTTAAACTGTCAAGATAATTGTTAGCACAATTCACAACAAACAAAATGCTAAACAGAAGAGTGCCAGCTGAGGAGCCAGCAATGCCAACAAAGTTGCTATGACATTCTAACAAAATTAAAATGGAACTAGATTCTGATTACACATGTGTTAATCAGATTTGTGTACCTCAATTCATGTTTTCTAATTAACTGCATTATATCCAGCTGGAATGATGAAAACTTCCACAGTAAAAGTAGTGGTTTCTGTTACACCATAATACCTCTTCACTGGCTCTGGAGGAAGTCCAGCTGAGCAGTAATTCCTTGATCTCTTTAACCCTAGTTACATTGTGTAGAGAAACAAATTGTGTAGAAACTTAAAATTTAAGAGAATCTGACATTTAAAAAACTTCATTGTAGGGATATCAGCTTTCAACAATTGAAATCAAAATAGCTATTTTTATTTTCAGTAGAGAAATTAAACTAGCCTGTCAGTACCTACTTTTCCCCCCCTTGATTGACCATACACATAGGTTCCTTATGGAGTGGCCTGGAAGAAATTGAAAAATTATTCTGTCAGAAAAGCAAAGCAAAGCACAGGCCTTATGGGATGTCTTTAATCTAGAACGGTCATTCAGATGTTTGATTCAGCTTTTTATAAACAAAGATGAAACAATGAACCTCCAAAATTCTTTTCAATAAAAAGAGTACATAATTTTATTTTTAAAAGTTCTGCTTTAGCAATGACAGAACAAATAGAATCATTTATTCCAGCTACTAGGAGTTTGTTCTGAGCTTTTCACTGGCTTTGAAAACAATATATACATACCTTCAATCTGAAACTTAGGAAACTGTTGCTGTTTATTTATATCAGTTGATACCATTTTGCGTTACTAATTTTCACTCTAGCTATTCGTTATTACTTTTGTGATTATCTAAATGATATTTCATAGTACTTGAATATGAGTCAAACATGGTATCTTTAATATTTGCTAAGAGAAAAAATTAGCATATTTCATTTTCAGTAGAAGTGTTTCTGTATTTTCTCCCACAGGTGTCAAGAAAATTTTTTCACAGTAAAATTTACTTACTTTGGGACTTTATCCTTAAATTAATAAGCTATCCAAAAAAACACATTTTATTGATTAAAGATCATTTCCTTCATAAAACCTCATTTTTGATTCCACGTTTACCCTTATGTAGTTTAGGGCTTCAGGGTCACAGTTTTCTCTTGGTTTTTAAATCACTGGTTCCCACCAAATTGACCTAGTTATGTATGCTAATTGATTTTTTTTTTTGGCCAAGATATTTTGGCATGTGTGGGACCTGAGAATTTAGTTACCTGTTTTTCCTAAGTTCTGAGATCGGGAGACTGCATCTGTCTTATTTATTCCTAAACCTCCTAAAGTCAGATGGCTGGATACTGTATCTGCCTCCATCATCAAGGCTGCTCTAGAGTAGTACTCCAGGAACACCGTCACATTGTGTGTGAATGGTGCCCTTGGAGTTGTGCGGTGAAGCCCTGCCTGCTACTCAATGGGGCAAGTTTTGGAATCTCTTGATATAACAGCTTGTTAATCTGTAAAATGAAAATAATAGATCCACAGCTTTTTTCTCATTAAATGGGATTTGTGAGGCATTTACTGCCTAGCACAGTTAAACATTCAGTAAATGTTAGCTAGTACTGTCTTCATCAAGTTCCCTGTCAAAGGTCTTAGTATATCGGGGGAGAGGGCAAAAAAAAGTCTTAGTATATGTAGGTGCTGAAGGAATTATGTTGAAGGACTTAAAAAGAGAAACCTTGAACCATGCGAGGTTGGATGTCCATTTTCTGTTCTTGTTTTCACATGTAGTTTTCAAACTGTAATAATAAGAAATGTCCAGATTGCTGACTGATTCTTAACTTTTGGACTAAAATCTGTTATCAGTTCATACTATAGTTTTTTCTGATATACAAACTTAAGAATACTGAAGAAAAACCAATAATATCTTTTTCTTAGACAGGGTTTCTTTTAAAAAAATGTCAGTTCCATATTACGCATTTTAAGATCCTAGAATTGCTTATTAAGTCAACTATAACACTACCGTATGTTTTCTTTTTATAAAGGACCACTGAAACTCAAAGTGTATAGTCACAGTCATTATTTGGTGCTAAGATATTTCCAGAGAAATTGTAATACTTAGTTTTCTAAGGTAACCACACAGGCTTTTTCTCTTTTTTAGTCATTGAAAATTAAGAATCCACTTGGTATAATTATTTCTTTTCCACAGTAATTACTGCTTCTTTACTTCTAAGAGTTAAGACTCAGCAAGAGGTTAATAAAGAAGAAAGTGAAACTTAACAGAAGCAGTCAGTAGAGTGAATTTTTTTAGGCATTCAAGTTCTCTATTTACTATTACTGAGAAAAATAACCAAATATTGAGAGATAGTATTAGATATCTTTACTTTTTTTACATTGTAGTTACAAGATGATCTGACTTAGGTATGGCAGCATTTTGCTTATCCACTTTATATTTCAAAACTCTTTAAAACTTAAGTTGTAACTAAGTGGTTACATCTTCTCTCAGGGAAAATAAAATTAATATATTATCTGACAGGTTAAAAAAGCCATGGATTGCAGAAAAACATAAGTGTGTGCATCTTTTTAAAAAAATTCCTTAAAATTTTGAAATGCTTTCAATTTTGATTTAGTACGTTGAGGGTACCTCAAGTGCAGAATGACCATGCTTTTTGTTTTGTAAAGCACAAATTTATTTTAGACATTACATAAATAATATCATTAAATATTTTTCCCACAGAGAAAAAGAAACACTAAAATATGTAAAAGGACAAGGGGAGAAAACACACTCGTGGCTAGGAAAAAATGAAAATATTAAGATTTATTTTAAGTACTTTCAACATACCTGAAGTAATTAAAATCTGCAGTGTCAGGATATGCATTTTACTCTTTGTTTTATCAAATTGTTTATAGCAATAGGTTTAGTTTCTATTAATTTTTAAAAATTTTCTTACTGCAAATCAAGTCTGTATATTCAGGTACGTTAGACATTAAATATGCACTGCCCTGTTAAAAAGGGCAGTTATTTTAGAAACAGACTTTCATACATGACTTATTTTCCCAACTATAATACACATGATTATTTGTTAAAGTCAGAAGACTAAGCATAGTGCAGAAATCAGCTGTCATTTCAATGAACTGATACTATCACTTAAATAGAAGTCAGTATCAGTCAATATCATCTGGGTCAGTGAAGCATTCTTTATGGTCTAATGGCTGTATTATTGAACAAATGATCCGATCGTGGAACCTCAGGACTGCCTGGGACTCCTCTCCAAGTGCTTGTCCTTTTTCTAGTCTGTTAAGTAGTAAATCACACTTTCCATTAAAAAGCATTTTTTAGCTGATTAACACATTTAGCTTATACTTTATTCAATAATAGTTTAAAATAGCTATGTCCTTCAGGGCTTATAAAAGATTGTATAATACTTATATAAAATAGGACAGTTTTTAAGATTCTTTGGTTAAATACATATACAGTGAAGAACTTAACTAGAGTTCAGGTTATACATTCTGTTTGTTCATATTTTGCTTTTATAGGCCATCTGTGTGGGGCCAGAAAACATGCAGATAATGTATCCAGCTATATTTGATCAGTTACTGGCATTTGTGGAATTTTCCTGTAAACCTCCACAGTATGGACAGCTGGAAACAAAGCACATTGCAAATGCAAAATATAATCAGGTGATTTACTTTAAATTGTATTTTCTCTGTAAGATTTCATGGCTTATAAACAGTTCCACTTAAGATGGACTTTGAGTATCTCAGAAACTTTTCATTCACAAATTAACTTTCATATGTCTGTTAACAGTTCAAGCTGAAAAGAAACACTATTTGAACAACCTTTTCTGTGTTCCTTTTTTTTCTTTTTTATGGCTTTCCTTTCCCAAGTAGTTCTCTAGCAAGTTTGGCCTTTCATGTTACATTTTTCTTCAAAGTTCCTTTCTTGACTGCCCCATCCCATTACAAAATGGCTTCTAAATCCCTAAGCCTAATCTTGTCTAAAATAAATACCTGCAATGCAAAATGAAGAAATCTGTGTGTACTAAAGAAGTTGTCTGCTGCTGGTGTGAAATTTAGTTGGATTTTACCTAAAAGATTTTTATAGCCATAGTTGGCAAATTTTGGCTTAGGGGAAAAGTAAATTTCTGAATGCATGCACAGGCTGATTTTTGTTCATTCAACATTAAATTATAATTTTACGTGGTCCGAAAAGTAGTTTTAAAATGTGTATTAACTTTTCTCATTCTATTTGTCTTGCAACACAATGGAATCACAATAGATCCAACTATTTGCACCGGTGAGTTAAATTTCCTAAAATTGTCCTAACCTATTGGCAACAGATAAAATACATCTTTCCCATTTTTTGATAGAATGCTATCTGTGCTTTTTCTGATAGTTTTAATTTTTGCCTGGCTGAAAATTGTTCTTTCATGAAGTACATATCTGTTTGAAAACTTTGCATGTAATATAATCTGACCTAAAACCAAGGACTGAACTTTAAGACAACGAAGGTTTCTCTTTGAAAACAATATAATTTAATTTAATCTCATTTATTTTTAACTCCATGTGAAAATATTACTTTTTAGGCGGAATGGGTAGCCTTGAATTATGTACCATTTGCTGAAAGGTCTTTAGAAGTAGTTGTGGATTTATACCAAAAAACAGCCTGTCACAAAGCAGTCGTGAATGAGAAAGTACTCCAGAATATTATTAAGGTATCTTTTTCTTTTTAATTTCTATTCTTTGATGATAACAGTATTACTGAAATTACTCTTTAGGTAATAATATATTATCATATATTGAGATAAATGGAAAATATTTATATTATTATTTATAGGGAATTTTCTCCAACATTCATGGATAGTATTTAGGAAAGCCATTCCCAGTATGAAAAGTTTTTTTTTAATGAAAAATATTTTAAAGTAAGTATGAATTAGATTTTTTACAATTCTTAAATTATGCCACAAGTCAATGAAGAATCCTTTCTTAGGACCGTACTTCCCATACTTCAAGGTCAATGAGCATTTAGCGGGAAAATTCACAGCACATCAGTTTAACTGATCCTATGTATTTTTAAGTCCATTCTCTAGTGTATGGACAACCATTTTTAAAACTCATCTCTTGTTGATTGTGTCTGATTCCTCCAAAGTTCATTTCTTGTTTTTTCCTTTGTTTTGAAGGGCAAAACTGAACCTTTCCTTCTATTTACTGAACAAATATAGGCCAATATGAACTGTCTTCTCTCAAGGAAGAGCCTTTCTCGGTTCCAAAGCCCATCCTTCTCTTTGTTTCCCTCCTTTTCTCTTTCCCTCTTTCTTTGTCGGTGATTCTTTCTTTCGTTTTCCTTTTAGCCTTGTAAACCGTTATCTTGGAACAATGATTAAGCCCTTTATTTAAGAACTTTCTCTCACTTTACTTCCTACTCAAATGGCCATCCTCTTTCAACTTTCCTTTTTTTCCAAATTCCTTTACTTTAAACAGCTTGTGTCCTTCACCTAGCCGCCGCTCACTCTCAACCCACTTCATGCAGGCTTACTTTCATTCTGTGCTTCAGAAATGACTTAAAGTTTAGAAGATCAAATCTTTAAATCCGGTGTCCTTTCTAATTATCTTCCCTATTATATGGTATTGCCCTTGCCTTCTTTAAACTCTTTCTTCCCTTGACTTTTGTTGTACTCTTTCTACTCCCCATTCACCCCATCACAACTGTTCTCGCTCATTTATTGAGAATAGTTTTTAAGCACCTCTGTTGCCAGGTACTAACTTAATAGTAGGGGTTAAAAATGAATAAGATAATTCTTACTTTTAATAATTCAATAAAGGGAATATAGATAGGCAAACAAAAATAATAATATAGTATGTTAAGTCCTAAGTGAAGACCACACAGTGGATTCAGAGAGACCTGCCTTAGAATAGTGCCTTGCTCTTTACTTGCTGCTGTATGATTTTAGGTAAATGAACCTGTCAGAGTATTACTCATCTGTAAAAGAAGGTTAATACCAATACCACTTACATGTCTGAACTATGACCGTAGGAGTTCATTCTGAATCACCAAATTAGTTCTTTAATGGTTTATAGGAACCTACCTCAAAAGCTGACCGGTTAAAAAGTAAGTCTCAACATGGTAGTCACTATACATAACTCAGATGCTTTACTCCTGTATTCCCAAGGGTTAAAGAATAAACGGTCTTTTTAATTAACAGTTTACTGAAATACCTTGGAAATGGAAAAAGGGTACATTAAAATGTTGGAGTAGAATATAAAATTCAAAGAATTTTAGAGAGAAAACATAAGACTTCAAAGTATTGGTGCTTTAGGTTATGTTTACCTAACCAATAATGAAAAAAGCAAGGTATTGATCTCTCTTAGATGGGAGAACCCCATCAGTCAAATTATTTTCTGCTAGGAAAACTATGGCAAAATGTTCTAATTCCATAACAGCAAGTTGAGAGAGGCTACAAAATTTAAGTTTACTACTCCTATCTTAACCTTTCAGTTAACATCCTTTTATTTTATGATGAGAAACTGAAGTTCAAAAGGTTGTTACTTATTCAAGGCCATTGTTTATAAAATGGAGACAGAATATCTTTCTAGGCAGTATATTTGAGGACTGTGTCTGAAAATTGATCTTTCTAGAAAATAACATCCTTTTAAAAGTGGAAATACCTATGCTATTATTCTTTTCTGCTTTAGTTTTTTTTAAGTAATTAAAGTTGTGTGTATATATTTTAATTAATACATATCTTAAACTGTCTTTATTTTCACAGACACTTAGGGTTCCTCTCAGTTTGAAATATTCCTGCCCTTCTGAAAGCACATGGAAATTAGCAGTATCTTCTCTCCTCAGAGTTCTTTCTATTGGGCTACCTGTTGCCCGGCAGCATGCGTCTTCTGGAAAATTTGACAGTATGTGGCCAGAACTAGCCAATACTTTTGAAGACTTTCTCTTTACTAAAAGGTCAGCTCATTCAGTTTTACAATTGTAAGACAATCTCTCAAAAAGTATATAATACCTGCAATTGATCTAAAAACAGTATTTCTCATTTCATTAACAAAGTAATTATTAAGATTGCTCCATTGTATACAAAGCACAACTGATTAAACATTTATCCACTAAGTACATTATCTGTGAGCAAATGGAGATTTTTGCTTTTCACAGTGTTTTTAGTTTTAAGGCAGGAATCTATAAAACTATATGGATGCATCATAATTAAGGTTTTAACTCAGTGAAGCTAAGAAGATCTGTTTTATAAATCTGCTGCCCATTTGATATTGCAAAAGGAAAACAATTTCAGAAAATCAGTATTTTACCAGAATAATATGATTAGTGGCCAGCTCTTCAAGATGTTAGGTTTGGCAAAGAAGAGTGGAATTTTCACTATGTGATATCCACCTGAGAGCTTATGTTTATGGATCCCCTTTTGACCCCTCACTGAGTGAGAGTAGGATAATTAGAACACACACTAAATTTTCTGAAGGAGGAATCTTCTGTGGGTTAACTTAAATTTTGCTGTGTGAAAGCATATCTGGTATTTCAAAATTGAAAGTAATGACATCCTAATTGCTGTTTCCACAAATGGTCAGATTTTGTTTTACTTTCTTTTGTTATTTATCATCTCTAGAAATCTTATAGATACCAATGCAAGTGTACTCTTTGTATTTGCAAAAAATTAATAGGGACTCACAAAGCATATTCAAACAAATTATGTTTTTATCTTTAACCCTGAAAATTTGAGTTCCTCTGTGGACTCCATTGCCTAAAATCACTATGTTAATCTGTATGAATTAGATAGGTTTAGAAATTTACACTTTTCTTTTTCTTTCCCAGTTATCTGTTTGTATATGCAGATTTTAGATTGGGTTTTTTTGGCAATGAGTAAAAGTTCTTTAAGAATTTCTTTTCCTGGGGCACCTCAGTTGGTTAAGTGTCTGCCTTTGGCTGAGGTCATGATCCCAGAGTCCAGTGATTGAGCCCTGCATCAAGCTCCCTGCTAAGTGGGGAGTCTGCTTCTCCCTCTGCCCTATACCCCGCTTGTGCTCTTCTCTCTCTCTCTCTCTCTCTTGCTTTCTCTCACTTTCTCTTGAATAAATAAAATCTTAAAAAGAAAAAAGAATTTCTTTACTATGGCTGAGTCTTCCACCATCTTACTTATTCTCAACTTTCTTGTTGAATATTCTTATTTTATTAAATTCAGTTTTATAAAATCATTTTTGTGTGTTTGTTGCAGGAAAGTAGAAAATGAAATCAAAGTCCTAATAATAGATACTGTACATCTTATCTCATTTTGTGTTAATGCAACTGTACTATAATTTCATTGCAGTCTTTTGTCCAGCCATGGCCCTACTTACATTAAAGATTTGACTATACTGGGTATGTTGAAAAATCACATTGCTTAAGAAGCAGCCAGTATAGTGCACTGACTGAGGAGCTGGGCCACCTGGATTCAAATCCCAACAGTTACTTTGTAACTGAGATGTTTTCATCTATTAAGTAGGAATGATAATGCTACCTAACTCAAGGGTTATGAGGGTTAAGTCACTTAAAATAAGTGACTGCATAGAGTATTATGTCACTTACTTTATTTTTATTTTTTTAGAGGGAGTAGGTCCAGGGGTGGCAGAGGGAGAGGGCGAGAGAGAATTTAAGCAGGCTCCATGCCCAGTGTGAAGCCCAGCACGGGGTTCTTTCTAACGGTCCTGAGATCATGACTTGAGCCGAAATCAAGAATTGGATGCTTAACTGACTTAGCCACCCAGGCACCCGAGTATTAAGTCACTTAAAATAAGCGACTGCTTAGAGTACTACCTGGCACATGAGTGCTTTTAAAATGCTTGCTACCACTTTTATTATCCTCATTGTTATTTCTTTTCTTTAAGAGAAAGTGATGTTATCTGTATCCTTTCCCATGAATCGGCCATATTTTAAACCAGAATTTTAAAGACCCAAATTCTAAATTACTGGGAGTAGAAATTTACTTGTAAATTTGGAATTGCTTATAATGGCTAGAAAATAATAAAGGTACTAAATTCTGCTGTCAGTAACACAGAATCAGCATTCTAAGTTGTGATTATTCTAGTTACAGATTTTTAAGCCTTCTGCTACCCTATTTTGAGAATCAGGAGACCCATGACCTACTTTGGATTGTGCCACCTACTTTCTGTTGACCTTGAAATGGTTGTTTCCCTTCAGTAGACATCATTTTTTTCTTAATTATAAGATGAAATGAATTGATTAGTTGTAAAAGTCCACTAGTTTATATATTTTGACTTAAGTTTTTCATCAGTGTGAAACAGCTAATATGAATAAAACCAGTTTTAGATTTTATTTCATAGTCCAAAAATATTTTAAGGCTCAGATTGAAAGCTTTCATTGGTTAGTTAAAAATGCAGTGCTCACGAAGAGAACTTAAAAATGATGCATATTTTTAGTTTCATGAGAAGGCTTTGTTTTTTGTTTTTCAAATGATTACTTTGGAAATCACAAAATTTTATTTTATGTCACATATATACTTGTTCTATAACTGAAGTCCATCACTAGTATTTGAACAGTAAGGTGGTGTTTCAGAATGTTGCTTGGAGTAACAAGACTTAGGTTTTTAGATAATACTAATATTTGAGTATATTTAATGTTGGAACGTTTATAAATCCTTTAACTTAATTAATATATACTGTAAGACTGTGAATAATCATGCCTTTCTCTGATATTTCTTAGCTTTTTTTTTTTTTTTTTTGGTCTTAAGCTATTTTGTCAAGGCAGTATAATAACAAAGAAATACAAATAAAACCAAAATTAGCTAGAAGAAAACAAAGGCTTTGGACATTATTGAGGACTGTGATAGTAAATACTTTAAATGAGAGGAAGAAAAAACATGATTAAAGATGAAAAACATAAATACTGTGATCTGGTAGACCCTTCAGGTTTATTAGGAATTCAGTCATCCTTAGAGTACTGAAACATGGTATTTATCCTGTAGAATACACTTGGGCTAGTGAGAATTCATACAATTAATGGTCAGTGGACCTTAAATTTAAAATCACTAAGTAGTACTCAAAAGAAATCAGGTGAAACATATTCACACAGAAACTTGTTCACTAATGTTCATAGCAGTATTTTTTCATAATAGCTAAAAAATAAAAACACTCCTAATGTTTATCACCTGTTGAGTGGATAAATTAAATGTGGTATGTCTATAGAATGGAATATTCAGCCATTAAAGGGATAAAATACTGATGCATGCATGCTACAATATAGATGAATCATGAAGATGTTACGCTAAGTGAAAGAAACCAGACACAAAAGGCCATATATTGTCTGATCTCATTTATATAGTATCTGCACAATAGGCAAATGCATAGAGACAAAGTAGATTAATGGCCACGGGTGGGAGGAGGAGACAATGAGGAGTGACTGCTGAAAGTACAGAATGTCTTTCACGAGTGATGAAAATATTCTAGAATTAGAAGTGGCACAACTTTGTGAATATACTAAAAAACTCTGAATTATATACTTTAAAAGGTGATTTTATGGTATATGAAATTGTATCTCAATACATTTTTTAAATGTACCATGCAGAGAGAACTGACAGAAAATACAAATAATACTTTAAGTCAGCTTGAAGGCTCTTTTTTTCAAATAAAGATTTGTAAAAAATAATTTTAAAAAAATCATTAACTTACTAACCTAGTCTTAGAGAATTAAGGATCTTACATGGCCCATTTCTACCTGCAATATTGACAGTCTCTGTCAGTAGTTACTGTGCAATCTCATAGGGTAATACAAATAAAGCTCTTAGTACATTGGTCGGCTCTGTAATTTTAGCTGTTATTATTGTAATAATCATTAACATCTGATTCTCAGCTGTTTTTAAGTAGTTCATTCAGTGTTTCATAAGTTTAAGACTCTTATTAAGAGTCACACGGTTTAGAATTTACCATGGTTCTCTCAGAATGTTGATTTCTACTGATAGTGCTGGAACAATTTTCTGCTTTTTTTTTCCAGATGTTCTCTCTTTTATTGTAAAGATCTTTAATATATTGTGTTTATTACAAATTAGTGATTAATGGGCAGTCTCTGAGTGAGTAGTTCAGCAGATAACCAAGACATTCTTAAGTCAGTGGCAATATAAGTGAATTCAGGTATCATCACAGTGGTAATTTTTGTTGTTACTGCAGGTGATAGTAATATCCTCACTTGTTATTGTTTTTTCATTCATTAGTACTGAAAGGAATTTAGTTTTACAGATTTTATTTAGGTCAAGATTGGACCAAGGAATTTAGTTTTACAGATTTTATTTAGGTCAAGATTGGACCAAGATTTTATTTAGGTCAAGATTGGACCATTTTTGTGGCTAGAAGTTCACGCTTGTAATTAGTGTAGTAACTTATACTAATAACTTTAATTAAAATACTGTTCTTTTAAATAAATGGTAATCTCCAACCTGGATGAGAAAATACTTTTTGTTGTTTGAATACTATTTATTTTCAGGGGATATTTTACCTTTTTTTTTTAATTTTTAATTTTTTTTTTTTAAGGATTTTATTTATTTGACAGAGACACAGCAAGAGAGGGAACACAAGCAGGGGGAGTGGGAGAGGGTGAAGCAGGTTTCCCACTGAGCAGGGAGCCAGATGCGGGGCTTGATCCCAGGACCCTGGGATCATGACCTGAGGTGAAGGCAGACGCTTAACCACTGAGCCACCCAGGCGCACCTTACCTTTTAAAAATCAAGTATTTTATTTGTTTATTTTATTTTATTTTTTTTTTAGCATACCTCCAGATAATCTCTCTATTCAGGAATTTCAAAGAAATGAAAGTATTGATGTTGAGGTGAGGAAACTATTTAAAACATTTTCCCATAACCATTTGTGCAAACCAAGTAGTAGAAATGTTGAAACTATAAAATTGCCAAAAGAAAAAGTAAAGTAATAGATTTAAGATTGAACCTAAAAGCAGTAAAACTCTCACAAAGATTAAAGGTTAGTTTTGAAAGCACTGACATGATTTCCTTATATTTGTTAGCTTTGTGTCTAAATAATTGTGTCCATTTAATAATTTTAAAAAGCAGTTGATTCAGTAAAGTCTTTTGGTTATTGAGCATGTATTTGAGAGTTTGCTCTATAGTTTGGCAAACCACGTGTTTGTGGTTCAAACTAACAATAAGTTGTTTAGATTTTTTTTTTTTAAAGTAGGCTCTATGCCCAACGTGGGGCTTGACCTCGTGACGCTGAAAGTGTTGTGTAGTCTTCCGACTGAGCCAGCCAGGCGCCCTAGATTTTTGTTTTTAACCAGCTGTAGGAAGAGCCTCTAGAACTCTGGAGGCACATAATGAGTGTTTTTTAAAGGATATATGTTTTTGATTGTAAATGGAGTTTAGAGAAGTAGTTTTTTGGTTATGGGGTTTTTGTTGGGGGAGGTGTTTTGATGATTTTCCTTTAAGTGGGTAAAGGATCTTTTAAGTAAATCAAATAAATAAACTACTTTAAAGTGTAAATGAAAAGTATATGCATCATATACATATAAAATACTGCCTTTTGTCCATTAGTGTTTTGAAACTCCTGTAAATTTTTCTTCAAAGGGTGAAATAATATATTATTTCAAAGGGTGAAATAATATATTAGAAATGAGCTGTTTAGCAAAAATGAATATAACTTTACTTTCTCTTTTGGCTTGTTGTTTATGGTTATAAAAATGTGATTTAACTTTTATTCTTAATTCTGTTTTGTATATTCTAACATGGCTTTGCTTCATATAAGATCAACATTTATTAAAATGGTTGCATGGTAAACAGTTTATAGTATTGACTATTTTGTAGTTTATTATTATTAAAAAAATAAAATAAATTTATTATTATTATTACTAAGACAGATGAAGGAAATAGTGTACTCATCCTGTATGTTAACATTAAAATATTTATGTACTTTATTAAGGAAGATTCTTTAATTGATTTTCTTTTAAAATAAAATTTAGATTTTACTCTGGAAATTGTCATTTGAGTTGGTCTTTTTCAAGGAAAAAAATGCATTTGAGTTTGCCTCTTTTGTTTTAGGTAGTTCAGCTTATCAGCACTGAGATACTACCTTATGCCAATTTTATTCCTAAGGAATTTGTCGGTCAGATAATGACTATGCTTAATAAGGGCTCAATACACTCTCAGTCATCTTCATTTACAGGTATGTTATTTTAATGATTTATTAAAAATGGTAGTATTGAAGTACTTTGAAAGAAGCTGATTATAGAAATGTTTAGTCCTGTGATTGTAGTAAAATGTAAACTGGAGAATAGTAAGGTAAATTTTAAGAATGTGATAGAACATTAAGTTTTATGAGGGGAAAATGTGAATATTCTGTGAATTATGTGTTATGAATTAAATTGCAGAGCACTTAGGAAATCTGCCTAAGTCACTGTTGGCTAACACAAGTTAACAGTTTTGTGAAGTCATGGATTATTAGGAAGTAATGAGTATATATTCTGCCACCTAGCAGTTGGCTGACTTCTTTGAGTCTTAGTTTTGTCATCTGTGAAATGAAGATATTAATATCAATTGCTCGGAGTTATAAATTACAGTTAGTCAATTAAAACAAATATATGCCTTAACATTTGTTAATGGAACTAAATTTAGTAAATGCTTACTTATATGCAGGGTATTATGCTAGAATGTTACCACTTTCCTCACAACATTTTTAGGAGGATAGTTCCCACCATATTGCAGAGGGGAAATGGGTTTAGAAAGGTTGGAAAAATTATCCGTAATCTAAAGGCTGGAAGCCAAATTCATCCTTAAAAAGAACTCCATGCTACTTTTCATTTTATCACGCTACCTTATTAGGAGGTAATACTTAAATTGCTTTTTGCTATTTCTCTTTTTCTAAACCTGTTCTCAATTGTTAAATGTAATTGTGTGGTATCATAACATGATTTTTGTCTGAGATGATTAAAAAATTATAAATTTGTGCCATGCATGTCCTTAAGCCCCAGAATTTACCAGAGCCATGACTAACTTCTGCTAAACTGTGCTGAACACTTTAAAGAGCATGTAAATGTGCACAGTTTGGCCACTAGGTGTCTCTCATACTGCTTACTTCACAAACTACAGTTCTTTTTCCCAGCCCAGATAAGTGATTAAAGTGATCTGATAAAGTGCAGATTTAATGAACATGAAAATCTCAGGAAAAACTTAAATCCTACTTATATTAATACAGTCAACTTTTTATTAAGAGTATATAAAAATTTCTAGATACACTTTTATAAAAACATCTTACAAACAATATTTATAATCAAATGTAAATATTTTAAGCTAAATAAGGACTACTGAGTTGCCATGTATACTTTTTCAAGCAGTTTCTGATACCTCTTGCCATTTATAGTATTAAATATACCAAGACAAGGAAGGTACGTGGACACTCTTCCAGTGGCTTTGCCATAGGACACAGACATCTCCGTTTGAACTCGGAGGGCTTTTTTAAACATACATAAAGAAATCCTTCTGTGCTAAACTGGACCAACCTATAAAGACTTAGGTTCCAGTGATCATTTTGGTCCACCACTCTTAAGTATGACCTGATAGCCAAAGCTTTCAGGGAAAATTTCCAACACGAAAGAGAAAAACCAAAACAAATGAAGAGGGAGTAAAAGAAACTCAGAGGAAATGTAAATTCAGGGCCACAGAAACATTCTGCCCCCAAAAAGCATAATTATAATTAGGATGTTCAAAGAGATAAAAGATTTTACATCCCTGAAACAGAAAATGCTATTAAGAAGGCTCAATCAGTACAAGAGCGAGCTCATAGAAACTAAAAATGTGAGTACTGAAATAACAAGTCCAGTGAAGGGTTGCAAAAAAATATAAGGAAATAACCCCGAAAGCAGAGAAAGACAAAAAAGTGGGCAATATGAGAAGAAAGAAAGAGAATGAAGTCTAACATCTGACAATAGGTGTTCCAGAAAGAGGAAATATAGAGTAAAGCTAAAAGAGGAAATTATCAAAGACATAAACTGAAGAAATCAGTCTCCAGATTAAAAATGGTCACTCGGTAACCAGAACAATGAGAGAAGAAAGATCCACAGGAGATCCACAAATTTCATGTTGTCATGAAATTTCATAGTACTTGGGCTATAGAGAAGATTCTGTAAGATTTCAGAAAGAAAAGAAAAAAGGCCAACACAAAAGAATTTTGTCAAGATGATACTAGACTTCTCAGTAGCAGGATTGGATGCTAAAAGACGTGGATGCAGTGGTTTCAGAGTTGCAATCGGAAAGGATTTTTAACATGGAGTTTCATACGTAAGCCCACTGTTGTCAGAATTTAAGTGTAGAATGGTAATTCTCAAATGTCACATGCATTATAATCAGCTCCAAGGGCAAGCTATTGCTGGGTTGTAGTCTGAGCTTCTGATGCAATAGGTCTGGGGTGGGATATGAAAATTTGCATTGCTAATGAGTTCTCTGGTGGTGCTGATGCTGCTAGGTACCACTCTTTGAATACCACAGTGAAGTAATGACATTTTCAGAAATGCAAGTCCTGAAAATTTTTATTTCCTATTCAGTCTTTCTCAGGTACTCCAGAATGTGCTTCATGAGAACATAGGAGTAAACCAAAGAAACAGAAGGCATGGATATAGGAAGTGAGGTATAGAACAAGAGAGAATGAAAATAATTCTGAGGGTGTGGCAAAGACTAGTTCAAGGATATAGCTGGACAGCAGGTCTAGAGAGCAGCTAGTCCACGCAAGAACAGAGGTCTGGCTCTGGGAAAGATGTTGACAAGAGGAAGGAAGAAAAGGAGGGAGGGAGGAAGAAGAAAGAAGGAAAGAAAGAAAGAAAGAGAGAGAGAGAGAGAGGAAAGAAAGAAAAGAAAGAAAGAAAGAAAGAAAGAAAGAAAGAAAGAAAGAAAGAAAGAAAGAAAGAAAATCGCAAGTTTGACCTTGTGGAAAACTATTGAGAACTATTTTATAGTGCTGTCAAAGGGTATAAAAAGACAAAGATACGAAAAATATTATGTAGAAGTGGTAAGAGTGGACCGTCTTGCCTTGTTTTTGATCTTGCAAGGGGGAAAATATATATGCTGTTAGCTGTAAGTTTTTCATAGATGCCTTTCATCAATTGAAGGATTTCCTTCTGTTTCTAGTTGGCTTAAGATTTGTTACCATTAAGGTTATTAATTTAACATTTTGTTAACCATCAATAATTGTTAATTTTACAGAAGCAGAGATTGATATTCGTTTGAGAGAGGAGTTTTCTAAAATGTGTTTTGAAACATTGCTCCAGTTTTCCTTCAGTAATAAAGTCACAACACCTCAAGAAGGCTACATCTCACGAATGGCACTCTCAGTGCTTTTAAAGAGATCTCAAGATGTGCTTCATCGCTATATAGAGGATGAAAGATTAAGTGGTAAATGCCCTCTTCCAAGGTATAGATTTTATTTTATAGACGAAGGAAATGTTATCATACTTACTACTAATAATAAAAGCTCTGAGCACCAAGTTGTTTATAAGTGATCTGAACGTAACCTGAAGCTGTTGATAATTTTATTTATATTATACAGTGTAAATATTCATAAGTTTTGCTGCAGATATATTAGTGTGTTTTATTATGGGGTGCTCTTTCAGTCTTCTCATGGTGGTTAAGTAGTATATATGTACCAAATTTCCTTTTTGGATTTAAAAGAAAATTTTGAATTCTAAAATATGCCTTCTAGGATTTCTGGATAAGGACATGTGGATCTGTATGACCACATGAGTGTGAATCTCTCTTGAGAGAAAATAATAGATAAATCATACTCTAGGAACTTCCTAGTTTGTTTTATAGTTATTTTTAGATTTCTCTGTAAGTCAGCTAGCCATGCCTTAGATCTTCTTTTCATCTGATTTGCTTAATTAAGCCTTTGTTCCTAAACTAATTTGCTTCCCATTTAGCCAAGCTGTGTCAGTAGAATGGACTCTAGGCCTTTCTGCTAAGCCAAGGCTAATCAGAGTTGGGGTAGAAATCAGAATTTAAAAAAAAATGCTATCATAAATTAGGGTTATGTCGCCAATCTATTTTTTAATCTGGGAATTAGAGTTTAAGGCAAAACAAATGAAACAAAATAAAATTGGAAGACAAAGTTGTCAAAGCCAGAAAAGTGACGAAATTCATTATGGGTTCCATCTCATATAAGGTAGTATTAGAGAGGTAAATTACCAGCCCTAAATCTTTGTGTACATTCTTATTTACTTAGAATAAATTTTTGGAGTGAGAATTGACTTGTCAGAAGATAAAGACATTTTAAAAGCTTTTGATGTGTATTACAAATTGCCTACCAGAGACTTCTACCAATTTACATTCTCCTAGGAGCATATAAATGTCCTTTTCCTCAGTTTTTAGTATTTTAAAATTATTTGCCAGTTTATGATTTATCTTTTTAAAGTTTGATGAATGAAATATAGTTACATAGTAGTTTGCTGTTGTTTTTTTAATTATCAATGCTTATTAGTCACTTATATTTCTATTTTTGGGATCCACTGTATTTTGAATTTTTTTTTTTAAGATTTTATTTATTCGACAGAGATAGAGACAGCCAGGGAGAGAGGGAACGCAAGCAGGGGGAGTGGGAGAGGGAAGAAGCAGGCTCATAGCAGAAGAGCCTGATGTGGGGCTTGATCCCATAACGCCGGGATCACGCCCTGAGCCAAAGGCAGATATTTAACCACTGTGCCACCCAGGCGCCCCTGTATTTTGAATTTCTAAAACATAAATTATACCTTCTCATATTCAGATTTATATATGAAAAGGTTCCAAAGACAGGTGTTGGTAATTTGGTTATGGGCAAAATTGAAAATTGATTTATCAGAATAGATCTCTGAAGTATACTTGAAAAAGCAGTAATAAAGTTGCTTTGCTTGGAATATTTTTTATTTATTAGATTGTAACATTATTTGATTTCGGAAAGCAATTTTTTCTTGTTTTTTTGTTTTTTTAGTGTTTATTGCTTTTAAATTGAGTCTTATTTATAGTTGTCCTATAAAAGTGTTGTATCATCCTGTGACTCAGTATCATTACATTATTTTCTAAACTATATCGCAAAGCAATAACATTCTTCTATGCTTAAAAAGGGAGACTTGAAATATACTCTGTCATAGTATTAGAAAAATCTTTTTTGTAGAATGAAAACACAGATTCATATCAGGACTGAGGAGGCTATGTAGGGAGAAAGAAGGGAATCAAGCTTCTCTTGTTGATCCTTTACTCCCAAGTTCATTCTTCATTGCTAATGTCTCCAAATAGTCCTGCTTTAGGATTAATTTTGAGCATGTATCTTTGGTTGTATTAGAAAGTTAAATAAGTACTATTGTAATTTTTTTCCCACCCCAGTACTATTGTAATTTTTAAAAAAGATTATTTAAAAAAGCTTAAAGCCCAACACGGGGCTTGACCTCATGACCCTGAGATCACAGTGAGCTGAAACCAAGTGTTTGACGCTTAACCAACTGTGCCACCCAGGCATCCCTGTACTATTGTAATTTTAAGTGTCCTTTTAACAGCATGATAAAATATATGCCAGGAGGTACTAGTAGTCTTTATTTCCATTTAAACTTTGGCAAATCCCTTTTAGCACTAACTAGTTAAGAAGAAAAAAAAAAACTACTTGTAGAGAAGCTTTAAAAGCATGTATAAAATGTCTTAAATTTAAATAGTTATGTGAAATATCTTACAAATAAATTCAGATTTGCCTGAATAGATGCCCCCATTTTGAAATTGATAACTTATGTAAGAATAACTATAAATCTTATTTACACACTGAAGTACATATTAATAAAATAATTTTTTCTTTTATAAGAATTTCAAACTAACAGTAACTTTGCATTGTTTTGTGTGCAGTATTTTTCTAAAGTATATCTATCTACTTGTATAAACCATAAAAAACACACATGGCATATCTTGAAATCCTGATGGAAATAATTTCCCATCTCTTTTTTAGGCAACAAGTGACAGAAATCATATTTGTTTTAAAAGCAGTCAGTACTCTCATTGATTCACTTAAGAAAACTCAGCCTGAGAATGGTAAGTGCTTAGAAACTCAGTTATTCTAAACTCATAGCATTTATGTTCTATTTCTGATGTACTTTTCTATTATTATTAAGTTAACTGAATTTTAGGAACATAGCAGCTATTAGGCTTTCTTTTTTCCAGTCCTTATGACAGCAAAGAATCAAGTGCATTAGATGTCAATTAAGTAAAATTAATTTGTAATGTTTTAGGTTCTTCATGTTAAGTAACAGTTTGGTTTCTTTTTTTCTTTTAACTAAGTTGGTCTGAATTCAGGATGTTACATGGATAATTCATAGTTCATAGATTTTTAATGCAGAACATCACTTAGTTTTTGGGTAGGTATAGGCTTCCAACCTACGTGTGTACTGAATTACAGTATAAGTATGAACTG
This sequence comes from Ailuropoda melanoleuca, assembly GCF_002007445.2. Classification (NCBI taxonomy): domain Eukaryota; kingdom Metazoa; phylum Chordata; class Mammalia; order Carnivora; family Ursidae; genus Ailuropoda; species Ailuropoda melanoleuca. Next base: position 38,676,428 of record NC_048232.1, read on the forward strand.
TACAACTTTGAATCATTTTATGGCTTTACCTCATTTGTTTCCCCTTTCTGTAACTCATTCCTCTTCTGTCCATTCTTTACATTATTGCCAGAAATGATTTTTCCAAAAGTGAAGCTTTGATCATTCATTTTCCCATCTTTGTAAAACAAAAAATTTTCATTTACCATTACATGCCAAATGCAAAGAGTACTCCTGTCAGACCCCATTAGATTTTTGGTTTATTGCCACTAGATATCATGTATCCTATTTTCCCACCAAACTAAAATTCTCAGTCTACCCAAGTATTCCCAACCTTTTGCTTATTTCATTCTCCTGCCTACGTCTACCTAATTCAAATATCACTCCACTTTTAAGCCCTGTCTTTAATCCTTAATGGTGAGGGATTTTTCATTGAACTCCTAGCTGTTTTATGTGTACCTTTTCCTTAAAGCATTCTACATGTATTACAGTTACATACACACATGACTCCATTCCCTTAACTTGTAAACCTCTTTTGAGAGGCTTTTTGGGCCATGTTTTGTTCTATCTTGAATCCTCTGCATTGCAACGCAAAGTGGTTTGTTCGAGGATGGGATAGAGAGCTGGCACCAGAACATGAGGTAATTGTGTCACTGCACACAGTGGTTCAGTGGACATTTTTTATACAACAAGCCTTTGTTAAAGAAGGAAGTGCATGGCTGATTTATATTCTGGCCCAAGCACCTTTGCAGACTGGCACTTTAAGCAGCATTACTTTTAATACCCAAGAAGGAGATTCCTAATAAATGCCTAATAAATGAGTCATAGGATATTTGTTCCTGGCAGTTATTATATAATAAAAGTAAATACATATTTTTCTGTTTTCAAAATTTACCCATTGGTGCTTTGGCCTAGAAAAGGTGAGTATTATACCAAACCCTAAGGAGCAAATAGATTTATATTTATTCAATCCAAAGGGAGGTATAGAGTTTGTAAGAAAATTGTGGGAGCAATATTCTGACTTCATCCCATCAAGTTCAAATTAGGGTTCTCTTAAAAAATGTTCTGGTTGATATTTCAGAGAGGGAAACCATGCATTAACTTCCTAGTGACCAGTAAAATCTTTATTATAGGATAGAATTGGATTCTTAAAAATATATTTAAGACTTAAACAGGAAATTCTCCAATTCCCATGTTATTGCTATAGTTATATTAAATATAACCAGTGTATTTCAATGCATAGTGCTTGCATTATTTTGCTGGATTTTTAGACAGCTGTCAAGAATTTAAGCAGAATTTGTATAAAGGAAGAAAAGGGAAGGAAAACTCTAACTTTTTTAATCTTTTCTTTTCCTTCCTTCCTTCCTTCCTTCCTTCCTTCCTTCCTTCCTTCCTTCCTTCTTTTCTTTTCCTTTCCTTTTTCTTTTCCTTTTTCCTTTTTCCTTTCCTTTCCTTTCCTTTCCTTTCCTTTCCTTTCCTTTCCGTTCCGTTCCGTTCCGTTCCTTTCCTCTTCTTTACAAAGCCAGTGGGCCCTGAATAGGGCAGTGCAGTAAGGATAGATGATTTAACTTATTTTAAAAAATTGTCTAAGAGAGTTTGAAATGTGGCTCTGGACATATGAAGTGAAATTTAAATGTAACCGTAAATAATGATGATGATATTGTAACATATTAGCAAGCTGTGATAAGCTTCGTTAAGAAACAGAAAAAAAGAAGGTAACTGAGAAAAAGCCAGGCCTTTCCAGTGGAAATATGTTGGATTGCTCATAGCCAGTCCAAAATTAATTCAGGAGGACAGGTACAAGGTTTGGAACCAATGTATACCAAACATTTGTTTAGGACATGTGTCATTTGTTTTAAGGTTTTCTAGGGGGCTCAGAGATGGCATTTGATGGACTTACTTTTAATTTGAGGGAATTTTATTTTTATTGTTTTATTTTATCTTCACTTTAAAATTTGATAAGTAGTAACCTTTCACATGGTTCAAATATTCAAAAACATAAAAAGGCATACAGGGAAAGTTTTAAGATCATCTTTACCCTCTTTTAGATCTGCGTAGTTCTTAACTCACCATAGGCAACCATTTTTATTAGCTTGTGGATCTTTCTGTAAGTTTATTACGTAAATACAAAATACATACTCCAGTATGCCCCCAGTTTTAAATCTAAATGAATATACAAAATAGACCCATACTATATCTACTGTTCTGATACTCTGTTTTTTCCACTTCATATTTTATAGAGATTCTTCCATATCAATGTATATAGCTTTCTCATTCCTTTTTGATAGGTAGTCCAAGATGTCCACCAAGATCTATAGTGGATTTTTAAAAAAATATTTTAAGAAATTTGAGTAACTTCCCCTGAGTTTAAGATGTGATCTTAAACAATGTATTTTTGTATTTTCCTGTAATAAACCAAGAATTAATTTTGTCAGTTGACTCTCCATCTGGGGCAATCTAGATAGGTTTCAATCTGTGCAAGCTTTTTTCCTCCTTTTTTTTTATGGTAAAATACACATAAAAATTTACAATCAGCCATTTTTAAGTGTACAGTTCAGTGGTATTAAATACATTCGTAATAGTGTACTACCATCAATACCATCCATCTCCATAACTCTTTTCGTCTTGTAACTGGAACTCTACGCTTATTAAACAATAACTTCTTATTCCCCATCTCCAGCTTCTGGCAACCACCATTCTATTTTCTATCACTATGATTTTGACTACTCTGAATATCCCGTATAATTTGAATCATACAGCATTTGTCTTTTTGTGACTGGCTTTTTTCACTTAGTATAATGTAATCATGGTTCGTTCATATTATAGCATGTTGGAGAATTGCCTTTTTAAGACTGAATAATATTCCATTTGTGTGTGTGTGTGTGTGTGTATCATATTTTCCTTATCCATTCATCCATTGGTAGACACTTGGGTTGATTCCACATTTTAGCTATTGTGAATAATGCTGCTGTGAACATGTGTGTACAGAAATCTCTTTAAGACCCTGCTTTCAATTCTTTTGAATATATACCCAGAAGTAGAATTGCTGGATCATATGGTAATTCTATTTTTTATTTTTTTAAAATTTAAAATTTAAAAAAATTTTTTAATTTTTAAGGATTTTGTCTCTCTCCCAAATGAATAAATAGAGAGAGCACAAGCAGGGGAAGAGGCAGAGGGAGAGGGAGAAGCAGACTGCCTGCTGAGCTGGGAGCCCAGCATGGGGCTCGAATCCAAGGTCTGGAGATCATGACCCGAAGGCAGATGCTTACCTATCTGAGCCACCCAAGTGCCCCTCTGTTTTTTATTTTTGAGGAACCACTATATTATTCTCCACTGTGACTGTACCATTTTACATTCCCACCATGAATGAACAAGATTCTAATTTCTCCACATCTTCATGAATACTTGGGTTTTTTTGTTTTTTTTGTCTTCGATTTTGTTGATAGTAGCCATTTTAATGAGTAGGAGGCAGGTCGCATTGTAGTTTTGATTTGCATTTCCCTCATGATTAGTGATGTTGAGTATCTTTTCTTGTATATTATTGGCCATTTGTATATCTCCTTTGGAGAAATGTCTATTCAAACTCTGCACGTTTTTTGAATTGAGGGATTTGTTTTTTGTTGTTGAAGCCTCTTTATCTGCACCTCTGTGATCAGAAGCATTGATCAGAGTGCAGATCCCTGATATTTGGAGGATAGGGTCCTTTTTGCCCACCATGGCCTTCTGCAAGCTGTGTGCTAGCTGCTTCTGGAACACGTGCACATCTGCCGACCGCATGGCTAGGAGCGAGGGATGGGTAGCTGCTACTATGCTAAGACCTGAGATTGACCAAAATTAATCACAATAAATCAAATCTACCTCTGGAAGTTGCAAGCCTTCAGTAGACTCCAGAGTTCTAAAATAGTTGCAGATTCTGCCAATGCAGTTGTTGTCTCGATGAGTAGACAGATTCCTAGTACTTCCTACTCCGCCATTTTTCTAGAATGCTCTCTGTGCAATCTTTTGTCAAATGATTAGTGGAAAGTTTCACAGACACCAGCTGGAGCAGACTATTTAAAACTTCTTAGACTGTTTGTTTTATGTCAGGCAGCACAGTTCTTTTTACAAATAAAATCTGATATGGATTCCCAACTTATAAAATACATAAAAACAGCTCTGGCTTGATATTCCCTTCCTCCCATCGGCCCTACTCCCACTCTGAGGAAGCCCCTGTTTGGGTGAAGTAGGGATTACATGAACAGGTAAGCATTTCCCAATATTAGTACTAAGCAATGATTATTATTATTATTTTTTAGATTTTATTTATTTATTCGACAGAGATAGAGACAGCCAGTGAGAGAGGGAACACAAGCAGGGGGAGTGGGAGAGGAAGAAGCAGGCTTATAGCAGAGGAGCCTGATGTGGGGCTTGATCCCATAACACCGGGATCACGCCCTGAGCCGAAGGCAGACACTTAACCGCTGTGCCACGCAGGCGCCCCCTAAGCAATGATTATTAATTATGATGAGTGATGTCAGTAGATACGGAATATAAAAAAGTTCCATAACCAAATCAATTTTGGAAGCCCTGAATTAGATGAAGTTAAATCTCTTCTTTTACTGCAGGTTTTTAATAAATTCATGTGAATTATGACTCCCCAAAAAGGAAGATAATATATATAACGTGTGTCAAACTTACCTGAACATTATTTTTTTTATAAGAAGTATCTTGAAGAACGCTAGTTTGAGAAGTTCATTCCTTTATTCTTCGACAGAAGTTGAGATAAAGAGAAATTGGAGTGAAAGATAGAATTAAAGTTCCTTATGCAGAATACAGTAGTCTTTGTTTTATACTGTACTGCCTCCTAGATTTGAGACTTACTCCACAAAGTGTCATACACAAGTACTATCTGACGAAAATCTGTCAGGTGGTTTTATTCCATATTGTACTCTCAGGAATATGCACAGTACTTCCAGGAAAATAGAAATGTAATATGCAGTCTCAGAGTATAAGGAACTTATAAATTAGTTGGGATATAACACTTCTACCCATTCACCAAATAGCATTCAACTATACTAGTTGTCAGTGATAGTGGTGAGGAACACAGACATGTCCCCCCCTCCACTGAAGTTTAAATGTAGTGATATACATTAAAGATTAGAAGCAGTACAAGAGAAGAATGGATCTGTGTGGTCACTTGAGACTAAAATGAGTATCAAGGATGTTACTGGGAAAATCATTTAAATATTTATGTTTTTATTTTTTTTTTAAAGATTTTTTATTTATTTATTAGACAGAGATAGAGACAGCCAGTGAGAGAGGGAACACAAGCAGGGGGAGTGGGAGAGGAAGAAGCAGGCTCATAGCTGAGGAGCCTGACGTGGGGCTCGATCCCACAACGCCGGGATCACGCCCTGAGCTGAAGGCAGACGCTTAACCGCTGTGCCACCCAGGCGCCCCTAAATATTTATGTTTTTAGCATACAATTGCATAAGAAATTGATTTGTTTTGTAATTGTTTTTGAAATATATACCACATTGTCTGGCACTTAACACTGAAAATGACAAAAGTTTGAATTCAGGTTTACTTTGTCAGCTTCCAGGGCCTTCACAAATTGAAGTATCATTTGAAATGGACTTTATCAGATTTCTTGGTATTGATAGGTCTGCACACTGACCATATGTTTTTCCCTCATACCTTATTAAGTATTGCAGGAAATCTTCTGAAGATTAAAAAAAGAAAAGGGTACAAGCTTGTGGAATCTCCGTATTTGGGGATTTTTTTTTCTTTGCCTTGTATTTAAAGGATTGTTTATGTTAATTGGATAATCTCTGCTATTTAAATCCACACGTTTTTGAGATTTTATACTTTTTAATTACAGTTGATGGAAATACATGGGCCCAAGTGATTGCTTTATACCCAACTTTAGTAGAGTGCATCACCTGCTCCTCTGCAGAAGTCTGCTCTGCACTGAAAGAGGCACTAGTTCCTTTTAAGGATTTCATGCAGCCACCAGCATCCAAAGTTCAAAATGGAGAATCTTGACCAGCTACAGTAATTTTAAAGAAGAAAGATATCCACAGAATATTTGATCCTCAGTGAGTCTTCTCTGAGAAGGACACTTCTTACTACAAATAATTCTTGGCAGCTGTTGTTGGCCTCCTCTAAATTGTACTTACCTGAGTTCAGTAATTCATCTTACAAGCTTACATGTCAACAGAGGCTCCTGAATGAGTAGCAGTGGAAGCCTATAGTAAGTTAAACTGATGGAGAGAGAGTTAATACTACAACATACCTGCTACTTTATCTTCAATTGGTCATTTCAAAGTGAGCTTATGTACAGTTTGTGGTGTATGTGTTAATGATGTACTTTTTAAGAAGAAAGAAAAGATATTTCATTCAGTCAGATTTATTAGGCTGGTGTTTTTGCACCCTTTTTTGAGTACAAAAGTGTACTAAAATTTTATGCAAGATGGTACTGTAACATTCCATATTATCTATAACCAGCCTTTGTAAACAAAGGGAACTGATAAACTTGTGTGTATAATAAATGGTACAGTTCTGTATAAAATAGTTGCATTTATTATTTAAATTTTTAAAATATTGATAATGTTAAATGCTTGAGGCTGTATTTATTATTAATACAAAATTGTTTGCTTACATTTTACTTATAATTTGCCTTCTTAAGCGGCTCACCATATGATCATGCAGTTATCTCAGTGCTTATTTTAAATGTTTTTACTAGTGACTATTGAACATCTGACCAGAAAGGTCATGTGTACATAGCAGCAAATAGTTGATGATTTGCTGATTTTGCAACTTTGAAGTATAGCTTAATTAGCTTAATACATTGGGATACATTGTAGCGCTCTGACTCCATCATACCTCATTTCTTTAAATATCTTTCCCAGCTTTCACATAAGTCTGTCTGCTTTTATATTTGGTGTCTGAATTTAAAAGACTTTTCATATTATATTTCTACTGATTTTTCCCCCACTGATTAAGCATTTATCACTGTCTTTGAATTATGACCCAGGCAAGATGATTCCAGATTTCCTAAATTTGCCTGTGAAGCTTTCGTTCGTTTCAGTGTTTCATTTTGTAATGTCTTCTCAAGAAGAAAAATAACTATGCTAACCCATAAATATAAAATGTGTGTGTATTCTAAAACAATGAGAAGTGTATTTTTGGAGATAGTGAAGCATTTAGAAGTACAGTAAACTTTCTGTCATGGAGTAAATTGCTAATTTTGTTTCACTTTCCTCTCTTAGTGAAGAAAAATGCTCTTGAGTACATTAACTTAATTGTTTCTTAAAAAACTACCCTAGTTCACTGTATTTTTTATTTAATGGATTATGGTATTATATTTTTCTTAAATTTTCATAAACATGTGAAGATGCAAGGTGTTTAAAACAATGATTAAGAAATCATAATGGTTTCAGTATTATGTTAGTGTGCTGGAAGTCCTTTGATTTTAATAGAATTTATACATTTCAGCCTCTCAAATAATTACAAAACTAGGAGAAGATACTAGAACTGAGTAATAGGTGAGATACAATTTTGAGGCTATTGTAATTGTGTAATTATTTAATTTGCACTATTATCCGTAAACATGGTAAGGTCTTTTTTGGAGGGGATATTATTTTTATTTATGTGAATTAATGAATTTCTATTTCATAATTTCACCTAAAATTAAGGTAAAATAACGGCATTTCCTAGATTCTGTCTTCAGCATTTTCCTGAAAGTTCCAAAAAAAAAAAAATCATTCAAGCTGTGTATTTAGTTTATTTCCTATATTTGGATATGTTAAGTTGGGGATTAGAAAAATTTGTATATCACTGACAGACTAGTGAAATAGAATAATAACAAGGGTAGTGTGACAGTTAAGTAACGTTAAAAATACTGCCGTGAATTTACATGAAGTGAAAATGTTTATTCTTGAGAAATAATGGATCAGTTGCAATCATAAAAATTATTCTCCATTGAAAGTTAAACATGAGTCAAAGGTATATAGCATACATTTGTATAAATTGAGTAACTTTAGCTAATATCATATTAGCTTTCAGTATCAGGACCATTCCCTACAGATCAAAGCATAAATGTGTTAATACTGTATAATATGGTAACCAGTGCCAGTCTTAGTGACAAGCAAAGTGGGCTGCTCCCATGGTGATATAATTTGACAGATTTTTCCTCCCAGAATATCTGCATTTTCTAAAATATCCTGATCCCTGGAGAGGTTAACACAGTGCCCATATTTTGTTAGTATGAAGTGGATTCTCTAGTGACTAGGGGAACTGAGCTGTATAAGATTACTAGATGCTAAGAGATTATAAAAAAGGAAGTTCCTAATGCTAAAATCACTTTACAGCGCAACTGAGACTATGACTAGTCGTTGAACCATTAGTAAGAATGTTCTCTGGAATGCGTATACTAAATACAATGAGTTTTAAGCCTCACATCATTTTTTGTCACTGACAGTGCCTATCTTAAATAGATTGCCAGACAACAGGTATATTCCAGCATTGGATTATAATCCTTTTCTGACCTTTTTTCCATTATAAAAGAAACAAACTAATTTTCAACTTTGAACAGCTTTTTATTTTCCTATAATGCTACCACTGCCAAAAAGGAAAAACAAATAGGTAATTTTGTAGTGTCTCATTTAGTATTTCTTTTTTTCTTTTTTTTAAAGATTTTATTTATTTATTTGACAGAGATAGAGACAGCCAGCGAGAGAGGGAACACAAGCAGGGGGAGTGGGAGAGGAAGAAGCAGGCTCGTAGCAGAGGAGCCTGATGTGGGGCTCGATCCCAGAACGCCGGGATCACGCCCTGAGCCGAAGGCAGACGCTTAACCGCTGTGCCACCCAGGCGCCCCTAGTATTTCTTGATAACTAGTGTTAACGTTTTGTTAGTTTAACTGTATACATTTGTGAGTAGCATTTATTTATTAGGAGCCTGTAGAAGCCAAAAGAAAAAGAAAATGCATAAAAGCCTGGCTTGGAGGAAACCACTTTTCACTTGCTTTCATTTTTAATTTTATGATACTAATAGCTATGTTGTTTTTTTTTTTTTTTAAGCGTTTTTACTTATTTTTTTAGAGAGAGGGCATGTGAGGAGGGGTGAGAAGGGGCAGAGGGAGAGGGAGAGAGAGAATCTTAAGCAGGCTCTGCACTGGGCACGCTCGATCTCACAACCCTGAGGTCATGACCCGAGTGGCAGTCGAGATGCTTATAGGACTGCGAGATGCTTATAGGACTGCGCTACCCAGGTGCCCCAGCTATGTTGTTTATTGCCTGTTTTCCCCCATGTAAGTATTAATTGAACTCTCGCCATATTCCTTGTTATATTTAGCCCCAGAAGGAAGAGATGAACAATTTACATATGTATTTTATTCTGAAGAATAACACTCATTTAAATTAATTCTGTAACAAGCCAACAACAACAACTAGGTTGTCTTTTCTCACTGTAATCGTAGAGTATTTTGCTCCTCGTCACAGTTTGGTACCAGTAGCCACAGGTAACCATAAAGCCAAAGGGTCAGTTAAGAAACTGAGAGTGTGGGGTACCTGGCTGGCTCAGTCAGTAGAGCATATGACTCTGACTCTTGGGATTGTGAGTTCAAGCCATGCATTGAGTGTAGAGATTGCTTTAAAAAAAAAAAAAAAGGGTGAAGCAGTATAGTGTAGAAATCACTCGGAAATATTAATGGGATTGTCATTGTTACACTCGTGTTACTGAAGAACAGTTTAGTTATTATATAATCCAATATAAATAGTCTCCCCAAATGTAGTCTGATTCAGACGAGCAGCCAAATTCTCAAGAGACTACTATAGGTGGAGTCTGTGTGGTCCGGCAGAATACTTTCAGGAACCCACCTAACCTGTGATTGCTATATAATTTAATAGTGGAGATTTAGAAGCCACAGAATTAATGTAAGGCCAAGAATATTGTGAATTACTGTTTGTTTTTTTTTTTAATCGAACACTGCCACAATGTGAACAAAAATAGTCTCATGAAAGCATTGCCAGCAGCCTAATATGTCCTTCAGATTTCTACAGATTAGGTTTGACATTATGGCAGATGTGCTGATCTTGTATAAACTACCACATTTTATTGTGCTTAGTGTTGCTCGGGTGTATGTTAGAGTGGATTTTGTTTTTTTGGTGGTTTTTTAAATTACTATTGATGATAACAGGTGTTCATACCACATGGAGTGTTACTGACTTTTGTATTATGGGAAAATAGTTTTTAGTACTGTTTAGTACTAAGAATCACTTGAATTAAAATTTTTGTATCTGGCAAGTAGAGTAGTGCTTTCAATTTAAAAAGTTTTTGAAGATTGGGAAAGAAAGGTATAATGTCTTCGTATCTTGATTTATTTAAAAACTATTTCAAAGAAGTTAGATAAATACCGGTTTCTTATAAATCAAGCACTTAATTTTGAATACACTAGCAGTGTTGGCTCTCTTTAAAGATTTTTGTATATCCATTTAGAGGGAGAGAGAGCATGCTTGAGCGGGGACAGAGGGAGAGAGAGAGAATCTCAAGTAGACTCTGGACTGAGTGAGAGCCCGACGTGGGGCTTAATCCCACAACCTTGAGATCACAACCTGAGCCAAAATCAAGAGTCAGCTGCCTAACGGACTGAGCCACCCAGTGTTGGCTCTCTTTAAAGGAGCTCACGGTGAGTCCTCTTAGGAACACTTAGGAATCTAGACTTGTGAGGCAATGAGGAGTGGAGGCTCTCCCTCTTCAACTTTAGGCATGTGTACTTGGCTGGCTCAGTTGATCATGTGACTCTTGATGTTGGGGTCCTGAGTTTGAGCCCCATGTTGGGCACAGAGTTTACTTAAAAATAAAAAACAGTAACAAAAACCCCCAGTTAATCATAACTTTAAAAATGTGAACTTTTCAAAGCCTCTATTATTTAATCTCTAAAACAGATATGATAATTAATGAGTTACTAACTCTTTGGAGAAAAATAACACATAGTTTGAACTTAGATATGATTTCCTAATGACATTGTTAGGTTAACTATTCAAGTTTTTGATAAATTTATTACTCTATCTTGAGAACTTTGACCATATAATTTTCTCCCACATCCTTTCTTTGCTTTGCCTTCACTCCTTTTAAAAAAATTCTGTTTGCCTTACCATCTTCTTTTTTTATACTTTCCCCTAGTTTTTTTCTCCTTTCCGTTCCTCTTTTATTTTCTGCCTCTTCTGTTCCAGGTCTTCCTTTAATTTCACCTATACTTTGTTCAAAAAGAAGCGGAGCTATTAGTGGTAGGACCAATGTCAGCTGTCTTTTTATTAAATGAGATTCTGGAAGTACCTTCTGCTTTGGCCACTGTTGCTTTTTTGTCAAGGTGAAGTCCCCCTGCCATTTCAGAGTAGCTGAACAAGTTCAAGTAATGACTGTAGCTTCTGCTATCTGTCTGAAACCACAGGATTCAGCAGCCAGGATGCTTACAAATGGGATTGCTATAAATACGATGAATTCAGCAGCTAAACTTGGAACAGTCATGTCTTTTCTGTTATATAGATAGGGATTTATACCACTTTTCTGAAAGAGAGTCTTTAAAATCTGTTTAAATGAGGTTTTAAAAATTATTTTGTCTTTTTTGGAGGGGGGTTTCCTTTGTTTTTAGAGGCAAGTGCTTTGAACTATTAGCTTTATGTTATCTAAATATTACTTATTTATAATATTTATACTGCCTACTTTCAGAAGCATTTGAGGCAGCATATTGCCCATATATTTCAGTTGTTTCTAATTTTCTGTCGCAAAACAGCATTCTTTGGAGAAGAGTTACAGTGTTACAGTACACATCTCTAAGTCTTTCTAGAGTGTACGTGGTATCCCTGTGCTTCTTGCTTACAGTGACACAGAAGTCAGTTGAAATGTTCCTAATTACACCATAGGATTGAATCTAGGCCCTCAGGTAAGAAAAAAATAATTTTTTTATCGTTGAATTCTGAGACCATTTTCAGTTGCTGCAAATGTCGCTATATTAAGTTTTATTTTAAACTAACATTCAATAAGGAATGTAACCAGGGAAGAGCTGCTAAACTGTGCCATTATTTGAGAAACTATTGCAATATAATAACAACTCCTTCTTTCTATGAAGTTTTACTAGATGGGAAAAAATTCCAAAGCTGTAACATTGCAATCTTATTCTTTTTATCTAGAAAAATAAAATAGAATATTAGGCTTCAGACCCAACTGTGCAAATTGCATTTGCTTTCCAGCTTTTACTACCTCTGTGTCATAATTTTAACACATAACATATAACTCCTGTCTCTTAGGCAGTTACCATATGGTGTTTATGTCAGACTGGATATATTTATCTAATTTTGTGAGATTCTTTTTTAGCTCCCAACACAGTTCTTGAAAGTAATACTGCTGTTGTTACACTTTCTCCTTACAATTTTTATGTTGTTGAGATGTATCAGTTATATATTATAATCATGAAAGTCTCTTGGCCTCAAACCCCAGTTTTCTTTGTGGCCTAGGATAGATTTTTCACAAAAACTGCATAGTTATAGCTGTGATTACATAGATTTTTAATTTGCTTTACAGTTATCACTCAGCACGATTCTAGGTTTTTAATTATGTTCCAGCACTACTGGTTTTCTCAGTGTAACTTAAAATCATAACCACTTTGACAGTTTACTTTCAGATCTGATAAATTATTCATTTTTTTCTTTAATATATTTTGTTTGCTTTCTCATCCCCATAAGGTTCAGCACGTTAGAGACAACCCACATAATTGGCTCTGGTTAAAGACTTCATAAGTAATGATTCAAATATGTTTAGGATGGTTTATATATATAGTCAAATTGGAAAAACTTTTATACAATGGAATAGTAGGGACGTGTTTTGAGAGCTTTGTTGAAACTATTAATATGTAAAATAAAAATTAAAAGAATATACAATCAGAAGAACATTATCAAGTATCTCTCAGCTGTTTGGAAAGAAAGTAGATTTAGAACTTTGTATAAAAATTCTAGGTCAAGTAAAAAACAATCCTCATGTGGATTATGCCCTTTTAATCATGTATTTTGTTTTATAAGCATTCCTATTTATTTTTAATTTAGTGAGGCTAATATTGCATAAAGGCTGAAGTGACTTGCCTAGAGTCACACAGTCTGTGCATTAGCATGTGTTGCTTCAAAAGCAGTTTTTTTCCCACTACAGCATGCTAGTTTCACATCTTAAAAAAATTTTCTCCATTAAAATTCAAGCCTTACTAAAATAAGTCTAAAATACTCTTCAGACAGTTATTTCTATGAATAGGCATTCGGACATAACAAAGAACTTCAAATACTGTAAGACAAGATTTGTCTAATGGCTGTGACCTCCAGAGCTGTGTTGGGTTTTTATTATTGGTCCAGGACAGTTTAAAATATCTGACTGATTTGTAGTTTGTTTTAAGAGGTTATATTATAAGCAGTAGCATAGTGATGAAGAGCCCTGAGTCTGGGGTCAGATTTTCTAAGTTCAAATCCCAGCTCTGTGTGACCTCAGGGAAGTTAATTAATCTGTTTTGGTTTTCTCATCTGTAAATTGGATTTAATAGTGGTGTTTTAACTCAGATGTTTATTAGGATTTAAAAAGGAGTGTTGTAAAGCACTGTCCCTAGCACCTAGGTTGATGTTACACAAATAAAATACACTTTTGATACACATCATCCAAGACACGAGCAGAAAACCTGTGCCTTCTCACAAGACCGCTTTTTTACCTCTTATTGGACAACCACTGTGTATTACGAACTACTGTATGCTCATAACTGTCCTTTCTATATGCACAAGTCACTAGGAGCTCTTAGGTACTTATAGCTACTTGAGGAAACCATATACATAAAATAATACAAGACTATATAAAGTACTCGTGTCCTTGATATTTTAGTTTCCGTTATTTGTTGGGCATTCTGTTAGTCTCTGTCCTCATGGAATTTAGTTTTGAAGGAAATACAGATCTTTAACAAGTGTGCAAAGTACTGTGAAAGACAACTACAGAGATCTATGGGATCACAAAGTAGGGAACTTTGGCCTAGCCTTCCGTGGCTTAGGGTATTCTTGCTGCTAGTATTCAAAACAAAAATCAGTTTTAAAAAAATGAACCGGCTTGATAGAGATAGGATTTTCAATGGGCCTTGATGGGTGGGTAGATTTTTGCATGGGTCCAAAGGATCTTGGATGGTATTTCAGGTAAAAAATAATGTAAGCAAGGCATACTGTGAAATATGAGGTACATTTTCAGTGTGTTGTGTGGAACAAGGTTGACTATAGGGGACTGAGGCCCATTGATGAAATTCTTTTGAGAGTCAAGCAGACTAGATTTCAGATGGCAGGAGCTTGGAGTGATTATTTTTGGGAGTAAATTATGAAACTAAGGAAGATAAACTTGCAGCTATAAGCAGGATAGAGTCGAAGGAATATAGAGCAGGGAAAGCTGAGGTAAAAGCTGCTGCAATTTGCTTGCTGTGTGATCATGATGAAGGATTGGTAAGCTGAGTGCAGTCACACTGGGAAAGCCTTAGATTCTGTATATTATGGCTGGAGCAAAGATTGTTGATAAGAGTATACCATATCTGGATGAGTACATTGGTATCAGCACTGTCAAAAACAGTTTAATTGTGGAAAGGAATTGGGTGTACCTGAAGTAGTATAGCGACTAAATTTAGTTGGAAACTTCATTGCTCTAATATATCTGTATACTATAGACCAAACAACTGAAAATTTGAATTTGAAAATATGTACTATTATGACAGATGACATTCGCTATGAATGTAGGATAATGGGGTCCACTGTGCACTGAATGAAAAGTGGAGGGTGATGCCATGGCAGCCCAGTCATTGTTTATCGGGACAGGGTGGTACGAATCATAATGAAACTATTAGTAAAGTTTCTGCAGACTTTCTGGTAAGCATCATTGTGATGCATAGTCAAATTTCTGCTTTTGTCAAGTAAAGCATTTAATTGCAGGTGTGTTCTATATACACACAAAAACAAATACATATACAGAAATGCACACATAAAATTCAGAAATAAATTTTATTAATTGGAAATATTTCACAGTGACATCCCAGGGAGCTACCTTTAGTAGTTGCTTTAAAATGCTCAATAAGCGTTAACATTGAGCTCTGTTAGTGGATAGTAAGGTGTATTCTATTTTTTGAATTTGCGTATTACACACAAATGTATCTTATTTCGAATTATGTCAGGCAGGGCTTGTAATTTGAAAACTTGTTTGGGAAATTGTGTCCCATCACTAATACTATACAGAACAGAAACGAAAAGACAGTGTTACGTAATCTTTACTTTGCAAGGAGACTCTTGGTCGTAAGGAACTTCTATTCAAAATTATACTGTGGTTTTAAGGGGGGGGAATATTACTCTTTCAAAAAGAAATTATACACGAATGTCCTTTATGCACTGTTATCGTATTTTAGAGTCTGGACCTTAGACCTGTTGCCACCATTAAAGGACCAAACTGCGCAGAAGTCAGTCCCACGTCTGAACACAGTCTTCAATTCCTATGGAGATTCCTTACTTTTGTTATGTGTAGTCTGCATTTGCAGAAGCGTGATGACTAACAGGGTTACCAGATTTAACAGATAAAAATAAAGGACGCCCAGGTGAATATGAATTCCAAATAATTTTTTTAAAGTACAAACACTAAAAATTACTAAAATTTGTTTACCTGAAATTTGTTAACCGGATGTTCTGTATTACATCGGGCAAACTCTGCTCACTTCCTCTTTAAGATGATTTGTTAACTTCTTACAGAAATCTCTATGTGAGGCAAAAAGTAACTTCCCTGGACCAACAGCAAATAAGGCTCAAGTCAGGAGGCCTTCTCCCAAACTTGGCCTTTAAAAAAAAAAAAAAAAAGACAACCCACCCATTAGTCCCAGGAGCCTGCGCATTAAAGCGAGCTGTGCAGCAGCTTTCCCGCCGGTTTTCTGCGAAATGCAGCACAGTGGGTACCCGCAGGGTGGAGCGCAAATGGCCGTGTCCTTGCGGGGTAGGAAAGGAGGTGCCGGAAACTTTGAACTCTGGCCAGAGTACAACGTGTCCACTTAGACGGCGGTAAGTGCCGCCATTTTCTTTGAGGGCAAAGACCGGGAGACGTTAGGGGCTCCACTTTGCCCCGTTAAGCTCACTTGGGGGGCACGGCTTATGGCCTCAGCACTTTGGTGACGTGAAATTGGGGTCCCCCTTTGGGGGCTGATTTCTAGTGACACGTCGAAACTTGCCAAGGCGGGGAAACGGGACGCCGCCTCTATCCCGGATGTAAGATGGCGGCGCGGGGGGGCGGACTGGCGGGGCGGTCACGTGGTGGGGAGTAGCGCGCGAGCCTCCTTAAGTGATCTCTATGGTTCGTCCGGACGCACAGGAGCAGCGGAGCGCGAGACGGGCCGTGTGTCCTCGCGCGCACCGACCTACCGCCGCTGCCACCCGGCCTGCCGCCCGGCTCGGTTTCAGTTTTACGGGGCTTTTGTTTTATTCTCGCCTCCTGCAGAGGTGTACGGGATTTCCCCTAAGGGTGCTGGGGAACGGGTGGCCTCGGGACTTCCGGGCTGTGCCTAGGTTTCTTATCACGGTGCGGGAGCGGGTGTCCTCTGCGAGAAGCGCCCGAAGCGTTCGCCCGAGCGGAGAGCCGGCCCGGCGCCGGGTGCAGGGAGCGTGGCGGCGGCGG